>NC_139221.1:205694821-206294821 GCF_055691185.1 Crinia signifera | reverse complement strand
ATGCTCCCTGTTTTTTTGCCAGTGAATACAATTACCCATGTGTTGTTATACTCTTGAGCTGTCATATGCGTGGTAATGTGCCTAAGATTGCTTCTATGTTCTTCACGTATGCAGCATTAGCAGTTTATCTCACTGCCGGGTCCCAGGCTATCCCCGCATCTGTATTAGTGTCCACCTTTCCCCACTGAGGACGTCACAGCCAGTACTAGCCCCCGTATGTACACCCCCACACATCTCTTTTGTTAGGCGCACTTCCCACATCAGCGCCGTTATTACACAGCTTTCAGCCGCTCGCACACAGCTGACAGCGGCTCCCGGTGTTCAGACTGTAAATGCTCTGACGCGCAGGGAATCCCGCTGTCAGAAGGGTAGACAGCACACGCCCACAGATAGGTCACTGTACCAGTGACGTCATCAGTGACATGTAAGGTCAATTGGACCTCATTTGCATGTCTATTTGGTGCTTTTTTTGTCTATTTATGCTGCTCCCTGCGTGTGCTCTGTTCCCCTGTTGACAACTGGCAGAGCCCAGTAGAAACAGCTGTCGGGACAGCTTCTGCTTGCTATTGCTGCACATGAAATAAACCCTTTTGCTTTCATCTACCTACTGTGTGCTGGTCTGGACTCCTTCGACTGGGGGGGTAAATGTACTGCATTTCATTCCTATGGACCTGGCATCGGTCTAATATTGTTTATGGGTGGAGTGCCGCCCTGTCTCCCAATTCTGTCTCCCAACTCTCTCTCTCTCTCTCTCTCTCTCTCTCTCTCTATATATATATATATATATATATATATATATATGAAGAAAACAAGATACCCAGCGCAAAAGTCCTCAGAAGGAAATATGTCCACAGTATCAGTCAATGTGTGCAATCTTCTTCCAAAGGATCGTACCAAGATCCGAGTAGTACACTTGCAAAAAACCAGAGAAGAGACGCAACCATGAGCATATAATTCAAGACAAATTTACTGCACAATAAGGCTCACGTACATTGAAAGTTTAAATGAATATGCTTGCCAGCCTAGTAGAAGCCTAATCTCAATTCGAGTGGACAATTCGAGGAGGTCCACCGAGATTAGGCTTCTACTAGGCTGGCAAGCATATTCATTTAAACTTTCAATGTACGTGAGCCTTATTGTGCAGTAAATTTGTCTTGAATTATATGCTCATGGTTGCGTCTCTTCTCTGGTTTTTTGCATATATATATATATATATATATATATATATATATATATATATATATATATATATATATATATATATATAGACAGTTCTAGTGTAGACGCAGCACTCCAGCCTTGAAAAATAATGTGCTTTAATTAGTCACAGCAAACAAACAGCAACGTTTCAATACATGGTGTATTTTTCTCAGGCTAGTGAATACAACAACTTACTGACCTTTTATAACAAAACCGCGTCTCATCTACGGCGTGGACGCCGGGATTCCCTGACGCTCACCAGTGACGTAATTCAAATCAGCCGCGCTGCGGCAACACTGTGTACAACGGTTGTCATGGTGCTTATCGGGCCACGCTCCTTAAAGTGACCTGGCCTTAAACATTCAAAGTGCTTGTAGTGCTACATTTAAACTATACTATAAAACTGACAAGACATTACATAGGCACAATACATAAACAATTACAAAGACATGGATGATAGGAAAAACGGAACTACTGTACATCTTACAAGGCGGCTATCTCTAGTAACCTTGCATGTATAATAATGAATAGGTATATACACAAAATCTTAAGCAAAATCTTAAAGGCAGAAGTTATGACAGGACTCCCAACCCTGCTGATTCATTTAAACCACGTGGGGCCAATGTATCAAGAAACATGATCCATTTACTTTCTCTTTGTAAAAGGCGCAACCCTCTGTTGCCACCCCGAATGGATTCCTCTACCTTATCTATCATACGGTATTTCATGCTTATCAAGCTGTGACCCATCATTGCAAAATGACAGGCCACTGGTTGTGGACTGGTCCCTGACAGTAACGCTGCCTTTATTGCTGAGCGATGTGCACTCATGCGTTCCTTAAACGCGCGTTCTGTCTTCCCGATATAACTTTTTCCACAGGGACAAAGAATTTGATAAATGACAAATCTAGAATTGCAACTCAAAGTGTGTCTAATATTAATTGGCTTCCCCAACTGGGGGTGATTGAACACTGCTCCTGGAATTAGAAATTTACATGTTACACAAGTGCAACGTATGCATCCCAGTATTTTACGTTTACTGTTTTCAACCGCATCTGCAGGGGTATAAGTTTTTACTAACATGTCTCTTAGATTTCTCGACCTTTTGTAACATGGTAAGAGTTTGGTATCAGATAATCTGAGCTCAGGGTCTGATCTAACAATATCCCAGTGATATCTGATACCAAACTCTTTGCTGTTCGTTTGCTGTGACTAATTAAAGCACATTATTTTTCAAGGCTGGAGTGCTGCGTCTACACTAGATCTCTCTATTTAGCTGTAATACAGCTGGGAGCAGGCACCCGCCGAGGAACTGTTTAAGAGGAGTTGCCGGACCCCCTACCCTCTCTCTCTCTCTCTCTCTCTCTCTCTCTCTCTCTCTCTATCTATATATATATATATATATATATGAGGTGCCCTCCGTGGAACACAGTAAGTGGCAAACAAACTGCGGACATAGGCGCTGTGATGGCGGCACTCTGCTTTTAGAAAATAAGACACAGGAGACCTTGTAGTTCCCGACGTTTCAAGCCTAGTGCAGGCTTTTTATCAAGGTGCAAGAGACGCTTGCACCTTGATAAAAAGCCTGCACTAGGCTTGAAACGTCGGGAACTACAAGGTCTCCTGTGTCTTATTTTCTAAAAGCAGAGTGCCGCCATCACAGCGCCTATATATATATATATATATATATATATATATATATATATATACATATATATATATATATATAGTTCTTGTGTAGTTTCACGGCGCCAGCATGGCGCCGTGCTACTTCCGATTTGGGTACAGTCGCCCAACTATCTAAAATAAAGTAACTTAACTCCATGCCAACGTGGATAGTTCATACCCCCACTATCCACTTTGGCATGGGAATTGATTTTAGACACCAAGCCCGCAGCGTGGGCGAGCGAAGCGAGCCCCGCAAGGGGACTCAGATGCACGGCGCCATGCTGGGGAAAAACAGCAGTCACCAGATTTGTTGGATAAGGTCACCAAGGTATAGTCCCAATAGCTTTATTCAAATGAGCAGCCTGCCGACGTTCTCGAGGCAGCAGCAATACAAACAGCATAGCAAAATGTCCAACAGGTAACAGGGGTAGGGGAGCTGTGACCGGGTCCCTGCTTATAAAGGCGAGTGGATCCTCCCATTGCCGGTATGCATTCCACTTTGTGACATTGTCATTCTGACAGAGCCCTTCATGAGTACTCATCTCCAGTAAGTGAGAATTGTACCCCGAGTCACTCAGATTCTGTGCAGAATACACCTGTATCTTAATCAAGCATAGAGACAATGGGGGTTATTCTAGTTCACTCTTTCTGACAAGTTCCTTCTTAGATGGACAAAACCATGTGCACTGCAGGTGGGGCAGATGTAATTTGTTCAGAGACAATTAGATTTGGTTGGGGTTTTACTTCAAAGTGAGATCTATATTGCAGTGTAGAAATAAAGCAGCCAGTGTTTACCCTGCACAGAAACAAAATAACTCACCCAAATGTAATTCTCTCTTTTTACATCTGCCCCCCCTGCAGTGCACATGGTTTTGTCCATCTAAGAAGGAATTTGTCAGAGAGAGTGAACCAATTATAACCCCTAATATATCCTACTAGGAATTTAAACCAAGAAATGGTGATGTCTATCAACTTTTAACCTTTTAAGGCAAGACCATGTATGAATATTGAGAGGCTCACACACGCACTCAACATCTGTATGCAATTAGCCTGAGTCACTATGTATCCCAGAGTTTGTGACATTTAATGATCAAATTGAACCTTCCTATTATGGTTTTACTCCATCTACAAAATCTGTTGAAAGTAACTTCTGTTAAAGCTGTAGAAAGTATTTTTTTACACAATCTGTGAACCCCTGATGAAATCAGGGACGAAACGCATTGGGAATATTTGTTTACTATCTTGAAATATCTGAACCTTTTAATGGTCTGAACCAACCACCAATATCGAGTGGAAAAAGGAGACTTTTAATAAACGTTTGAAAATTCATGGACTTTACTTTATTTACTTTTAGAAAGTTTAAGGATTACTTAAAGGCTTGTTTGACCTAATCCGTAAGGTCACCTTAAAGGGCGCCATCTTACAATTGTTTCCCACATCCTATCCATCCCACATCCAACAGGGGAATTTGTAAGCCAGGCAGCCCAACTAAAATATCCAAAGTTCTGTGTAGCAAAACTAAAGTCTGTTCTCTCTCTCAGAGGTGAGGGCGCGGAGTCTAACTGCCCAGTGGTCTTCTCCAGGGACCCCCGCAAGGAAGTTTGGGTTTTGCTGCGTCTGGGTCACGGCCCCTCACCCGGAGCACCCACTGTGCACTGAGATGGACGGACTAGAGTGACTGTTACAATGGGGTACAGGCGGACAGAAGGAGGGGTTTAGGGAGAGACTGAAGTATCCGGGAGTGGTGACTGTAACTGAGAGTGCTGACTAGGCTTGAAGTGACGACTGTAACTAAAAAGGCCGACTTGGCTTGAAATAATAACTGTAACTGAAATGGCCGTCTTGGCTTGAAATGACAACTGCAACTGAAAATGCCGACTTGGCTTGAAATGACGACTGTAACTGAAAAATGCTGACTTGGCTTGAAATGACGACTGTAACTTGGCGGGCATCCAAGATTCTCTTGATCTCAAACTCCACACTTCTCTCTGCTTTCAAAGACGTAGACTTGGGAGGTACTCTTCGGAAGCGGTTTAAGACCAAAGGTTTGAGTAAGGACACATGAAAGGTGTTAGAAACTTTCAGCGAAGAAGGGAGCTTTAGACGAACAGTGACCGAAGTAATCACTTGGGTGATAATATATGGACCTATATACTTAGGAGCCATTTTGATTGTCGGAACTTTAAGCCGAAGGTTTCTAGTAGATAATCAGACTCAGCCACCTATACGATATGCTGGAGCGGCTGACCGGCGTTGATCTGCAAATTTTTTAGACCTACAGGAAGCTTTACGGAGAGCAGAATGGACATTCCTCCAGATGTTGGAAAAGAAGCGTAAGGAGGTTTTGACTGCGGGAACATCACCGGCAGGTAATGGAGGGAATTCTGGTACTCAATGATGCATCCCATACACTACAAGGAAAGGAGTGGTTTGGCTAGAACTGTGGTAAGTATTATTGTGGGAAAATTCTGCCAAGGGGAGCAGTTCGGACCAATTATCTTGAGACGAAGAAAGATATAACCAAAGAAAAGTCTCGAGACTCTCTCCGTCTGGCCGTTGGTTTGTGGGTGATAAGCGGTTGAAAATTTGAGTTGAATGTGAAGGGCTGAACACAAGACTCTCCAAAACCTGTGCTGGGTAATCCCTTAAACCGTACAGGACGAAACAAATGATTGAACATCTTTCCGAATGGATGGCCACCAATACAAGCGCCATAGGAACTCAAAGGTTTTCTGAGAGCCGGTGTGGCCAGCGAATTTGGATGGTGTGCCCAGCGGAGTAGTTTCTGTCTTAATGCAGAGGGCAACAAGGTCTTGCCAGTCGGTGGAATAGGAAGCTGAGTAAAGGCAAAAAACGCGGAGTCCAGAACTGGTTGGGTTGGAATATCCTTCTCTAAGGGCTAGAAGGACTGGGACAGCCCGTCGGCTTTGGTATTCCTAGATCCTGGACGAAAGGACAACTTGAATTTAAAACGAGTAAAGAGGGTCCAGCGGGCTAACCGAGGATTGAGGCACTGAGCGGTATGAAGTTAAAGCAGATTTTAATGGTCGGTAAAAACTGTAAATGGATGTTGGGCTCCTTCCAAGAGGTATCACCACTCTTCAAGGGCAAGTTTCATGGCAAGGAGCTCTTGTTCTCCTATAGAATAGTTATGCTCAGCTGTCGAGAACTTTCAGGAAAAGAAACTGCAAGGATGATGTTTCCCATCCTCCCCATACTGAGAGAGGATCGCCCCTACTGCCTCGGAAGAAGGGTCAACTTCTAGAATAAATGGGTGCCTTACATCCGGTTGCCGGAGTACATGAGCAGTGACAAAAGCTTGCTTCAACTTGTGGAAGGCCTCAATTGCCCTCTGGGGCCATCGGGAGGGATTGGCTCCTTTTCTCGTAAGAGCCGTGATGGGGGCTACGATTGAGGAGAATCCTTGAATGAACTTACGATAGTAATTTGTGAATCCCAGAAAGCGTTGAATAGCCTGTAGGGTCGTTGGTTGAGTCCAATCTAGGATGGCAGCTACTTTCTCTGGATCCATCTGTAAACCTTGACCCAAGACTATATACCCGAGGAAGGGAACAGATCTTTTTTCAAAGAGGCATTTCTCAAGTTTACAGTACAACTGGTTTTGCCGTAACCGCTGTAGAACCTTCCTGACTCAGTCTCGATGTGAAGCCAAATCTCGGGAAAATATTAAAATGACATCTAGGTATACCACTACCGAAATCTACAGTAAATCCCGAAAGATCTAATTTATGGCATCACTAGATACTCGTAATGTCCGTCCCGGGAGTTAAACGCCGTCTTCTATTCGTCTCCTTCACGGATCCGGATTAGATTATAGGCACCGCTTAAATCTAACTTTGAAAAGATGGTAGCACCCTTAATTCTATCGAATAGTTCGGGAGTAAGGGGCAGGGGATAACGGTTCTTTATGGTGATTTCATTGAGGCCACGTTAGTGGATGCAGGGACGAAGCGAACCATCTTTTTTTTTTTTTACGAAGAAAAAGCCTGCCCCTGCTGGAGACGAGGAGGGACGGATAAAGCCTTTCTTTAAGTTTTCGGTGATATAGTCAGACATAGCTTTCATTTCGGACAGTGACAAAGGATAGATACGGCCACGAGGAGGACTGGATCCAGGCACCAGATCAATAGGAAAATACCACTCCCGATGTGGAGGTAAGGTGTCGGCAGCTCTTTTGTTGAATACATCGGTAAAGGAATGATACGGAGCTGGAATTTCGATCTGTTCCTTGGGTTCGGAATTACACAACGGAATCACTTTGGTTAGGCAAGACTTTAAGCAAAAAGGACTCCAGGAAAGTATCTGCACAGATACCCAATCAATATGCGGGCTATGTCTCTTTAACCAGGGGAGGACCAGTACCATGGGAAAGGAGGCTCGAGGAATAACCAGGAACTCTATTTGTTCATGATGGAGAGCTCCTACGTTCAGATTCAATGGGATCGTCACCTGAGAGAGCCCCCCCCCCCCCCCCCCACAATCGGAAATTTAAGATTATTATACCTAACCCAGCTGTGTTTACTGAGTCCTGACTATGTGCACTCCATCCAACGCTATATGATGAGAATTAAATGCCTATGTACCATGCGCACTTTTAAAAGGTCCTGTGTACAATTGGCTTGGCTTGAAATACATACAACATATACACACCAATTAAAAACATACACTGCTCATCAAAAATGATAAGCAAATGCCTGCTCATCAATAACATATGATGAGCTTAACTTCAGGAGGACAAAAAAAAATTCTCCTCCTGTGTAATTCTACTCAAATCAGTGGGACGGCCATTTTAAAGAAAGACATTGAATGAGTTGTACTCGTTAAGTCCTTTCGTTGTGACTGTATTTAGTTCAGCAATCCATCAGGCTTCACGTTGTTTCAAAAGACGTTCTCTGTCGCCGCCACGGACCGTTGGGGGGACATGGTCAATTATCATACAGCATAAATTGGAGACGGCGTGTACTTTTTGCATAAAGTGTACTGCCACAGGTTTGTTGCTTTTTTTCTTGTCAAGTGCCTGGCGAATGCAGTATCTATTGTTTGCCATACGTTCCTTAAAGGTCATCAACGTGATACCTACATACATCAACCCACAAGGGCATGTGAGTGTGTAGATTTTGAGGAACATGACACCCGATGTCGAATGGGATACTCTTCCCACTGTGTAGGTGTTTGAATGTTTAGCCAGTGGTCATAGACCTACAAGTAGTGCAGTCTGGGCACCGGAAACGGCCTTTCCTGCCCTCGGGCATCCAGGTGGCTCCACTACGGGACGTTGGAGAGTGGGCCTCATCAAAAGTTGTTTCAGTTTGGCCCTCTGCAGTATGACATCATAGGTGGTACAGGAGAGATACTTGGCAGTTTAGAATCGGCCAGTGCTGCTTCACTGTTTTCTCTAAATGGTGCAAGGCGGTGTTAAATGTAGTCATATAGATCATTCATTTCTTATCAAAGGCACGTTTGGTATCTGATCTGTCAAATCTGGTTCTGGCTTTCGACAGACACTGTGCTATGGTCTGTGGTGAGTACCCTTGTGCAGCAAATCGTGTCTGCATCTCTGACAGTTGTTGTTCCGCTCTGGAGGTAGAATTGTTTCTTAGGACTCTCAGAAATTGTGAGATAGGAAGACTCTCCTTAAGCGTTGGAAGATGGTGACTTGTAGCATAGAGTACCGTGTTATGGTCAGTTCCCTTACGAAATAAAGTTGAACATATTCCTGATTTTCTCGAAAAATGGTGACATCTAAAAAGTTCATAGAGTTCTTATCAATTTGGTAAGTGAACATGATAGGGATGTCCAAATGATTTAGGTGCTGTACCATCAACAAAAATTCAGACTTTGTGCCCAACCACAAAAGAAACACATTGTCTATAAAACGCTTATAGAAGAGGATATTAGTACCATAGTGTAAAATCTAATGAGTGTTCTCGTATTGCCCCATATAAAGGTTGGCTTATAAGGGTGCCAGGTTGGAGTCCATGGCAGTCACATTTATTTGCACGTAGTATTCTTTGCCATAGCTGAAATGGTTCTTATTCAATATTAGTTCATTTTACAGAAAGAAGAAAAAATAACTCTTTGGGGGAACGCACTGATCATTTTAAAATGTAACTTTTATTAGTATTAAGTTTTAATATTCCCTATATCAGATTTGGGGAATTCATGTAAAAAGCAGAAAAATATTTTAGGGGTTAAAATTACGTACAACAAATATACAAGTGTGTACATAGTGTGTTTAAAGAGAAGAAATTTGTGTGTTTGAAATTTACACAGGTGTCTGTCCATTTAATATAGCCCTGAAGGAGAATTTATTAGCCACTGATAATAATCTGTGGTTGTAGCTCTGATATTGCAGCAAGAAATTGGTATATCGTGTCCTTGTTAAGGCACAATATGCTTGTTGTCAAAATGTTTCAATTTATAGTATAATACTGATAAACATTTGACACTGAGCACAGTAATTGCAAGGTGATACAATTTGTTTAGGACATTTTGTGGCTGTATTAGCGCAAATGGTGGTCTATTGGCGCCCTCCTCTGGTCATTCCATGTCCACGGAAAATGCTCAGAGCTACAGATAATGATATCTTGGGGCCCTCCTTTGATCACTGCATATACGTTGTTTCAGTGTGCTATTTTTTAAAAAAAATATATAATGCACTACTTTCTATCAGAGATTTTTAATGGGTGTAGTTAAATACTACCCCTTTGTTTAAGATATTTAGACATGGTAATATAAATAAACACACTTGCACTATATTATTTGTTTCACCATTTTTTTAGTATTTGAGTTTTCACCCACATCACAGTTTTTCACATTATTATTTATTATATTTGTATTACCATCATAATTCACATCTATGTCACATTTCCCACACACAACACCAATATAGCATTTTATTAATACAGTACATATATAGACTGGTATAGGAGATGACTATATGAGTCCAGTGTATGGATATAACTCTGACTTCACCATACACTTAATAATAACACAAGGTAATATTCAACCATTACATAACATATACCATGAATAGTGGTAAACTAATAAATAATAAAAGTCAAATGTAATATCTCAATTTTGTATCTATATTTTGATCAAAAGAGAATTGCCCATATAAGATATGCAGATCCCGGGGCAAGGGCTAGAGACTGAATAATAAATACATCTCCGGACTTGAAGTACCAGTGCCCGGCAATAACATGAGGCAATATCTAATCCTCACAGATTACACACCCTAGAAAGCGGTAAATTAACTAACAATAAAAGTTAACTGTAACATTTAACATTTGCACCGTATTTTCATGAAATCATAACTGCCCATGTGAATCATACAGATGCCGGGGCAAGGGTTATAGATTGATCATAAGACATACTTCCGGGTTTGAAACATTAGTGCTCGGGGATTGGACAGATAGGTCAGGTGACGCCAGACGTCACCACCCATGTGACTGTTAGAACAGGTCACATGGATGGCAATATAGGAAGTAAAGGGGAGGATCCAAGATATACTTACAACTGTATGTTGTGAGACACTGGTCACGTGATGGGGGATGCCGGACACGTGATGCGGGACGCCGGTCACATGACGGCAACGCATCACCCTTACACATAAGGGTTCAATATACTTAATCAATGCAGGAATGCATGTGATAGGCTGGATAAGACATGTGATACTCATACTATGTTTTCATTGGCTCCTGGATATTGATAAATAGGGTCCAAGTAAGGCTATCTGGTTGGCATTGAAAAAGCTGGTGAACATCGAAACGCTGCGTTGGCACATGTTCTGTCTGAAAGATATCTGTTAGCCTGAATTATATGAAGTTTGAATAATGATTTGATAAATAATATCTAAATATCTTAAAATAAGGGGTAGTATTTAACTACACCCAGTAAAAAACTCTGATAGAAAGTAGTGCATTATATATAAAAAATAGCACACTGAAAAAATTTATATGCAGTGATCAAAGGAGGGCACCAAGATATCATTATCTGTAGCTCTGAGCCTTTTCCATGGACATGGAATAGCCAGAGGAGGGCGCCAATAGACCACCATTTGTGCTAATACAGCCACAATACGTCCTAAAGAAATTGTAACACCTTGCAATTACTGTGCTCAGTGTCAAATGTTTATTAGTATTATACTATAAATTGAAACATTTTGACAACAAGCATATTGTGCCTTAACAAGGACACGATATACCAATTTCTTGCTGCAATATGAGAGCTACAACCACAGATTATTATCAGTGGCTAATAAATTCTCCTTCAAGGCTATATTAAATGGACATTTCTTTTGGACAGACACCTGTGTAAATTTAAACACACTATATGTATTTGTATATTTGTTGTACGTGATTTTAACCCCTAAAAAATGTTCTGCTGTTTACATGAAGTCCCCAACTCTGATATAGGGAATATAAAAAATTAATACTAATAAAAGTTACATTTTAAAATGATCAGTGCGTTCCCCCAAACAGTTCTTTTTTCTCCTTTCTGTAAAATGTATATACCCACGCTGTAGGGAACAGCACCGATTTCAAATTAAAAAAAAGTTTTTCTGGGGTCTCTCTATCCTGTAAAAATCAGTGATCAATCAATCTATAAGGTTGTGCGGATACACATCATACTCCTCACAGTAAATACCTATGTGAACACGTTACTGTTAAATGTGTGTCCAGCACCCATTTTTATATTCAAGATATTCATCTATTATATGTGATTGTGTATAATTAGCCCTAAGGGCAATGAATTTTCTTTTGGGAACAAGCGTCTAGTGATATCCCAAAAAATTTCAAACAACCAGTGCTTTACACCAAACCCTGCCTAAAATCCAAACTAGACATGTCAAACTTTAGTCTAACAAAGGATTTAGCAGACAAATGAGACAAATTGAAGAATGATATTGAATCTTTATTCTCAAATGGAGAAGATCAAACAGACACCCTGACAGGTGGATGGTCAGATGATTTATTCGCTCTAAAAACAGCATTAATGAAGCAAAGCAAAACAAGTTGGAATGATAGTTACTTAAAAAACCAACTAATACCAAGAGGGCTAAGACCCAAGCTGATCCTAGCCTTTGAGCTGGCAAATGGAGAACTTAAAAAAGAATGGGAAACGGTATTGACAAACTGCTCACGAGATCTGATGAAGGTCCTCATCAGACATGATGAAATCATTTTATCAGAGGAAATTCCAACATGGCAAAAACAGACTATTCCCTCAACAGAGTGTTCAGATGGAACACTAAACCACAACATTTTTGGAAAAACCCAAATAACCCCAACTCTAGTACATCAGAAATTGAATCACCTGATGGGAACAACAGACACCTCATCAATACGTAGAAAGTACAGTACAGGAGAGACGCCAGAACAGAACCTGGCGAAAGATCAGGAGGGGGAAGGGAGGGAAGGAGAAAAAGAGATACCTTGGACTGGCAGGAGGAGCAGAGGGAGAGGAGGAAATATCGAGAGTAAACACGATATTAATGACATTTGAGAAAGGGGAAACAGATTCATTACGCATCATCAATTTGACGGATCTAACACTCACTAAGGACCAGGAGAATATCTTAAGCAAAGGTCTATCCTCACCTTCATCGGATTTTGACTGCTTGCAAAAAGGACCTACATCTCTTTATGGGACAAATTCTCCTAAAAAAGTTTTTCACCAAGAAACCTACACAAGAAACACAAAATGTTACAGCAAGCAGTTACAATATAATTCTTGATGAACAAGTTATAGTAGGTTTGCAAGCACTACTTGATCTGGAAAATGAAACAATTGAATCTGATAACCCAAGATTAACAGCCCATGATCCACAAAAAAATTAAAAAGAAGTCAACCTTCCCCGATAGTCACATCTGCCCTGCCGCACAAGTGTATCAAGACTTGGTATCACAAGATTTTGATAAAGTCTTGAGAAAAATAGGAAAATATCAAGATAACATCAACAAACAAGAGAGACAAGCCCTATCCAAAATTTCAAAATGGGACGACGTAATTGTCAAACCATCGGAAAAGGGCGATAACTTCGTACTCTGGCCTAGAACGATGTATCTTGAAGAACTAAATAAACATCTGAATGATACCAATTGTTATAAAAAGTTGATTTTTAACCCAAGTCACCAACTTACTGTACAATACAATCGAATTGTGCAGACGGCACATAACAACAGTATTATTAGTAAAAATTACTTGGATTTTCTCCTGACCACCAATCAGGTATGGGGAGTCTGACGAGAATGCCAGCATTTATGTGGATCAACATCTGAGAAGCCACGTGACGTCTTTACCATCATACGTCCGGGATACAACAGATGTTCTAACAAAACTTCAAGGTGTTTCTGTCCTCCCGGGGGTCTGGCTGGTGTCTTGCGATGTTGAGAGCCTGTACACCAGCATCAACCATGATACATCTCTGTACAGGCTACCCGGTACTTTTTAAATATGGGAATGCACTCAGAATTCAATGAATTTTTGATTGACCTATTCGATTTCATCTTGACAAAAAACTTTTTTGTGTGCCAAGAATCCCACTACCTCCAGGTTAGAGGTACAGCTATGTGGACCGCATGTGCCCCCACTTACGCTAACCTCTACCTGGGGTGGTGGGAGAAAGAGATGGTTTTCCACGAATCAATGGATAAGTACACACAAAACATCATAATGTATTTCAGATTTATAGATGATGTTCTCTTCCTCCGGGAGGGCAGCCAGGCAGACTTGAAAGAATTCATATTGAGTCTTAACTGTAATTTATTTATTTATTTACAGTTTCTTATATAGCGCAGCAGATTCCGTTGCGCTTTACAATAGTAATGACCTTAATCTTAGATTGACATCAGAAATGAGTCAAAAGTTTCCTTGATCTTAAAATTATAATTGATGACGAAGGAACAGTTTCAACAGACATCTTTAGAAAAAAGACAGCTACAAACAGCATACTGCACCCGGGAAGCTCCCATTTACCATGAACCATTAGAGCTATCCCCAAAGGAGAACTAATGAGAACAAAAAGAAACATCTCAGACCCAGAAACCTTTCACCTGAGAGAAAAATAACTTCAGTCGCGTTTAAGATGGAGAGGATACAGCAACAGGCTAGTAAAACAAGCGACTGAACAAGTGAAAACCATCTCTCGTGATAATCTCCTCAAACCCAAAATCAGGAGCAGCAAATCAGATTCCATACGTTTTATATGCACTTTTAATGTACATTGGAGAGAAATCAATGACATCCTCCTAAAACATTGGGAAGTTCTCAGAACCGATCACGGCCTTAATCAAGTACTACCACCAAAGGTATAAATGAGCTGGAGAAGATCCAAAAACCTCAAGGACCATTTGGTCCAAAGCCATTTGTCCAAAATTTGCGAACAAAGACATAACAGAAAGGGCTCCAAAAGCTGTGGCCAGTGTAAAGCGTGCAGATATATGACCCCCAAACAAGATTTCCTCGACAAACACATGAGGAAATGGAATATAGAAAGCTTAATCACCTGCATGGCAGTCGGCACAGTTTACCACGTGGAATGTCCCTGTGGTAAAATATACATAGGGAAGACGTTGAGACCTCTAAAAGTCTGCATTCTAGAGCATGTGGGAACACATGTTGAATGCCCAAAGAGATTCCCAAAAATTCAAAACCCTAACATCTGTGGCAAAGCACTTTTTAAAAAACCATGGAGGGGACCCCAGTGGTTTAAAAGTGTTTGGCATGAGCCACATACAGTTAGGGATAAGAGGCAGAGAATTGGACAAATTGCTTCTGCAATTTGAAACCAAAATGATCTTCTTGATGGATTGTATGTTCCCAAAAGGCTTAAATGAAGCCAACAGTTATGTATTGTATCTGTAAGAACACTATCAAGCTAATAATTATGTATCGTATCTGTAGGAACACTACCAATACTTGAATACTCATTGGACACCAGGGACTCTCTGATGATAACATATTATCTGTATCACGCTCTGGATAAATGGAAACTTACACTAGAAATGTAAGAAATTATGATACATAATCGCATGGAACACTCCCATGCATACAAGAAATACACTTAGGCCAAAACCTAAATATCATCATGAGTTTCAGATGATATCAAGATCAGAAGGACACACTGTACTAATAAACAACTTCTATGCCATGATAAAAAAAGTATCCTTATATGATCATCACTTCTGGATCCAATCCTAAAATCATCCACAAGGTTCTTAATCATTTTAATAAAACAACATAATACCATAGAATATGGATTACCTGAGAAATCAATAAACAACATTATAAGAACCGTTATTCCATCCATAATCTCATCCTATTTTATACTTTTAAGGGTATAAATTATTACAAAATGGACCCACATAAATCCCAGGAGATTGGAAATGCAAACATATATCGCCTGACCCCTCATAAAGACAGTACTTACCCTTTATATACTGCAAGGTATTACAGACCGATCTTCCCAAACTCATACTGGGAGATATGGGGGGATTATTATTCACACACATCCAAAGCTGTGATAATATTGCACTTATTTACATAAATACTTACCTTCATTCACAGATCCATATCTCAAGTAACAACGGATATACCCATACATAGGCGAATCTAGAATAATGGTAATAGGTGGTCCCAGATCCAGACACAACAGCAGGGGGACCTTTGCGCGGCGTAGCCGCGCGTCAAAACGGGGGCATGGCCTCATGGGAAGGAGGCGTGGCATCACATAAAGGGGTGTGGTATTACACGTTAGACCATACACAGTAATGCCCATTACACATTTTAACAAACTCCGTAATACCCATTACACATAAAGCCACATGCCGTAATGCCAATTACACATAAGGCCACACCCCATAATGCCCATTACACATTGTGCCACACATCATGATGCCCATTACATACTATATAACAAACCGTAATGCCCATTACATATTTGCTACATAAGTGCTGCTTACCTACGTGCTCATTGCTAGGGGGTTCTTGCTTGATGGCACCATAGTAACCATTACACATGATGCCGCACACCATAGTACCCATTACACATGATGCCGCACACCATAGTACCCATTACACATGATGCCGCACACCATAGTACCCATTACACATGATGCCGCACACCATAGTACCCATTAAACATGATGCCGCACACCATAGTACCCATTACACATGATGCCGCACACCATAGTACCCTTTACACATGATGCTGCACACATAATGTCCCTTACACATAATGCTGCACACATAATGCCCCTTACACATAATGCTGCACACCGTAGTACCCATTACACATGATGCCGCACACCATAGTACCCATTACACATGATGCCGCACACCATAGTACCCATTACACATGATGCCGCACACCATAGTACCCATTAAACATGATGCCGCACACCATAGTACCCATTACACATGATGCCGCGCACCATAGTACCCATTACACATGATGCCGCACACCATAGTACCCATTACACATGATGCCGCACACCATAGTACCCATTAAACATGATGCTGCACACCATAGTACCCTTTACACATGATGCCGCGCACCATAGTACCCGTTACACATGATGCTGCACACATAATGTCCCTTACACATGATGCTGCACACATAATGCCCCTTACACATGATGCTGCACACCGTAATGCCCCTTACACATTAAGCCACACATTATGCGTAATGCCCCCACATACCACCACTTGTAGCATCTCTTAAGCAATGCCCCCAAAAGTGCCACTTAATGTAAATTTTTATATGAGCCTTCACTGCTGCTGCAGGGAGAGATGGAGAGCGGTGCAGCTGCTTCTATGGGGAGGGGAGCAGAGCGCAGCGCAGAGCATGCTCCCACTCCCCTCCTGGTGTCCCCTCTAGCCAGGTGGACATTTGAAATATTGTGCGGGGGGAGCACGCCGGGCGCCGGCACCACATGATTAAAGGGAGGGCGGGCTGAGGTGAAAGCGGGGAGAAGAATTGGAGCGGAAGCTGCAGGGGTGACAGTCATTGACAGCTGGGCAGAGAGCAGGGGGCTGCCCGGCTGTATTCAGAGCACTGCAGGTCACAACAGAAAATGCAGGGATTTACCCGGGAATATGGTCCCAGGATCATGTATGGACATTCCCATGCTGACCCCTTATACACCAGCCTAGTCCCTGCATTTTCTGGTGCGAGGAGGAGAGACAACCACTCCCCTCTCCCTACCCCCCTTTAACCAACCAGCTATATCTTCGGAACCAACTGACCCATTCACATGAGACCAGTATCATATTGAAGAACTTTTGAGTTGGCTTCGAATGATTTTGGTCCTGTGAAACTGGGTCGTTTGGTTCCAGAGAAATCTGCCCTCAAAGAACATAAACAGTCATGAATTTACATTTAAGAAAATAAAAAAACGGTTTAACCTCAATATCCCTGGAACCAATTAACCCATATGGATCCAGTATCTGATTGAAGGCCCAGTTATTTGGGTTCGACTGAGATCAACCTCAAGCTTCAGTGATGCCGAAGGGGGAACTGCCAGCCATTGAACTGGGTGGGGGTCGGAATTAGCGGGTCCCATGTTATCCTATAGGGAAAACGTTCCAGGTTTGCCTGGCAGTATCTCCAGTTCCCAGGGGGCTAGAGACACGGGGCTGGGCTCTTTGGAAAGCCCCATTCCTCAGCTACAAAATGGGCTAATAGGTGGTCCTGTGCACCCCCGGACCACCCCCTAGATTCGCCTATGTACCCATATACCTATACCATATATCACTACATAATAATAACCCACTATACTTACCTCTAATCATAGATATCTATCGTAGCAATACTGGATTCGGTTTATATACCCACACCCATACCACTGTACAGCAATAATTTAACTAGGAATCCTTCTGTCACAATACAGAAGTAAATAAGATATCAAATATAACTTATTCATGTTTCTATTCTTCATTCTAATAACCACTTATAAATAAACCAAATAAAGAAATACCCCTCGGGTATCAATATTTACATACTACATCACTATAGCACCAATTACAGTATACTATTAAATCAAATTATTTATGCATGTTGAATGGGTCACCCAACATAATCTATATATACAGATGTAGCCGGCTACATCTTTGCAAAGGCTGGCGACATTTTCGCCGACACCTCCAGCCGCCAGCTCCCGAGACGCTTGGTCGCCCGTGGCAACGGAGCTACCCGCCAACATTCAATGACCCCAACCCTGCCCTTCTCCCTGAAGCGGAAATGGGCAGGATGCCGCTGCCCCGCCGCCAAAAGACTGGGATGCGCGTGCACGTGAGACGTATGCGCGTCCCAGTTCAATGTAGTCCCTGTCCACCAGTGCTCGCCAGAGGGGAAGTTTCTGGCAGGCACCGAGCAAAGTTGACAGGGGCTCCATCTGTATGTCTAGTACCCGTGAGTCTCCAAAACACTGCAATCTGCTGGCAGAGAGTGAAACTACATCTCTTTCTCACACATGCACAAACACAGACGGTAGCAGACCAGCTTTAGAAGCTTTTGCTTTGACCTGGCTTACTAGTTTGTGTATATATATATGTGTGTGTGTGTGTGTGTGCATATGTATATGCCATGTTGGGCTGCCTTTGTCAATTTTTAGTGTTTAAATCAAGAAAGCAAAAATGATGAGCACAAATGTAACTGAAGGAACTCAGCACAATTGTAAGATAATTCTCAGCAACCAATCTTTTAAATAGCTTAAATAGCTTATAGCATCATTGTCAAATTAGTTAAATCCTATGGTTGGTAATGCATTCTGGACCATGGGGGGGGGGGGTTGCCTGGTTTGCCCACCCTAATGTCTGGCACCCTCTTCCCCTCATCGCAATCACCTGCTGTAGTGATTGTGAGGGGATGCAGTTTAAATCCCGGCGGTCGGGATCCCGGCGTTCAAAATCCCGACGCCGAAATCCCGAGCGCCGAAATCCCGACACTTTCTCCCCCCGTGGGTGTCGCTACGCTCGGCACCGGGCCCACTGCGTGGCGAGCGCAGCGAGCCCGCAAGGGGGGGGCGATCCACGTCCCCCCGTCGGGATTTTGGCGTTCGGGATTCCGGCGTCGGGATTTTGAACGCCGGGATCCCGACCGCCGGCTTTTCATGCCGAATCCATTGTGAGCACTGCCATCCCTTTTCTTCTGCGGCACTCTGTCAGAGCAGCTTTACTTACCGGCCGCCACATCATGTCCAGCGGTACACACCCTAATGTAATTTGCTGCGCACGCCAATGTTCAGGACGCCCATTAATTGACTAACTGAATTTGAAGTGTTTTATATGACAAGTAACAGTCTGAGGGGCCGATTCAATTAACTACATTTTTCATGCACTGTGCTGGTGAGTTAGCATGCCACACATTTTTGCAGAACATTTTCTTTTTACATATATTTTATTAAGAATAGCCAAAGGCAATTGCAACAAAAACGCCATTATAGTAATTTTAAGAAAACAGCAAAACATATAGACAAGTAATGTGCAAAACATTTTCATGAGTACTCCCGATTCTCTTGCAGTTGAATTAAAGACCACAATCCGTGGACATTAGTTCTGCCGCGTGTGACCTACTGTATGTGAAGTACATGATGTACAGTGGGAAAACTATCATGGTGCTGGTCGTATTGAATCGGGTTGGGATCATTTGGTCTATTGCATTATGGTAGAAAGTCATTAGGTCGAATCCATTAGGTCGACATGCTAAAAGGTCGACATGACTCTAGGTCGACATTAGAAAAGGTCGACATGATTCTAGGTCGAAAGGTCATTAGTTCGACAGGTCATTAGTTCGACAAGGTCATTAGTTCGACATTGTCTATGTCGACATTCACAAGGTCGACATGGGGTTTTTCACAGTTTTTTTACCTGAATGTCAACACAGTCGACATGGACACAGTTTAAAGTGCACTGCATCCCCTCGCATCGCTCGCTGCGCTCGCTATGCGTCGGGCACGGTGCCTCGCTACGCTCGGCACACTATTTTATTCTCCCACCACGCCCTAGTGGATGGTAGGGCATGAAATACCGCCTGTCGGCACATGTTGGCTCAAAAAACAGTGAAAAACCCCATGTCGACCTTGTGAATGTCGACATAGACAATGTCGAACTAATGACCTTGTCGAACTAATGACCTGTCGAACTAATGACCTTTCGACCTAGAATCATGTCGACCTTTTCCCATGTCGACCTAGAGTCATGTCGACCTTTTAGCATGTCGACCTAATGGATTCGACCTAATGACTTTCTACCATAATGCAGTAGACCAAATGACCGCATCCCATTGAATCTGCCCCTAAAGCATGCATCTTTCTTTTTAATCTTTTTAACCCCTTCCTGACAGAGCTAGTTTTTGCGTTCCTGACAGAGCCATTTTTTTCAAATCTGACATGTCTCACTTAAGTGGGGATAACTTTTTTTTGCTTTTACTTATCCCAGTGATTTTGAGATTGTTTTTTCGTGACACATTGTACTTCAAATTAGTGGTAAATTTGGGTCGATACAGTCTGTGTTTTTTTGTGAAAAATACCAAAATGTCGTGAAAAAATGGAAAATTTAGCGATTTGCAAAATGTTAAATTTTCTGCTTGTGAGACAAATAATCATACCACTCAAAATAGTTAATAACTAACATAGACCATATGTCTACTTTATGTTGCCATCATTATTTCAACTTCCTTTTAATTTTTTTGGACACTAGGAGGCTTCAAATATGAATAGCAAATTCTCAAATTTTCAAGAAAATTTCAAACACTGATTTTTTTAGGGACCAGTTCAGTTCTGATGTGACTTTGAGGGACTTGTATGTGAGACACCCCCATAAATGATGCCATTTCAAAAACTGCACCCCTCACAGTATTCAAAACAGCATTTTGGAAGTTTGTTAACCCTTTAGGTGTTTCACAGGAATTAAAACAAAGTGTAGGTGAAATTTCAAAATTTCATTTTTTTTGCAGATTTGCAAATTTAATACATTTTTCTAAGGAACACAGTACATTTTACTAGAGAAATGTGACTAAAAATTGATTCCCCCAATTCTTTGGTTTTCATAAATATCCTATATGTGGCCCTAGTGTGCACGGTGACCAAACCACAGGCTTCATAATAGAAGGAGCACCTACTTGATTTTGGAGCCTCCTTTTTATGAGATTATTTTTTAGGAACCATGTAGGTTTCTAGGCACCATAAGATGCTAAAAGTTAGGTACCCCCCCACAAGTGACCCCATTTTGCAAACTACACCCTTCAGGGAATTCATCTAGGGGTATAGTGTACATTTCAAACCCCCAGGGGTTTCACCAATTGTGGTACAACTGGGCAGTGAAAATGAAAAAAAAAAAAAATTCATTTTCACTGCCCAGTTGTATCAAAATTGGTGAAACCCCTGGGGGTTTGAAATGTACACTATACCCCTTGATGAATTCCCTGAAGGGTGTAGTTTGCAAAATGGGGTCACTTGTGGGGGGGTTCCACTGTATGGGTGTTTCGGGGGTCATTCAACCAGAATCTGTGCTGCAAAATCCAAAAATCACTCCTTCCCTTCTGAGTCCTGCCATGCACCCAACTGGTATTTTTTGGTCACACATGAGGCATTGCCGTACTCGGGAGAAATTGGGGCACAGATTTTGGGGTGCTTTGTCTCCTTCATTCCTTGTGAAAATGAAAAATTTTGAGCCAGATCTGCATTTTTGTGTAAAAAAATTTAATTTTTTACACAAAAATGCAGTTCTGGCTCAAAATTTTTTATTTTCACAAGGAATGAAGGAGACAAAGCACCCCAAAATCTGTGCCCCAATTTCTCCCGAGTACGGCAATGCCTCACGTGTGACCAAAAAATACCAGTTGGGTGCATGGCAGGACTCAGAAGGGAAGGAGTGATTTTTGGTGGCGGAATGAATGGTGGGTGCTATGTCGCATTAGCAAGACCCCCGAAGCACCAATACAGTGGAACCCCCCCACAAGTGACCCCATTTTGCAAACTACACCCTTCAGGGAATTCATCTAGGGGTATAGTGTACATTTCAAACCCCCAGGGGTTTCACCAATTTTGATACAACTGGGCAGTGAAAATGAAAAAAATAAATTTTTCATTTTCACAGCTCAGTTGTATCAAAATTGGTGAAACCCCGGGGGGTTTGAAATGTACACTATACCCCTTGATGAATTCCCTGAAGGGTGTAGTTTGCAAAATGGGGTCACTTGTGGGGGGGTTCCACTGTATGGGTGTTTCGGGGGTCATTCAACCAGAATCTGTGCTGCAAAATCCAAAAATCACTCCTTCCCTTCTGAGTCCTGCCATGCACCCAACTGGTATTTTTTGGTCACACATAAGGCATTGCCGTACTCGGGAGAAATTTGGGCACAGATTTTGGGTGCTTTGTCTCCTTCATTCCTTGTGAAAATGAAAAATTTTGAGCCAGATCTGCATTTTTGTGTAAAAAAATGTAATTTTTTACACAAAAATGCAGTTCTGGCTCAAAATTTTTTATTTTCACAAGGAATGAAGGAGACAAAGCACCCCAAAATCTGTGCCCCAATTTCTCCCGAGTACGGCAATGCCTCACGTGTGACCAAAAAATACCAGTTGGGTGCATGGCAGGACTCAGAAGGGAAGGAGTGATTTTTGGTGGCGGAATGAATGGTGGGTGCTATGTCGCATTAGCAAGACCCCCGAAGCACCAATACAGTGGAACCCCCCCACAAGTGACCCCATTTTGGTCACCAGCTTTGGGAGGGGGGCTGGCGCTGCGGCTGGCGGGGGGGTGGGAGGGGTGCTGGCGCTGCGGCAGCCGGGTGGGTGGGAGGGAGGGGGGCTGCCGGGTGGGAGGGGGGGGGGGCTGGCGATCGTTGGTGATCGGTGCGGTATACGCACACACACACACACACACACACACACACACACACACACATATATATATATATATATATGTGTGTATATATATATATATATATATATACATATATATACATATATATACACACACATATATATATATATATATATATATATATATATATATGTGTGTGTATATATATATATATATATACACACACATTTGCACATTTTTTTATTTTATTTTATTTTTAACTTTTCCAGCAGCAGCATGATGCTGCTGCTGCTGCTGCTGCTGCGGGGGGGAGGGGGGAGGAGGGGAGCGCAGCGTGCGCTCCGGACGTAGCGGTTGAGCCGCTGGAGCTGCTGCTGCTGCCGGGTGAGTGCCCGGCGGGTGGGAGGGGGGTGCTGCCGCTCGGTGGTGATCGGTGCTGCACCGATCACCACCGTTTTCTGTGTTACCGAGCGGCTTAGCCGCCGGTAACACAGGAAACGCTGTGATTGACTGTTCAGATTTGAACAGCCAATCACAGCGATCGCCGACCGGGGGGGGCCCCCCTGCCCCCCCTGGGCGACGAGGGGGGATGTCTGCTGTCAGGGACAGCAGACATCACCTAACTGTCACTGCGTCTCTAGACGCAGTGACAGTTAGAAACCATGACGTACATTTATGCCATGTGTCGGGAAGTACTTCCCGACCATGACGTAAATGTACGTCAAATGTCGGGAAGGGGTTAATATGTATTGGTTGCTTATAATATAAGTGGATTTTTTTTTATTTTATCACTGTATTCTCTTTCAGATTGCCTCACTTTTTGCTATCTATCTTGTCGGTTACCTGGATTCAGTGAAATTTTTGAATATATTGTATACACACATAGTAAGTTTTCTTTTATACACCTTTTTAAAACAAATTATTTATCTACAAATACTTTATAAGATACCTGCAAAAAAAATTATTAATAATATTAATAATATATTATGGTCTAATCTAGTGGTTCCCAACCTCAGTACCCCTAACAAGTCAAATTTGAAAGATATTCACATCACACAGAATCACAAGTCAAATAATTAGCTCCACCTGTGGATCTTGTTAAATATGTCTGTGAATTAGTACACTTGTACACCTGTCAGCTGACCTGGTAAATGTGAACTGGTCTAATCTGAGTTAAGTGTTGATCTTGAAAAAATAAATTTGATAAATGAAGGTGAAACGTTAAGCCACGCTGGGCATTGATTGTTGTTTTTTTTTTCCCTCCCTTTATTCAGAATGGGCCTAATTCAGCTTGGCTCCCAAAGCAAAATCTCTCTGTAATGGGCAAAATCATGTGCAGTGTAGGTGGGACAGATGTAAAATGTGCAGAGAGGTGTTCAAACTGAAATCTAAATTGCAGTGTAAAAATAAAAAAATAAAGCAGCCAGTAGTTACACTGCACAGAAACAAAATAACTCACCCAAATGGAACTCTCTCTGCACGTTATATCAGCCCCACCTGCAGTGCACATGGTTTTGTCCATTAAAGAAGGAGTTTGCTTTTGCAAAACAAAATTCACCCCCAATATATCTGTTCTGTTACTGTTCTGTATGTTGTACTGCGTTGACATGCACTATGGATTTCATTTAATTGCTATAACAATCCATAACCATTTTTAAGCTACTGTATGCAGTTTAGAACCCTATGCTTATTCAAACATAACTATATTTTATCGATTTGCCTTAGCATTATATATCCATCAGAAGTTGGCACACAATAGTCCTTCGGTTGTTGTTTGCTAATATGCCCTGCAGAGGTTTTAGCTGCTGTTTAATGTGAGACTTTTCAAGTGGCCAGCATTACTTGACAATTTTAGTATGCAGTATTTTGTTTGTTTCTTTTCCCCATGTTTTAACATACTTCACTGCTTTATTGACAAAAGTCGGAAATATTTGAAAAGTCAGTGCCACCTGCCCTAACATACTCACACAGTCTGTACAAATATCTTTGAAATTAACGAACTGTTTCAGGAAAAGATTGTGTACTTCAGTGTAAAATGTATGTGTTTATTATTATTTGTATAACTTTCAGATCATTGCTTTGTATTTGTCTATAGGTTTCACTGGCTCTGTGCTTCATATTGATGTTTGGCAATTCTATGCTCTTGACATCCTATTATGCATCCTCTCTTATAGTTATTTGTGTAAGTATTATGCATGAATAATTATAAGGTGTTTTAATGTATTTGTTTTTGCTTAGAATTAAGTTATATCCATTAATGCTGCTTTCAGACCGCAAAACTGGCTTTGACCAGGTATTTTAAAACGTTTCTAAAAACGGGTCTGCCAGCTAAAACCCCTTTCAGAACGCATGTCTTTAAACGGTATTTCAGTGCAGTTTTTGTCCTTAAACGGTATTTCAATGCAGTTTTTGTTCCTTCACAACACTGAACTCGTTTTAACCCATAGAAAACAGTGGATGAACAAAAACGATAGAACTGTTACATTCACTCTGCACCTTTCAGACTGCACAAATTACCGTTTTAAAACGGTGAAAAAACAGCAAAATAACAGGTAAAAAGTGCGGTCTGAAAGGGGCATTACTTCTGGATATCTTTTTTTTTTTTTTTCTTATTTGTTCCTAAGGCTTGTTACTTTTGGAGTCCATTTTTATTTCTTTCCCACTATCAATGTATAATTGAGTATTTTAATATAGAATTTTATGTTGAAAATTATGATTTGTTTTTGTTTGTTTCATACAAAAAATGATTCATTGCATGATGCACCTGGGATTTCAGAAAACTTACAGTCAATCACAATCTGTTATAATGTATACAATGGTATTTTGCCTATAAAGTTAGTGTATCTAGTTAGAATATGCAAGTTATCCCCTTGACAAATCCATGTTTCATGCCTTTTGGGGTGGAGGTGGGGGGTCATTTTCAAATGTGCAATCAGATTTAAAGTTGGGTTTATACTAAATCGTAACATTGTAATACAAAACAAATGAAATCAAGAGCAGGTAGTACTTTTTTACTTGCTAAGAAATATATATTTTTATCTATCTATCGATCTATCAATCAATTTAACATTTTCTGCCTTCTTGTCTGGATTTGCTTATTATACCGAATTAAGTCTAAAATGCTTTTGCATTTTTAAAGTTTAGTTTCTTGTAATGGTTACATTTTGTATGAGAGGTGCATAATAAGCTTCTTGTTGTGCAGTAAATAGGTAAATGTGTAAAGTAGGCACAATATAATGTAATTTCTGACTAAAGCTCTTGTGAAATGTTGACACAAAACTGTATATAGGACCGGAGTATGCAATTGGTGAATAGACCATGTCTAGGTTGACAGTCACTAGGTCAACAGTGACTAGGTCAACACCTCAAAAGGGTCAACATACCTTAGGTCGACATTGCCAAAAGGTTGACATAGGCAACGTTGACAGTCAAAATGTCGACATAAGTTTTCCAAAAAAAGGTGATTTTTCATACTTTACTATCCAAGTGGGCATAGAGTGGGAATATAATAGTGTGCCAATCCGCGTACAAATCCATACGCAATTCACAAACCATTGAATGATTTTTCCAGTCTATGCAAATGTAAGTAATGCTGACCCTTCCACAACTCTGCAACTAAGACAAGCTGATCAGGGCTGGCACTGATTTCTCCCTTGAAACGCCTAAGCACTCTTCCATTTTTTTTTAAATATAGTATTTGTTTTATTGTTTTCTTTCAATATACAAAAAAAGGTTTACAGTGCTTTTCTCAGTGATAATACATTTTCAACATGTTCAAAATTAAAATTTACATCATTGATTTTTTACTTAAACACGTAACAATTATTACTTTCTTAATTTCCCCTTCCCACCCCCACCTACCCTATCCTCCTCCCATTTTGTCCATTACATTCTATCCCTTTTCCTTACTGGTCTTCCTACTTTTTTTGGGCACTCCCTGAAAATGGACAGTTTTCACCCGCAAATGCCAGCTTCCTGTTAGTCAAATCCATTTTCTTTCACTTTTCACCCTTACACATTCATATGGTACACATGTGCAGTCATTTAATAATCACTCAATCTACAAATTTGCCGATCAGCAATCAATTCTAAATTGGGCCCGTAACCAGTATTTCACAATCAAGAAGTCAGCCTATTCATTTTCTTCACAAACTCATTAAGAGTGGTCTCCAAAAGCAGGAGCGTTTTGACAGAAAGCAGGTTGGTTTTGGAGTGGAAGCACCTTCCCTGAGTGGTTTGCAGGTGGTCAACCAGTTTGGGGGATGGTCATGGGAAGACAAGAATAGCTGCAACTGAACTTTATCCTCCATCAACGAAGACAACGTTACTGCTTTGCAGGCTTTTGAGGTGGATGGTAGGGTGATTGTGGTCAATTTAATGAAGGAGACTGTCAACCAGCATTGGGTCCATACCGCCATCAGGGTAATGCCACAGCCGGGGGGAAGTTTTTCCCCCAACCAAAGCATTAACCTGTGGCTGGTCACCCTGGAGGAGTGGGGAGATCCCCCTCCAGAGTGACCCCTGTCTAAGCTGAAGCCTGGGGATGTCCCTGATGCCCCTTGGGTGATGGGCACCGGGCTGATAAATGGTGAAAAATAGAATACTATTATGTATTGTTGTGGAACTACAAGTCCCTGCATGCAGGACTTGGAGAAGCACAAGTCCCAGCTTGTGGGGCATTAAATGGCTCGCTGGGTTTTGTAGTACCACAACAGTACAAATAGTAAAAAGAAAAAAAAACACACACATCCGAGCAGTAAAACTTTATTGTATACTACAATGATGCACATATACATTACCTATGAGTCCACCGATGGCCTGTCTTCTTGTCCATGTAGAATCCATTTGGGGTTCCTGTGGAAAGAAATCATACTCTGTCTTCAGTGCTTCTCTGGCTACACAAGAACGTTGGACAGACTCTGCGATGTTCTGTTTACATATGTGGCTTCGCCTACATACTGGGAGTTAGCCACGCCCACCAGCCAATCATGATCAGGCATTGGAATTTCTCTGAACATGATTGGCTGGTGGGGCTAACTCCAGAAGCTTGTAGTGTCTGTACAGCATTCCTGTGGAGCCGGAGAAGCACTGAAGACAGCGTGAGTATGATTTCTTTCCACAGGAACTCCAAATGGATTCTACATGGATAAGAGGACAGGCTAACGGTTGACCAATAGGGTAATGTATGTGTGGATTATTGTAGTACTTAATAAAGTTTTCTGCTCGTGTGTTATTTTTTATCTGTTTGTACTGTTGTGGGACTACAAGTCCCAGCAGGCCATTTAATGCCCTGCATGATGGGACTTGTGGTTCTCCAAGTCGCTGCATGCGGTGCAGGCTTGCTGGGACTTATAATTCCACAGAAATACTCAATAGTTCTATTTTTCACAATTTCTCAGCCCGATGCCCGCCGCCCAAGGGGCATCGGGGACAGCCCCGGGTCTCAGCCTGGGCAGGTAAATTCTGGAGGTGGGGAACCCCCTTCATTGGGGGGGTCCCTACTTCCCCAGGATCCCTGCCCTGGCTGATCGGTCAGGAGGTAAATGCTTTGGTGGAGGGACTTGTATAAAAAGTCACCCCCCGGCTGTGGCATTACCCTGCTGGCTGTATACTGTGAGTTGTATACTTTATAATGGGAAAACATCTGGATGCGAATTGAAGTGTGAGAAAAAATCATCAGATGGAGCGCCATCTTTCCAGCGGTGGCATTCTAGCAAGCGCTGGCTGAGAGGTGCTCAATCTGTATGTATAAACGACATAAAGACGTGGCCCTATTGGGAACTGTATTTATGGCTCCAAGTTTGAGGCAAGAATGCTATCCAGTATGCACATACACATAAATGAGTGTTAACTGATCAGGTGCACTTATGGCTAATTGGATTAATATTGCTGAATTCATTACGGGGTCCATAGGGCCAATTAACGTCCGGCCAGACTTTTCAAAATATGTTTTCACATTCATTAGCTGCTTTCTGCCACACCGCTTGGTGGCAAATAGTGCTACTTAGTTCCAAGCCTCCACAAGGATCCCGCTGCCCGCCCCATAGACCCCGATGCTGCACATAGGTGTGTTTGCATAGGCACACACCTAGGATCGGACCCAAAACATTGTGGGTGCTTCTAAACACTAAAATTTAATGTGCACCCCATCCGACCTCCCCACTCCGACCTGATGCGCATTGGGTCAGAGGGGATGTCAAACACATCCAATTTGGGCTGGTTTCTCTGCCCGATCCATCGGAATCGGGGGAAATCGGCCAAAATCAGACAATTGTATGGGCACCTTAAGATTTGATTGCTATGCAATCTTTGCTAATTCATGTGCTATTTACATAAAATTCATACTATCTACATTCAGTCTGCACTATATAGTCATTGCTGCACTTTCTATTTGGCTCTTCGATTTCAGAAAATGGGAGTGCGCATCGGCATGGAATCGGGATAGAAAGCTTAAAAACATGTTTTATCTCCATTCGATATTCGATGTCTATGCGATTCCGATTCAATGTCAAATTCTACTGTGTGTATACAACATTAGTTTAGTTTTTTTGGTGCCAGAGAGGGATCTTGTAGCAATAAATGAATTGTTTGTGTGTTTTTTTCCCCTACAGACTATTGTTCTGAAAAGAGACTTTTTAAATATTGAAAATATGCCACTTGTAAGATGGGTGAGTGTTTGCATGGCTTTGTATTGTTTACGAAGGTGCTTATTTAAACATCCATTGTCCAAACAAAATTCTTAATTCATTACAGCTGCAGTCATACTGTATATAGTACTTTTGTGTTTGCTAATACTATGATTATAATGAAAAATGAGCTCAATTTATTGAAAGCAACTTTTGTGGTCAATCATTTGGACAGCTGATGTTCTCTTATTTTGTGTCTCAGTGTTAACATTTTACTATGGACCTGATTTCTATTTGTAAGCAATGCCAATCATTCCCGCATCTGAGTGATTATCTGTCCATTGTGCATGTTTATGGGGGGGGGGGGGGTCTTAGAATGCACACCCTATATACATGAGGTGCTATCATGCTGGGACTGAAAAATACTTGGTGCAGATATACACTCCATATTATTAATCAATAATAGAGGCTCTTGGTATATTAATTGGCCAAGAAATATTTGCCCACCAACCAGCTTCACGGTGGCCTCATTTCTGGTGGGTCCCTAATACTAAGTTTGGATCTGGGGCGCAGAACCCCAAAAAGGTCGGCATAGGCCAGTCACCCCAGGGCAGCACACAAGGGAAAAACTAAGCTATAAGTGTATTAATAAGAAAGAAGCAGGAGCAAGAGGTTAAAAAGTGAAGTGCTAGAAAGTAGAATATATTAGTGGAAAATAAATAGTGTTAAATAAATGTAAGGGTGTGCCATTGTGCATGTTTCCCATGCACCAAGGAAACTTTGCAAAGCCATTTGCAGTGAGGCTTCATTTGCAAAGTTTGACAGGAAGGCACTGTTTTTGGGAGGTATGGATGTGGCGGCAACAAAACAGGTGTGATGTGACCATTTTTTACAGCTGCAATCGTGTACATAGAGAAACTTGATGCCAATGTTGCCGCTGCTGCCAGAATCACTTGTTGCGTCAATGTTCCTCATTTCCGCATTTATGCTGTGTACGCATTTATGCTGAGGACTTTGCAATGGCTCACCTGTGTGTGATAGCAAGTTTTGCGAACCGGAACCAGGCCCTTTATTCATTATATCCTGCAAGGCTGTTTAAGTTACAAAACTGAGACAGGCTGTGATGTGACAACCTGCAGTGAATCAGAATATTTAAAACTGCACAAAGTATTTGAGATGGTTGTAAATCTTGGGAAAGATAGAGGCTAGTTCACAAATATAATTGTAAAGCTGTGTACACACAGGGGCGATTTCAGCACATTTCGCTCAGCGACCATATTGCCAGTGATTTCATGTGCTGTGGGAGATAAATCTCCAGGAGCGTGCTCCCGCTGCCAGCCCTTCATGGTCGCTGGTCGTAGGATCATGCTCCTCCAATTACAGGTCGAGTATCCCGTATCCGAATATCCGTTATCCGAATTATTCCGAAATACGGACATTCCAGAAAGTGAAAAAAATTTTTTTTTTTGCTAAAAACTCACTGGGGACATATGTAACAGCATCACTGGGGACATGATATGTAACTGGCACTATATATGTGCAAGACAATGATTGATTGGCATTCAAATTCAGTGCTGAGATAGTACACACATTTTGTTTCACGTTTTGAAACCTTGTTTTTTGAACAATTAAAATATGTTTGTGTGTATTTTATGTGGTAATAAAATATATTTGTGTGTATATTATGTGTTTATACAGCATAAATGCAAGATACTTCAAAATACATCATTGAAATATTAAAATATTCCGAAATACGGAATAATCCGTTATCCAAAATTCTCCTGGTCCCGAGCATTTTGGATACGGGATACTCAACCTGTATGGCTAAAAATCGCTGGTCGCTGGTGCACAATGCACTGTGCACCAGCGATTTCCATTCAAAATGAGGTAGATACAGAATAAGACAGAATAGCTTGCAATTTTCAGCCGAAATCGCTGGTCGCTGATGAAAACAGTACACTGAGCAATTTATTGCAAAGCAGTATATTGCTGAGAGATATTGCAAGTACACTGAGCAATATATTGCTTAGCAATTTTAAGCCAAAATCGCTCAGTGACCAAATCACACCGTGTGTACACAGCCAGAGACAGAATAGCTAGCAATTTTCAGCCAAATTTTCAGTCGCTGATGAAAACTTTACACTGAGCACTATATTGCTGAGTGATTTTAAACCAAATTTTAGCTTAAAATCGCTTAGCAATATATTGCTTGTGTACTGGCAATATCTCTCAGCAATATATTGCGATTTTTAGCCATAATCGGAGGCGCATGCTCCTGCGACCAGTGACCATGAAGGGCTGGCAGCGGGAGCACGCTCCTGGCGATTTATCTCCCACAGCACATGAAATCACTGGCAATATGGTTGCTCAGTGACCATATTGCCAGCGATATGTGCTGAAATCGCCCCGTGTGTACACCGCATAAGAGTACAGCACAATGCTTCTAGTCCGAGATATGTTAATATGGTGGGGAAATCAGAATATAGGTATGCAACTAAACAGATTTAGGAGTACATTTTAGGAGTAACAGGGTCCCAAACAGATAACACACACACAGGTCAAACTGATGTGTCAAAATTGGAGGAAAACCCTCCTAACCTAAATGTTGTTCTGTTAGTTATGTAGGCAACTTCAAATTTGTTTACTTATATAAAGAGATTGGGTTTATGATAATTATTTGTATAATTGTGTAGTCAACATATTTCTGAACAAAAAGCTTTGATACAGATTAAACTGAAATTGTCTTGTTTTTTTGTTTTTTTTGTCTTGAAATTTCCATTGACCTTGCTTTCTGAAACGTCTGCTTCATTTGCTTTACTCCAATTCACTAATGAACTTTGTCATGTAGCAACAAATAAGGCCAACAGGATAGAAAGATTGGACAAATAGGGATTGTTTACGCTGGAAAAGAGATGGTTAAGGGGAGACATGCTTAGCATGTACAAATATATCAGGGGCCAATATAAGGAACTGTCAGGTGCCCGACTTACTTTGAGGAAAGACTCTAGGAAATGTGGGCATGTGTTTAGACTAGAGGAAAGATGATTTTGTACCCTTAGAAGGAATACTTTTTTTACGGTCAGGACAATTCAATTCTGGAACTCTCTTCCAGGAGAGGAGGTGTCAGAAGACACAATAAATACATTTTAAATAAGTTGGACAAACCTCTATTGGGTAAAAAACGTCCAGTGGTACAAATAACAATCATAATCTGTCTAAAATTAAATCAGAATACACATTATATATAAAGGGATTTAGCTGATAGATCATACATTCTCATCAAAGGTTGATGCACATATTTATTCAGCCTTAACTACTATGGGCAGTATTCAATGTGAAAAATTCGCTGTGCATGGCGAGAGATTTTTTCTCTCGCCATGCACTCGCCCTGTTCCGGAGGGCTCGCTGCCACTCCTGCTCCCTCTATTCAATGTGGTTAAGACTCGCCGCCACTCGCGGCGAGTCTTAACCCCTGCAGCGGACGAGCATCCGCGGCAGGGAGCTGGCAGGGAGCCATGGGACGGTGGCAGCCAGGGAGATTAAAGTCTCCCTGGCTGCCCCAGAACATATGTGGAGGGGAGGGGGCTCCCCGGGACCCAGGCAGCACAAGCTGCCCCCCCCCCCCCCCTATAGCCAGCGGGGGACCCAGTATTCACTGCACCCGATCGTGCATATGTAATGATCGGATGCAGTGAATATATGAATATCTAATGAGCGGCTCGAGCGCTCTGGCCCCCTGCTGGCTGCTCTGTGTAAAAAAAAAAATTAAAAAAATATATAATTTTTAATTAAATATATATTCATGTGCTATAAGCACATGAATAAAAATAACATGCCCCTTCACAGAAAAAAAATCCTGATTTTTTTACACCAAAATTAAAAAAAAACCTTTTAGTTGAAAAGTTCACATTCCAGCTCTCCATGAAAAGATGGAAAATTGCTACACGGAGAGAGACGGCAAAAATCACTTAGAAAGACGGCGAATATTTCACATTGAATAGGGTTGCTTGCTTTTGGAGAGCAAAATGCTCCGTCCAAGGCGAAAAAAGCACAAATTCGCCATAAAACAGGGCGAATTTTTCTCATTGAATACTGCCCTATGTAACTATTACCCCTTTCGCATCGCACAAAATTACAGTGTTCATGCTGGTTCCTTGTCAGTTAGACCCGGTAATTGGTGCGATGTAAAAGGGGTTACCGGTTAGAGCTAACCGGTAGCAACACAGCAATACGAACTGGGTAAAAAGAAGGGTTCTTACCGGTTCTTTGCTTTGCAGTGTGAACGGGTTAATCGGATTGAGCAACCCTTTTCCCGTTCACACTGTGGAGGAGACAGCGCTTGGAGCAGTGCTAGCTCTAAGCACTGCCTCCTCCCCCGCCCCCGATGATGCTCCGACGAACCCCCACAAGATATCAGCGAACTGGCAATATTGCCGGTTCGCTGATGCGACCTGAACAGACTGCACATGCAGGGTCGCACCGGGATTGAACGTGAGAATTTGCATTTACGGTCTGAAACTCGTATGAATAATCTATTGGTATCCTAAAACATGATTTTAACAGAATTTTTTTTTTAAACTGAAAGACTTGTTTAACTACATCGGTCCTACTGTGTTTACTTTCAGATATTACAGGTGTTCACTTGGATATTGGGGACTGTCATCTTGAAAGCACTAACATCAATGCTCCTTGGTGTAAGAGATGATGTGAGTATATTTGGACATAGCGAATTAGGACAGAAATCAGAACTGGATACATAAACTGCATGCAATGCTGGTCACAGCTGTGTACAGGAATACTGGCATTAGAGGTGGCAATTGTGTACCACGGGCATTTCTAGATTGTAACACAGAGATTGTGTGAAATGATTGCAAAAAGTGGGTGTTATCCGAGTGACATTGGCATGTTAGTGAATGTTGTGGCATGTGCACCCGCATTATTGCAACAACAAATACCATATTCAGCTATATCAAAAATCCATGCAGCATGGTGTCAATGGTCAGCATGATGATGCGTCAATGATGGCGTGCTCAGGCCCATCCAGTGGTGTTGCATTCCATGGACATTGAAGTTGGGTCATTTAAGGAGGGTGTATTAAGCTTCCTGGCCGTGGGATTTCTGGTGTTCACAATAGCGGCACTACCAATCAGACACTACTACCAGGGCTGGAATCCTGACATTGATGATACCGTAGCCAGAAGCCTGACTTTTGGGACAGCAAATGTAAGTATGCGAGGCAGGATAGGGTTAGGCTAATAAATGGGGCTGGTTAGGTTTATGCAATGGGGAGTGAGTCTTATGGGTAGGCTGGGCTGTGGGGAGGGAGGGTTGAGTTTAGGCAATAGGGTACTGGTGTTAGAGTTAGGCTGCAGTGTGGGTAGAAAAGCTTAGGCGGTACAGGGGGAAAGTAAGTACTAAACATAGTCACATCTGTTTTGGACAACAATTCCCCCTCATTTGTCCACCTTCCTAATTACAAATGAGGAATATTTCATTAATTTCTAAAGGGTCTGTCTCTCTCCCGTATTCAGATTTAACTTTCTCATTTCTGATTGGTTTATCTTAGGGGGGTATTCAATGTCTGTCGAGTTTTGTGAAATCGCGAGTTTCTATGTTTTCTCGCCAAGCAACGTTAGGTTTCTCGTCCTCGATAATTCAATCTGGTTTTTATCTCGTTTTTTTTACTGTCCCGTTTTTCTTATTTTTTCGATCTGTTCGACTGTCGAGGGCACAAAAGCTCGCATTATCGAGCATTTTGTCCACACATTTTCCTCGACTTTTCTCGTAACCTATGCAATCTTTTCTGTGTTTGGTTTTCTCGACGACATTTTCAACAGTTCTCGTCTTGGAAGTCTCGCCAGGCTTGTGTGGCGTGATTTTAATATAATGCATTAATTTTGTTCCCTATAACACATTAGTGATATATACCTATATGTAATAGACTACTATTGTTATCTATTTTGTTAACTACTTGTTAAGAGTGTGTCAAATCATTTTAGGAAGGGGTCGTAACTTTATTCTTGCTGGCTGATTACTGACAATCTTGTTTTGAATTTTTGCAATGTAGTGAAAGCTGACCTTCCATTTCTATGAAGAAGGACTGTTTGATGCAAATAATGCAGAGTGCATTGTAATTACTCAAATCTCATTGTAATGTCTATATGCCCTAACTGAAACTCCACAGTATATTACAATCTAGTGATAAGTGTTATATGTCTTTTCCTGTGTTTTGATGCTTTATGATGTTAATCTCCTGTGAATGATCCTTAGGAATGCTATGTGGATCCATCTACATGGTGTTGATTAAGTTCCCAGCATGCTTGGATACTTTGCACCTGCACCTGCTTATTTAACCCACAATCCATCATGCTTACCTCACAGCTCTCACTCCTCTGTTCTGAGACTGTAGGGAGCACACAGCATAAGCAGTCTGCTGTTTTGGAATCGTTTTTTTGTAGGTCAATTTGCGGTTTTGTCACATACCTTATTTTTTCAACATAGACTACAAGAATGGAGCCCTTCTCTGATGTAATACTCACTTTGCTGGTGAGGCTTTTGCAGGCAAGGGTTAGGGGACATGGAAACCAGGATTCCTCTGCAACATCTAATACTCAGAGATTGGCTGCATTGGGTGAGTCTGTGCGGGTGTCAATTCCACGTCCACGCCAATATAGAATTAGGCGTGAACTGGACTCTCTCTCAGAGGCTGAAGTGATAGCAAACTATCGCTTATCCTCTCGGGCAATCTATTCACTGTATCAGCAGATGGAAGCAGACCTGGAGCCTCGGGTACGGTCAAACCATGCAATTTCTGGCCTACAGAAATTGCTGGGTACATTGCATTTTTTGGCTTCGGGTACATTCCAGCCCACTTTGTCTCAGACCTGCGGTTTTTCACAGGCCACTCTGTCAAGGAGTATAACACAGGTCCTTAAATGCTTCCGTAAATTAACGACCCAGTACATCCATTTTCCTGCTACAGACAGTGAATGGCGAGAGATCAAATTTGGCTTTTTCCAAAAATGGCAGTTCCCCAATGTTCTGGGAGCGATTGACTGCACACATATACACATCACGCCACCCAGGGAATCGGAAGAATGTTTTCGTAACCGAAAACACTTCCATTCCTTGAATGTGCAGGTGGTTTGTGATAGTGACATGAAAATAATGGATTTTGTAGTGGGTTTTCCTGGGTCGACCCACGACTCCTTCATCCTGAGTCAGTCATCTATATTCCAGGATTTTGAAAGTGGCAATTTTACAGATGGCTGGCTGTTAGGTAAGTGTGTTTCCATATCCATATTGCTAGGATAAAGTCCAAAAAGCAATTAAAGATTTTGAGAGTTGTAATTTGTCCCTTTAAAGGTGATGCGGGATACCCAAATAAGTCCTGGTTGCTGACCCCCTTGCCTAATCCCATAAGTGTTGCAGAGAAGAAATACCAGGCGGCCCATATAGCATCAAGGCGTGTAATTGAGCGAACCTTTGGTGCACTTAAAAGCCGCTTTAGATGTTTAGATATCTCCGGCGGGGCGCTTTTATATTCACCAGAAAAGGTTTGCAGCATATTTAATGCTTGCTGTATATTGCATAATATTTGTGTGGCAAACCATTTTCCGGTAAATATAGATGCAGATATTAATCTGCATGGGGACATTTTCTCTACATTACCTGTGGGCATGGATGAACGAGTTGAAAGTAGAAGCCATGTCATCCGGACCTTTTTCTCTTGTAAGTAACTTTTGCACCACAAACATATCTTGGTATTGCTACAAATACGTAATATTGATAGTTATATTTTGCATGTATTTACAGAGTCTATTTGGATTCCCTTCTCTTTTGCATGAAATTAATGCAAAAGGAGTTGTATATGAGTTATGAAGTTCTGACGTTTACCATAATATTTTATTAAGTTGATCCTGTAATTGATTACATGGCAAGTTGATGCCAAAACCAATATCCGGGCTAAGCACAGGGTAAGTGTTTCTCTGTCAGTGTGGAGAAGGTATTTATGTGTGAATATGGCTATTTTTACATATTAACGTGTATTTTTGTTGTTTGTTGTGTTTTTCAGGTTGGTCTTCTCTATGTGTGTATTTATGATGTGTCCAATCGTGTTAATTTTGTGATTAAGGACAGTTCCCCTACTCCAATGGTGTGTGGTAAGTATGGTAGGCTATACAATTTGTGGCCCCTGGTGTAGTTTTTCCCCACATTATGTTGTAACCACAAATATATATGTGACTGTAATGGGTATTTTTTGGTAAGGGTGTAATCAGTCTAATGTCAAGCTTTTGTTTTTTTTTTTTGCACACACTCTGGACTCCTTCTTTGGGACACAAAGTGAACTATAACACAACATCAACTGGCAAGAACTTTGTTTCATAGGAACTGCGGTACTGAAAATACAGGTAAGTTTAACTAGTATGAAGTACTTATAAACACAATGTTGGGAATTTTAGTATCATTTTAACACATGTGTTTTTATTTTTTGGACAAAATGAAAAATGTTAAAGTAATATTGTTTATTAGTGCAATGACATTGTTTAGAAAGATATGCCAAGATAATGTTAGCAAGACAATTGTCAAAGTATATCAGCATAAACATATTACTCTGTATTTGCTCATACAATCTCAGTTATAACTAAAAAATTCGCACTGAACCAGCATTGCCAAATCTCCTGTACACCCAATTGCATGTAATGTGATTGAGGCTGACATTCTATAGTGAACATTGGTATTGTTGACAGGAACTCTTGAAAATAACATTTACTTCTGTTACAAAGGTCATTCTCTAGGGCAAAAACTACAATGACGTATGCAGATCAATGTAAAGCAGTGAGGAGCGTATGGCCCGTCAGAGGTCAAAACATGTCAAGGCCACGAAGCTGTGGCCTCCCACAGTTTCTCAGCAATGAAGTTGTTAACTAATCAGCCTTGGTGTTTTGTTACGCTCTGCACTACTTTCTATTAATCAACATTTGTATTGCTATAGTAGTCCAATGTCATGGTGTTTGTTATCATAATACATTTTACCATTGTTGCCTGTTGTCAAAATGAGTCCAATGCCTCAATTGCATTGGATGCAATTGTGTTGACAGTGGATGTTTAAATCACATCTATTAAGAATAAAGTAATCTGAATCTTCAAAGCCATACAGGCTTATTCATAATGCATGCACATAACGTGCAAATTGCTATACTAACTTATTTGTAAGTGTCATTTGCAAACCTCATGACACAACATTGATTCCTTTCAACTTGGACAATGTGTTTGAGTTTGCTAAACATGTTTCTTAATGATGAACAAAACCAATTTCTCTTTTCCATCGACTAGAAGTGGGAACTTTCACAAACGTCAACAATAAACAAAATGTCGAAGGAAGTATTACATCTCCATTGTTGCCAGATGATTTCTGCCTGGTTGAAATTGGAAATAATGAAATGTCATGAATTAAATAGTACATAATTCCATGGACCATACAAGCTGAAGTTATGCCACAACAATATTACTGCAATAAGGGCAAAAAACCCCTAGATAACATAACCAATTACAATGTGTAACAAAAGTTTCCTTCTATTTTCAGGTCCTGTTTTGAATGGGTTTGCAAATTGAAATTGGATTTTTATCTTTTGGCTTATGTGAATTAATTTGAAATCTTGTATCTATATATATATATAGAGAGAGAGAGAGATATATATATCTATTTGAACATACTCCTAAGTTTGTATATACATGTATTTTGGTAAGTAACACTTTATTTTTTTACATTTGGAGTTGTAGAGTTGTGGTTTAAGGCGACAATGTAGTTGCTGTTAGCACATGTGGCCATCTTTCCAAAATTGTTAGATTATAATAAATTTCATATGTAATGGTTAGATAAGGTGTATTATATGGGCTGTTTCCTGCTGTTTTTAATGCTATTGCCCTTTAATTGCTGGCCAGTTAAATAAGACATGATATAATGAGTAATGGAATGCATAGATGTGTTGGAAACACATTTTTTATGTACATACATTTTCTCGGGGGAAAATGTTTGAGCTTCATACAGTATGTCCGTTATCACTATGCTGAACTCTGTAAAGCCCAATACATATATTGTAGGTAATTTATCCACCTTTGCCAATGTAGAATGTAGACCAATTATTGAAATTAAATATGTGTCAAGATAACTTACTAATCAAGAACTTCATCTTCATCTCGATCCTGGTCTGCATTCTCCAATTTCACTTCCATTGTTTGAACACGTGTATGTGATTGATTTGCTGCATACGTTGGGACGCTTCTTTTCGGCCCTTCATGTGTTTCTGCAACTGTATACCTTCTCATTGGTGGAGTGAATGGTCTGCGTAGTGTAGCAGGAAATAACAGATTTTCAGACGTTCGGATGGGTGACACATTTGCATCGGTATCAGTGGTGTTTGGATTATAGATGTGTTTTAAGGATTCTGCAAGTTGCTTTTGTGCGTTGGCTGCCTCTTGTTGAATGTGTAATAGCATTTCAAGTGCTGCATGTATGGCGCCACAATTGTGACTTAATTTGGTTATTTCCACATAAATATTATTGTGGATTTGTGTTGTTAGCATGTGTTCCTTACTAATTGTTTTGAAATGTGTTTCAAGATCTGTTTGGTGGACAAAGTTTCCCAGTGTTTGCCCTAATACTTTCATAGTGTCATCCATTGACATTAATCTTTCGCTGAGCATTTCTCTAAATTCGTCTTGACCACTTTGAACTTTTGCAACAACTTTGCTCAAATCCTCTAAATCGCATGAGCTCTTCACAGTAGAATCCGTTATAGTTAGATCAACTTGATCTTCTTGACCTAGTGCAGTTAATCCAAAGAATAGGAGTAATTAGGGCAATAATCAGTATTATGCATTGTAAATATTACAGTTGGAAAGTAAATATAAGTAAAAGGTTAGAGATTACCAATGAAGGACAAATTATAGTTGAAAGGGCACCAAGGTTGTGAACGTAAACACCTACCCAACATGTGCATTTAATTAGACTACGATATTTGTGACAATATTTGGTGCTTACTTATTAACGTCATCAAGTATTACCTAAAGGACTACTTGTTAACAGATTAGAGTTATTTTTCTGAGCTCTACAATTATGTTTGCGACCATGTTCCAGATTGTATATGACAGTATTAGATTTGTTCTTGTTTGAAATTCCTATAAAACAAAAACTTGTTACTATATACATTACTTACTACACAATATAAATATTAGTACAAACTAGGAACAAATGTCACCTTGCACGGAAGATTGTTTTGTTTCAGATGTGTTTGTTGTTTTTGACACAGAAGTGGAGGATACTTTTGATTTGGCCAATGTGGAGTCACAGATGCTGCTTTCAAATCCATAAAAAGTATGTTCTGTAATTGTACTTTCGTTAAATACACTTGGAATTCCAGAAAAACCTTCAGCAGGACTGGCAGGTGGTATGTCTTCTTCGATTTCCACAGTCTCCTTTGGTTGCAGTTTGTTGCTAGAAGTTTTTTTCAAAGCCAGCTCTATAAAGTGGAACAAATAACAAGGATATGTCATACTTTCATACAACAATGTTTATACATATAGGACCCCAAAACATTACACTGAAAATGTCCCAGGTTACATGGAACTGGCTAACAATACATTATTGTGTTGTGGAATTGGCACATTTAAGAAATGGTGGAAAATGCACATGATAGGTGCAACAATATAAAATGTTATAAATTATTAAAAGTTACCCTTTGCGGCCCTTTTTTTAGTATGATGTTTAAGTTCTGCTACTAGGTCAGATTCGGAAATTCGGCCCTTACAAAGACTTCTGGAATCCAAAACACCCTTGACTCCCTCCACCATAATTGGATTTATTCTCCTTTTTACGATCTCTTCCCATAGTTTCCATTTGAATTTGATCTCTGGCCCTCCGCCGGTTTTCATAGCCAACATTTTGTAGTGGGCCATTTTTTTTTTGGTCTGACGCCGACAATCACTGTAACGCTTCATGCACGTTCTGGGTGTTCGGCGATTCCCAGCTATTGCTGTCACTCTAGAGGCAATATCTTCCCAGATTTTTCGTTTAGCCCGTGCAGCTGTCATTGTGGATCTCGGCCCATAAAGAACGTCATAGTGTCTCTCTACTTCTTCTACTAATGCCATGTTTTCAGACTCACTATAACGCACTCCCTTTTCTTTTTTGCATGTATCGTCTGAATCATGATCCTCTTCATTCGATTTTTCACTATTTGCATCATCTACACATATTTGCCTCTGTTGAGAATGACTGGTAGCAGAAGATTTGGCTTTCTGTCTCCGAATCTAAAAAACGGACACATTACAATAAATACCTTGACAATGCCGTCCCATATGTGTTTGATTAGGATAGGTTAATGAATGTGCTTGCCACAAATATACCTTTTCTTTTTTCTTTTTTTCATATAAATGCTTTTTCCATTGCAGATATTCTGCGCTTTGAAGCCAATCATCATCGGAATCTAGGGATTCATCACTGGATGGTGTAGCTGGTTTCTTACATCTTTTTAGAGTCTACAATCAATTTGAAAAGATATCGTTGCCATGTTGCATTGTTAATTGTATTTTGTCCAAAATGCTAAATAAATATGTCAAAAATCACCTTTTTAGCATTGTCTCGATTTGTACCATGGCTTGTCCCCACAAATACATCACACTCTGAGGGCTCATCATCATCAGATTGGGTCACAATATTGATTGATTCCTTCAAAAATGGCACATAGCACCAAAAAGATAAAAACAAAAGGTCACTTCATTTAATAAGTTACAGAAAAGCCTGGCGTACAATGTTCGAATGCAAGGTTTGTACTAAACTTTAAATAAGTTAGTCCCTGACCCATAAATACCACTTAAAAAAATATATGCTTACCATTTGCCCACAATCCTCCAATATTTCTTGCCCCATTCCCATATCAATGTCTGGCAAACCATCACTCATGGAGGAATTGGAATCTTCCTGATGTTTTCTCAGAGTGGACTTTGACATATCTGTATGTAAAACAAACAATTCAAGCACAAATTAGCACTGGTCCACTAACTACCCGTAAATGGCCAATAGACATCATAAACACTATACGGGATGTACCAAAAGGATGATCAGAAAAAGGGGTGTTGGGGATGCTTGGCTGCAGGTCCTATTCACACCTTTAGATGTGTGTACTTATTAGTAAACATTTGTTAAAAAGGGCTGGCCTACAAAGAATTTAACTATTTATAACTCCAAAAAATACACTTTGGTAGCATGAGCAATGGGTTATAACACAAAGGCCATATAATTAATGAAAGAATGCATGGGTTGATGAGGGTTTCATTGGTGATATGTGTTGCTGGCCCTGTTTTATATGTTTTTCTAGAGTGGTGCTGGCGATGGTCCGGGTAGACATAACAGCAATAAAAAGCTGATCACCCTACTAGAAAACCATAGAAAACAGAGGCAGCTACACATATCATGAATACAACCCTGATCATGCCACTTAATTACTTATACCCCTATAAAGCCATAGATAACAGGGCCAGCTAGACATAACAGTGCAAAACACATGATCATCCCACCAAAACAAAACCACAATCACAATCCTCACACTGGAAACATATAGGAAAAAGGAAAGGCTAGACATATGTGGCCACAAAAACCAATAATCCCATGATAAACCAAAAAACACCATCATCCCAGTGGAAACAATTGACCAATGTAAGCACATATGGATATTACAAGATAGAATAACTATGGGATAAATCACCCTTTACACAAATGTGAGAATTCTGTTTGGTTGTGTGACTGACAAATTTTGCTTACATCTATTTGCATTTTACAGGGATAAATATATAAAGCTGTGACCATTGAGACATCGTGTGCTGGAGGGGATCTGCAGATAATCAGCCTGATCAGCCCTTTTGGAGATAATCCTTTTAATACATCCCTGACTATACAAATGCATATAAATATAGTGCATGGCCAAGGAGCAATACTCTGCAGAGCATGGACTGGCCCCTGCAGCGCAATACACCCACAGCTGAGAAGGAAACCTTTGAAAAAACCCTGCATTGAGAGTGCACAGCCAGCAAGCCCCAACACAACCCCTCACCATCCATCAAAGCTGCCATGAACAGTTGCAATGCTCTGCACGCGCACAGTGTGCCCCATGGCTGCAGACCATGACCAGCACCATAGTTTATCAGTGCAAATATTCCGCACACCCTACACACCATAACATAGCCAACAACAATTAGACTAGTCAAGCACAACAATAAGTTATATAGTTATGAAGAATGGCAATCTGGTGTTGTTAACAAACAAATTACAAACACAATGACCCAATACACAGGCAAACATCTGCACCACCCACATACATGCTACAGATTAATTTACACTTACCTAACGCTTCTTCCGCAGCCAAAGGAAAGCAATATTTCGGCTGCACCCACGGACAGCATACACTTCCTCCTCAAACTCGCTCGCTCACACGTGGCGAGCAGCACAGGGACTTATATAGAAGATGTCGAGGCGGGAAACGGGAAAAAGTGACGCCCACAACTCGCAACATTGTAACAACCTCGACGGGAGTGGTCTCGCTTGATTGGCACATTGAATACCCGAGATCTCGCTTCGGCGACATAATATAATCTGGCGAGCAAAACGAAAAAGTCAAATACTCGCCGAGGAAAATAAAATCGACACAGATTGAATATCCCCCTTAGTCTTAAAATCCTTCAGGGTTGTTTTGTAGAAACTACTATCCACACTACTATCCTTGCACTTAGGCCCTTAATCAGATCTGATCGCAGTACAAATTTGTACTGCACATGTGACATCTGCCCAACTGCAGTGCACATGGTTTTGCCCATTTTTCAAACAAATTTGTATTGCGATGAGATCTGAATAAAGGCCTTAATGTGGTAGAATTCTGACTGAGACCTATTTTTTTCTTTTGAGATCTCAAACACTTCAACCAAAGTTTGTGTAGTTGTGTAGTCTATTTCTTCTAGGAATTCAGGAAATATTAAGGCATTCTAGGAAAGGACACAATTGGGCTAATAGTCTTTTTTTGCACATCGATCTAAAGGGTCTGGTGATTACGTTCAATACTGTATGTTCATGTTTTACTGTATATGAGCAGTCCTATACATAATATGTATTTTATATAATATTTATTAGATTTTAGATTGAACTAAATGAACCCATTTCTTTATATTCATCTTATTGGGGAATGATTACACCCTTTTTATTATGACAGTGGCTTATTAACCAACCTGCTCTATCACAAAGCACCTCTAATATCATCTTGATATTCTTTGCCTGCTTTATTTGTAATCTGACATATTTTGAGCCAGTCTGAATAATGACTAGGCAACAAGGCAACATGAATTAACAGAATTTAAAATGGGCACAATAGTAGTTTCCCGATAGATGGGTCAATCCATATCCAAAGTTGTGCGGACATTCATTATTACTCATTCTACTGTGTCATGTGTAACAGGAATACCTCATGGAAGGCATTGCCACTCAATGTTGGACAGCGCAGTGGTTGATTATTCTGACTGGTGGTGTCCAGCCAAAATTGTCCACAGTAACAGAGAAGCAGCACTAGCTCAAATCACATCCACACTCAATGCAGGAATATTCAGCATGTTCTTGAGCAGAAGGTGGTGTATGGTTTGTTTACAAGGTGTAGGTTTAGTCTGCTAGGCCACCTGAACACATCTTTGACCGGTAACCACTATGTTGCAGTGCTTGGTGACCATTTGCAGCTCTTAATGAATTTATTGTGCCCTTCAACAATGGAATTTTCCAGGAGAAAAGTGCACATTGTGTCCGATTCAGATGTCACTGCTGAAATAAGGAAATCATTATTCAGCTATTTCCGCAAGTGTGTGCACAGTTTCAGTTACCAGGGAGGAGACGGACCTTTATTGGGGTGTTGCATCAGCATTTTGATGGATCAGTCCAGATAACGCATGCATGTCTGGGCCACTTAGGGGAGGGCCACGACGTCTGCGTGATGTCATGCGCAACTGCGACCCAAAACAAACATTAGAGATGTGCCCGCAAAATGTCAGTGCTTGGCATCTCCTACTGACTGGCATATTAAGGCTAGATGTATGAGGACACTTCTCTAAAAGTGACCAATGGACAGTATATTTTGTGGATGCTTGAAAGGAAGCTGCTTTCATTTTTTTTTTTATCTTAAATTTTGTACCTTATGTACATTTTAACCTTTAACTTTTTTTTCAGGCACATATATTCAACATACTCAAGTCAAAGTTTACTAGTTACAAGGATTTTGATACATTGATGTATACCTGTGCACCGGAGTTTGACTTCATGGAGACAGAGGTACAGTTTCATCATTTACATCAGAGAGATGTCCACCTTTTGGATAATACTTGCTGTTTAGCGACTGTCCACCTTTGTGTCTATACCAATTACCTTTCCCTACAGGACATTCACTTTTAACAAATTGTAGCACAGATAGTTGGAAGACGAAGACCTATGAAATACTAGATGTAAATGCAGTAATGGGTTGATGCATGCACAGTAGCAAATATTGTTTCACTATCATCCATATTGGATACTGAGGTCTCAATACATTGGGAATAGAGGTCCTACGACAGGAGAGACAGGCACATAAATCTTTCTTCAACCTGGGGGTGCTGGCTCCTCCCCTCTACTTCCCCTTCACAAGCCAGTTTTAGAAAATATGTGCCCTCAGGAAGAGGATGCACACTCCTGGAGCTCCAGAGAGTTGTTTTTTTTTTTTTAAATTTACTTTACTTTTTTATATTGGGGTGGCTGTTTGGGCTGAACAGCTTCCCTGCTTCGAAGCCGGGGGGAGGGACAGTTGCAGGCCTCTTAAGGTACTGAACTGATCCCTGCTGCAGGACCAATGTCCTGAGAATGTGCTTGAAACTGTGGGCATTGCGCTGCAGCGCGCACATCCCTGGCTGAGCCTGAAGACATCGGTGGTGAGTGTTCCCCGGGGTCCCCTTAGTGGAGTACCCCGAGTCATGTGCGGCAAGATGGCGGCGGTGTCCCTGCACAGGGACCGCTCAGCCCGCTCACACTGGATGCCTAAGGCTGCCACTGGACTCCAGGGCATGGCACTTTTCTGTTATTTTTTTTTTTTAACACTGGCACCAGTATAAATATAAGTATAGTGCTGGCGCCATTAGAGGGGTGGGGCTTAGCTCAGAGCGGGACCAGAGCCCTGTGAGCGTGTTTCCCCTGCTTCCTGCTTCTTCCTCGTGCTGATGGGTGCCACTACAGCAGCAGCAACCACTCCTCAGCTGTGCAGACTGTTTTGAAAGTCTGATAGTAGAGACAGCGAGTATTAATGTGCTATAGAGCGCTCTCTGAGTGTTTTCTACATACACACTTGTGTATATATACATATATACATTTCAGTAACCAATCCCTCAATCTAAGGGGCTCAGGTTTGCGGGTGTGTTGGTCCCCAAAATACCTCTGGGTTCTTCCCCACTGCTATTTAAGCATTGTGCACACTATATATGTGATTGAGCATTACACATAAGTTTCTATCCATTCTGACACTGACTTGGTTTTTGTATTAAGAGTGTATAAGTGTGTTGGTGGGGTGGTTACATTCTCCAAAATGGTGAGAAAGTTAACCTGTATGATATACAGTAACAGGTTTACTCCAAATTCTACATCACAAGTAACTTGTGAGCAATTTATGTCACCGCAGCTCAGCAGTGCTTCTTCACATCTTAGTGGGTAAAGCCCAGGAGCCAGCAGCATGAAAGCTATGCTGGAAAATGTATCCTCACAGCTTGCAGTGAACACTTTGCAAACCAAGCAAGTGCAGCAGGATTTATCTTTGCTTACTGCTATGGTGGATATTATCACCTCTATGCAGGGCTGTCCCGCAAAGGGCACTGGCGGCCATTACACCTGACTCTGAAGCAGAGGAGGGTGAGGATAATGGCAAGGAGGAGAAGGTTGAAAATGACTTTCAAGAGTCACAATCCCTTATCCAGGCAGTAGCGCACGCAGGGGGGGTTTCTGAGTACCCAGAAACCCCCCACAGGAGTCTAAGCTGAAAGCTAAGGGTCCCCTCTTTCCATAGGTACAAGAATTTTAAATATCGGCCCTTGGGAACCGGAGATATCTGACTTCAAAGCAGTGGTCCCCATCCAAGCCTGTTAATTGCTCTTCCCAGTCAGATATTTCAGGTTCTGTCTGACAGAGTTTTTCTGAGGGTATATTCCAAAAGCTGGGACTCTTCCCCTTTGATGGACACTAGTAGTTTGTCTCTACTCTGCCCAGAACCAGAGATATCAGCCTTCCAGCAGCTGGTTACTGCTCCAGCTCCACACACCTGGTATGTAGTTTTATATTCTTATTGGCAGATTGCTCTGCCTCCTGAACTCTGATCCCCTAGTCCCCAATACCATTTGGTAGGTGGGATTCTCTAGTTTTTCATTCCATTAGAATCTAAGAAATCTATTTTCGGTAACTGGAGATATCTGCAGTCAAGCAAGCTGTCCTCCCACCAGAAAATTATGAATAATAAGCCCACTCCACTATATATATATTAATTATTATTTATATACATTTGGTCTATCTAGAATACTTTACCGGCCCGGCTTTGCTCCGCCCCTCTGGAAACCCCCCTCTGAAAATCCTGCGTTTGCCACTGCCAGGGTACAGAGAATTTAATCCTGGCCATTAGAGAGATATTAGACCTATCTCTAGTTGATCCCGTGGAGGGGGACCCCTTCTTTGTTTCACATAGAAGGCAGGACATTGTGTTCCCAGAGCAGGCTGACTTAGAGGAAGCTTTTAAAGCTGCCTGGAAAAATCCTGAAAACATTTTCAATTATTAAAGCATTTTAAATCCACTTTCCCCTTTGATCCTTCGGCTAGGAAGGTGTGGGAGGAGCCTCCAGTGGTGGACGCCTCGGTGTCCCATCTGTCTAAAGAGGTGATACTCGCAGTACCGGGGCTTCCACTTTAAAGGACAAGGTTGACTAGAAAGCTGGACGGCACAGTTAAGGCAATTTATACTGCTAGTGGCAGGTCTTAGCGTTCAGTGCTCGCTAGCTGCTGGATGGCCAAGGCTGTATTCACGTGGGTTACCCAGATACAGAAAGGTTTGCTCGGTGACATGGACGTGCCTCAGGTGGCTGAAAAGCTACACCACATCCAAGATACTGCTAAAATGCTTTGCGAAGCTCAGAAGGAGCTGGGCGCAATAAATGCGCATAATTCTGCCATGGCGGTTTCAGCCCACAGGGCTTTATGGTTATGGCAGTGGGTCGCAGATGCAGTTTCCAAGCGCAGTGTGGAGAACCTTCCCTTTTCTGGAGATAGGCTTTTTGGGAGTGAATTAGATTTCAAAGGTCACGGCTGGGAAATCTACCTTCCTCCTTATGCTTCCACACAAGTAAGACATCCCTTTTCAGGGAATACTCAGCAGTCCTTTTGGTCTTCTAGGTTTAAAACCAAGGCCAGAGGTGGCTCAAACACCAACAGAGGTGCTCGTGGTAAAACCAGAAGAGCAACAGCCTTGTCTACTCGTGAAGGAAGCTCCAGCACAGCTAGATGTATTTCAGCCACTTATGGGATGCTTCCTGCCCCGACCCTTGGTTCAGGGATATTATTTCACATGGCTACAAGCTGGAGTTGGAAAGACCACCCCCTCACAGATTTTTCAGGTCGGGACTCCCGGGAGCTGCGGAGGAACTAAAGATTCTCAGCCAGGCCGTGCACAAGTTAGTACAGTCTCAGATATTTATACCTGTCTTGGTTCCAAAAAAGGGGCCAGAGATACTACTCCAACCTATTCATAGTACTGAAGCCGGATGGCTCGGTCAGACTGATTCTCAATCTAAAATCATTGAACCCATACCTTCGTGTTTTCAAATTCCGGATGGAATCATTGAGAGCGGTGAATGCAGGTTTGGAGGAAAACGAATTCCTGGCATCCATCGACGTGAAGGATGTTTATCTTCACATACCGGTATGAGGCCCACACCAGGCGTACCTACGGTTTGCCTTGAAGGAAGATAATTTCCAGTTTCATCACCTACCTTTTAGCCTATCTACCGCTCCATGCATCTTCACCAAGGTGATGGCAGAGTTGATGTTCCTACTCAGGACTCAAGGGATAAACATCATCCCATACCTCAATGACCTGCTGATAAGGGGCGGAGTCAGAGGCAAGGTTGATCTGATCAATAGACACCACCAGACGAGTGCTTTCCAGTCACATCTCGATATTGAACCTACCAAAATCCTCTCTAGTTCCGACCCAGTGTCTCCAATTTCTGGGGATGATCTTGGACACAGTGGATAGAAGGGTGTTTGTAACGTAGACAAGATGTCCGCACTTCAACAGTTGCTGGTAGAGGGGATTACTCCTGTATAAATTTACCAATGCATCAGGTTGATGGCCAAGATGGTGTCCTCCTTCAAGGCACTCCAGTTCGGAAGATTCCACTCCAGGGTGTTCCAATTGGACCTTCTGAGCAAGTCGCACCTCCATATGCCCGGATCGCACCTCCATATTCACAGGTTGATTCACCTGTCAGCTCAGACAAAGCAGTCTCTGCAGTGGTGGCTTCATCCTCCAAATCTCTTGGCGGGATGGAGGTTTGGAATACAGGACTGGATTCTGTTAACAACGGATGCCAGTCTCCAAGGCTGGGGAGCTGTAACACAGGGGGTGCATTTTCAAGGGAAATGGTCATCCTGGAAGCTCAGCCTCATATAAACAACTTTGAGCTGAGAGTGGTCTACTACGCTCTGCTGCAGGCTCATCCTCTCCTGAAGAATCGTGCGATTCCGGTTCAGTTGGACAACAAAACGACGGTTGCGTATATAAACCGGCATTGAGGTACGAAGAGCAAAGCCTGCATGAGAGAGGCAACCAAGATCCTCTCATGGGTGGAGCTTCATGCAATAGCAATATCAGCCATCTTCATCCAAGGGGTAGACAACTGGGAAGCGGATTTCTTCAGTCGTCACGATCTTCACCCAGGGGAATGGGGATTGCATCCTAAGGTGTTTGCGAGAATTGTGGATCTGTGGGAAAACCCGCAGATAGACCTTATGGGCTTCCAGGGTCAACAAGAAGGTCGAGAGATACTGCTCGGGAACAAGAGATCCACAGGCAGAAGCGTTAGATGCCCTGACAACGACTTGGTTGTACGATCTGGTGTAACTGTTCCCTCCTCTTCCGTTATTGGGAAGAGTTCTAAAAAGGATTTGAAGCCATAAAGTGGAGGCAATTCTGGTGGCTCCAGACTGGCCTCGAAGGGCGTGGTACGCAAATCTACTGGACATGCTGGTGGAAGATCTGTGGGGACTGCCTCTCGGAAGGGATCTTCTTGTTCAAGGCCCGTTCGTCTACCAATATATATTGTCTGTAAAGCACTGCAGAATATGTGTGCTCTATATAAATAACTGGTAATAAATAAATGGGTTATATGACATAGACCATATAGCCAGGTTTTGGATATATAGGGAACTTCTTCCTGCTAATATGATTGTTGATTGTTCCCAAGCAAAAAAATAATAGTCTAACCGGCGGGAATTTACTAAAATGGGAGTTATATTTCATATGGGATGTTTGTATGAGCAACCAATCAGAATCTACTTTTTACGTATTTCGCACCTTTTAGAAGATATTAGATAGTATATGATTGGTTGCCCATAGCAACATCCCATGTAAAATAGAGCACCCATCTTAGTAAATGTCCCTCTAAGTGCAGTATTTAATGCCGCTGGTGACAGGGTTTCTGCAGCAAGGGTGGCTTGTTTTCGGCAGGGATCACTGAAAACAAGCCATCCTCGCCTTCTAACCCCCTAGCCAGCCTCTCGCCCTATTCTATGTTCCGGGGAATCCTCTCCAGCCCGCTGCATATAGCGGCAACTCTCGCCATTTTGACAGGCGTACTTGCCATTTCCATCTCGCTGAAAAATACCAGTGAGGAGGAAACAGCAAGACCAAGGTGACCAGCTAACTGTGACATCCAGTTATCAGTACTTCTCTCTGTCACTGCTCGCATTAGTGCATTGAATATACCTGTAAATATTTATATGCTTTGTTTCAAACTCTGGTATAATACAATTATAGTATCTTTCAGTGTGCCATTACTTGAACTGTTTTTACATAATCATTTAAAAAAAAGTTTCTAGAATGTGGTGCTATAGGGACTTAATAACAGAAACTTTCAAAAACATTAATCTTTATTCTTATTCTACTAAAAATTACAAAATCCATAGGCTTTTTTTTTTATTGTATAGAAGAATTTTTAAACCAGATAATACAAGATAGAAACGTCTATTTAAAAAGGAGTATATTTTTATCTTGGGGAGAAAGCAGGAACTCTAGTTATAAATAGCTTGTGATTTATTATTTAGTGTGTGCTTATTTCTCCCACACATTTATATCTCTTATGAGATTATCAGCCTTGTATCACAACGTCGTATTTTATTTCACAGTGTGCAATATCTAAGCATAATCTTTATGCACGCTTAATTTATTCTACATAATTTATGGTTAATTATGTAGTAGGCATAATTATGTTGCTTACTTAGTGTTCATTCTAGCACCCGCCATCTTTGAAAACCCATGCAGTTCCTCTTCCCTGCCTGGGGTTTCGCTGTCTACTTTGGTGTTTCTAGCACAGGTTTGGTTTGCATATCAGTGCTGATATACAGACCACACTTTGCTAGAAGCACTACAGCAGACAGCGACAGCCCAGGCATGGAAGAGGAACTGCATGCGTTTTCAAAGATGGAGGTTGCTAGAATGAACACTATTACTTATAAAAGGAAACTGCCCCCCCACCACGCAGACACGCCGCTTTCAGCAGAAGAGTTCAGTAGTGAGTTAGTGCGGTGAAGGCAGCTTAAAGAGCTGACACGTGCGGAAGGGGGCATCGGAAGGGCAGGGGAATTTAGAAGTTTAAGAAACGGGCAGGGTGTGGCAAACTGTAAAAAGAAGCTTAGCTGGGAAACTAAATACTGTATATACTCGAGTATAAGTCGACCCGAATATTTAGCGTGAGGCACCTAATTTTACAACAAAAAAACTGGGAAAACGTATTGACTGAAGTGGGACCCTCACTCGAGTATAATCCGAGGGGGGCTTTTTCAGTATAAAAAAATGTTCTGAAAAAGTAGGCTTATACTCGAGTATATATGGTACATTTAATTTTTTATTAATCTCAGCTTCTACGTACAGTTTATTTGCATTAACATGGGTGTTTAAGGAATCACCATGAAATTTAGGCCGCTAAGGTAACTTTTTCTCCTGAATCCAAAATTCGAAACCAAATTACTTTATCTACCTTATGTAGCGCCAAAACTGCCGCTGTTATCGTACAATGCTGCTATGTATTTTCCAGGTTGCAGATCACTTTTATCTACATTTTTTGTGAATGTGGTCATAGTGACTCTAACTCTGGTTCCTGCTGTCTTCATGACATCTGATTGCAATCAATATGTGTACCTCCCTCCAATATCGTCACACAAACTCTAGCCATGAGATGTGCACAAAAAAACATTTGGCTTGAATGCTGAAGTCCTCCTTATGGAGTTTTTGCAAGTTTTGTATTGTGAACTAGCACCATCTCTAAAATAGTGAACAAACTGTACTCTTATTTTGGTAATAGTTTCTCTAAGTGTGTCATAACATACACAGTTATTGCTAGATGGTCATGGGGTATCCCTTATAACGCAGACTCACACAGTCTAAATTGTCACAATAACCTTTCTTTGTGATCTGTCCCATTTTTTTTTTTTGCAAAATCTAGTAATACAATCACTTTTGTTTCTGGTCAAATGGTTTCCTTTAACTGTTTCCAAGCCTGCGACTTTGCTGTATGCAGAAGGCCTGTTGCATCATCAACCGCAGTATTATATATTTGATACCAGTTATTTATATAACGCACACATATTCCGCAGGGCATTACAGAGAATATTTGAACATTCATAGAATTGTTCCACAGTTCGAGTGATTGTAACCAATTGATTTTGGTCAGTGAGGACCCACTGCTTGTGTCCTCATCATCCATGTCACCGTCATGAAAAAAAATTTCAACATTAAGAAGAACAAACAAGGATTTCAGTTAGGTCTTTGTAGTCCATCTTTAGTGGTAGAGTAGCAAAATATAATTAAAAATTTTGGTTAGTTTCACAAACACGCTTAATGCATTCCTCTTGAATCACTAATACTGCTAGTATGTTGTAAGGAACTAAACTTAGACAATTCAATTGGAATGTTTGTAAAATAGTCTTTGAAAGCAAGATAAAGCTCTCAAACGAGAGAAAAATGAAATTGACTCAACTTGAGTTATGGCATCAAGTTATGTAAAACATTTTATTGCTTCTTGTGTTAATTAGGTTTGCGGAACAAAAGTAATCGATTGTCTGTTTGATGGGGATTTTTTTCTCCACTGGAAAACATGCTGATTTTTTTTTTTTTGTTGTGGTAGTAATGTATTGCTTTTGTTAAGAACCTAAATAACATTGAGCTACTGTATCTATTGTTGAGTTAAGCTAGCGTTTTTCATTCTTTTTGAAAACGAGTATCAAGAGGCAGATAAGTAATCTGGTTTGGATTCGGGGGTCCAAATTTCCTGGTGATTCCTTACTAAATCCATGTGAATCTTCTAATAAACTGGATTAACATATACATTTTAAAAAAAAAATCAATATTTAATAAACTCTTTGTCATACAGTTAAGATATTTGGCAGAAATTGTTGCATAGACATCCTCTCAACTAAAAAAATGTTGTAAAAATATGAGATGGTTTGACATTTTATTTTTATTTATTTTGGGGTGATCTGATGTGCAATTTTTAATAGAATAGCACATTTTAAGGTTTAATACCTTCCTACTTTTGAGTGTCTACATGATAGTAAATTCATTTTCAGTATATTTTTCTGAATATCTGTAGAGACCTACCTATGAGCAGATGGTAGAGACTCTTGAGAATACGCAGCATGGAAAATATGGAATTCTGTGTGTGTCTCTGCTTCCTAGTTCAAGAACATAGTTTTCGCCACACTCACTCCTATATTGTTTGTGATAATGATACTTGTTTCCTAGCACGGCGCCCGTCGTAGGTGATCGCATACCTTAACTTAAGGTATACGATGGACGCGACCAACGTGATTTAAGTTCTATTTTTCGCCTTTTCCCCGACAATTAAAAAATCGCGTTCTTTGCGTCCATTGCATGCCTTGAGTTAAGGCATGCGATGCGACGGACGCAATTTTACATAGGGAACAATGTGAAATGGACCAATGGACCCGATTTTTCATTGTATACCCACCCTTATGGGTATTTTACATGTCAAATGCCATTGTTAACGCCACCCCACGATGAAGGCCAACCCAAAGTGTGACGAGCGCAGCGAGCCCGTGAGGGGCGGCGGTGCGCGTCCTCCGACCTTTTCATACCCCCACTATCCACGTCGGCGATGGGTTGACTTTATATAGTGTGGCGAGCGCAGCAAGCCACCGAGCCCGAAGCGTGGCGAGCAGACGCGTAATACCTGTGAAGTAATGAGCGTCCCCTCGCGGGGCTCGGTGCGCTCGCCACACTTCGAGCTCGGAGGCTCGCTGTGCTCGCCACACTATATAAAATCGACTCCACGCCGACATGGATAGTGGGGGTATGAAAAGGTCGGAGGATGCATACCGCCGCCCCTCACGGGCTCGCTGTGCTCGCCACGCTTCGGGTTGTCGTTGATCGTGGGGTGGCGTTAACAATGGGGGGCATTTGAACTATCGGGGTTGGGAAACAATAAAAATTGGGGTCTGGGGGCCATTTAACATTGGGGCCAATGTAAAATCGAGTCTGAGGGACCCGCATGAGATTTAGTTACATGCGATGCGATCGACGCGATTTTGGGGGGTCCCGATGGATACAATTTTTATCGCTGGCGCCGTGCTAGGAAACAAGTACCGTGATAATACTAACCTGTTACTCAACTTTGTGACATCACATGCATTTTTGTCAAATGCATTTTCCCAGCCCGGACATGGTTCATTGGGGAAAAATTGTGTGCTTTATTCCATGTACTTTATTGTGTTTTTTATTATGAATGCTTTATTCCATGTACTTTTTTGTGTTTTTTATTATGAATGCTTTATAATCAAATCCAAACCAGTGTAAAATTTGGTTAAAGGTTCAAATTATGTTGGGTTGTAAGTGCTGTCAAATTTGTGTATGGATTTGTCTGATGTTCAATATTCTTCTGTTTTTATTTTTAGACACCGTGGAGATATTTCAAGACACTTTTACTTCCGGTAGTTCTCTTAGTATTTCTCACCATATGTGTTCGGGTAAGTTGGTGGAAGAGAGCATATAAAAATAGTTCACATTATTTCAGTCATAAGCAGTGCCTGTTATACAAGGCAAAAGCCCAGGTTGTTGCAATGTCAATCTGGGTTTCAACCTGGGTCACAGCTTAGTGGTAAAGGGTCTAAAAAAATAACACTGGTCCAGTTAACTGGGAATCCGACCATAGAAGCACCTGGGCCATCTGACCCATAATGGGCCTATAGAAAGTATGCACATGGGTGGAGTATAAATTTTGCTAACCTGGGAATAATCTGGGTCAACCCTGCAGTGTGAATGGGGTCTGACCTGGGTTGGAAACATGTTTATACCAAGGACTTAGATGCAAATGGTGATAAGGTGGATGAAGACTGAATTCTGATATATACGGTTTTGCATTTTGACCATGTTATATTTTGCTAATTCCTCTTCAAAACTTGACTTTACGGATGCTACATAATTTTTCCACTTGTTTATTGGCTTATTTGACAACCACTGGAAGCAGGTTAATATGGTAGTAAATGGCTGCTCCTGCCACCAACGGTAAAACAAACCTGTTCTCTGAAGGAACTTTTTTCCTTTGAAAAAGTCCTGTTTGATAAAACACTTAAGGGTTCCAGATCTTATACAGTCCCTGTGGTGTTAGAACTGCCTGGCTTGCTTATAAAAACCTAGTGCAAGAAAAAAGAAACGGATTGTCTATTTGCTGGTAGAATAATAGAGAGAATTTTTAGATGTGTGAATATTCAGGATAAAATATACCTTTTATTATTTAGCTAAATAATAAAAAGTTTATTTTATCCTGAACATTCACACATCTAAAAATTCTCTCTATTATTCTACCACCAAATAGACAATCCTTTTCTTTTTTCTTGCATTTCATCTAAGCTTATTGTCCATGGCAGTACCTCTGCTTTGTTGAAACTATATTGATATATCAATTACAATTGGGGCCTACAATTGAAGTCTTATATAGATACTAGCAGGGGCAAACGCAGGATTTTCAGAAGGGGGTTTCCCGAGGGGCGGAGCAAAGCACAGAGATGGACACTTAGGTGACCCAGTATATGCCGGATCAGTTAAAGTATTATAGATAGACCAAATGTATATAAATAATATATATATATATATATATATATATATATATATATACATAACAGCAGAGTAGACCCCTGGGCATAGCAATGTATTGGGGCCCCTACCTATCCTCCAGTGGTAGGGGTGGGGGGTGCTATGAGCGGAAGCTTTGATGTCCCGCGGGTGGTAGGGGGTATTATATCAACCGATCAGCATGTAGGGCTCAGTAATTTCCACTAATTACCCCTTTACTGCACAGATGGTGGGAGATGAGGTGGGAGAAGGGGTCATTGGGCTGAATGAAGGGGTCCCAATACATAACTGCCAGGGTGGTAGAGGATGTTTAATACGCAGAGGAGGGGTGTATAGTGGAGTGGGCTTATTATTCATAATTTTCTGGTGGGAGAACAGCTTGCTTGACTGCAGATATCTCCAGTTCCCGGAACTAGATTTCTTAGCTTTTAATGGTATTAAAAACTAGAGAATCCCACCTACCAAATGGTATTGTGGACTAGGGGATCAGATTTCAGGAGGCAGAGCAATCTGCCAACGATTATATAAAACTACATACCAGGTGTGTGGAGCTGGAGCAGTAACCAGCTGCTAGAATGCTTATATCTCTGGTTCTGGGCACAGTAGAGACAAGCTACTAGTGTCCCTCAAAGGGTGAAGAGTCCCAGCTTTTGGAATATACCCTCAGAAAAACTCTAAGTTAGACAGAAACTGAAATACCTGACTGGGGAGAGCAATTAACAGGCTTGGATGGGGACCACTGCTTTGAAGTCAGATATCTTCGGTTCCTCAGGGCCGATTTTTAAAATTCTTGTACGCTTGGAAAGAGGGGACCCTCAGCCTTCAGCCTATGTCCCTCAGATTCCTGGGGGGGGGGGGTTCTGGGTACTCAGAAACCCCCCCTGCGTGCGCTACTGACTAGTGCAGAAGTTTTCCAGATCCCCTTTCCCTTCATTAACTATATTTATATTAACCTAATACACAGGTGTTTTTATTGCCTGGAGATGTATACCATCTTTTGGGAGCCTTACTTAAGGATATGGAGTGATGTATAGAAATGTCAATGCTACTTCTAATTCATGCTAATCTCTGATCACCCAATTATTTGGCAGAAAATCAATACATGAAACCATGCAGACATGCTCAAGATGATTAGTTCAAACACCAGAGCGAGGTAAAAGTAATCTAATGGTGCCCATACACGGTGCTATTTATGAGTGCGATGCAATGCTTGCTCCTGCGCACATCTCATTGCACAGCACATAAAGTATGTGCTACCAGTACGTTTTGAACTACATTGCATCGCATCTAGTTCAAAATGCATAGTGCTTTAGCACATCGTATGCATTTTGAACTAGATGCAATGCGATCTAGTTTAAAACGCACAGTGTGCATCACACTTCAGTGTTAAGTTGTTTCACTGTTTCATCATCTACTGACCACAGTCTCTAGAATGTGAAATTTAACTTAACAAAAAGCACTTTTTCAAGGATTTGTATTTTATAAGTGATAAAAACCTTGAGACAAACCTACACAGCATAAAGACAGACCTAGTGCCCGCTTTCATTTACAAGCGATTGGAGACTTTAAGCTAAGCTATATTTCTAGCAGAAAAAAAAATTTAGAGGTCAGTTCAGTGGGTGGCCTTACAGTGAATGTAAGTAGGATTTTTTTATGAATGTAAGTAGGATTTTTTTATGTGAACTTTTTATGATTTCCACTAAGCACTGAGTAACAAATATACTGTAGGCTCTGTTTAATATCACACGGGTATTCCAAAGATTGTCAAATGAGTGCACACTTTGAAGCATGCTTTGCTGGACTTATGCAAAGTTTTCCATCAAATTTGTATTGTTCATTAGTACAATTATCTAAACCCCATTTCAAGCAGCCCGAGAATAATATTTCTCTAAGCCGTCACTCTATCCCTTATAATAACTCCTATTGATGTATTAGAATGAATATGAGATATGTGGGAAATGCACTAAGAGGGTAAAAAATATAAAAAAAGAAACTGTGACTGTACCACACAATAAATTGCGGCAGTCTCTAAGCAAAGATGTTATATGTGGGACTAACAGCCAAACAACAATAAAGTGGTTATAACATGCCAACTTTTGAAAAACAATAAATGGTGTGCAAAGCCACCAATAATATATCTGCACCTGATTTTGTACCTAGAAATCTCCGAATTTTGAATAAGGCAGAGATTGGAAGATTGGTGCCCTCCATACACACCATCCAATATTAAGAGCAACAATCACAATAGGAAGCTGTTTTGAGTGGGGTAAAAGCTTACAAATATAAGGCTGAGATATATTTCCCTTAGCTCAACAGCAACAGCGAACTCTGTTTTAAATACAATAAAAGTCTTTCTGAAGGTGTGATACTACCTAGACACCTTCAAACACTGTGGGAGTGGGGTAACAGCTCATAAATTAAAAAGTAGCTGATATTTAAATATCCCTTAACTCAGGCACAGTGTAAAAATCAGAGACAGACATATATAGGAAACTTTGTTTTGAGGAGGGTGAAAGCCGAACAGTAAAAAGCGGCGGATAATCTTAAAATTCCCCTAGCCTCAACAAGGTTACTTATGGTATAATTGGAATACTGTATCCTCAGTCCAAACTATGTAATGTTGGGCGGAACAATGTGCTCTTAACACACATTATAACGTACCGGACGGTGTATAGACTCTAATATTATTAAAACCATATATTGGACGAATTGGTGGTACGTGTACACACTGTCCTAACACCCCGATAGTGCTGCTCCCACCTACACAGAAAGACGGACGTCTTCCCACAAAACTGCCCTCAAACTTACCCACAACCACATCATACTAGTGAAATATCACTTATAAATGAAGATACATCTGTGCTACAACAAACCCTATAACACAAAATAAATTTTCCCCTTTTTTTGGGAGGCATATTGAGCCTAAGTGACAGTCATTGAAGAATTACAAGTACTGTCACCCTATATTAGGAACATACAGAGATATTATAAACCTGAAAATAAAAGATAGAGCTGAGCAGCGGCCATTACATTTTAATCTTATTTCTGCTCTTTATTTCTTTCTATTTGTTTTAATATTTCACCGAATTTTAATGCAAGAATATTAAAAGTTACATTTTATGTAACGTTAAAAGGACTTCCAGTGCGCCTACATTATACTTTCTTTCCCTGTGTGTGTTGTTCATAAGTAACACTGCACTGGTGTTAGGTTAGTGCATTTAACTAATCTTGTTCTACATATGTGAGAGAATCTCCGTTTGGGCAAGATCTCCATGATCCACACACTGTAACCAGAGAAACCCACAAAGACAGTGGCGCAACTATAATCCCGCAGCCCCCGCTGAGGGACTGTGGGCGCCGGTCTGCGTGGCTATGGTTACTAGTATGCTTGTGTCCGGGAGCGGGACATATTGGCAGCACCGCCCCACCCCCTAGCCCTCCCATCTTCCCAAGTAAAGTTAAACACTACCCTTACCCCTCCTCATGCCGCCGCCGCATTCAGGGTCCCGCAGCGCAGATCTTCTTCTGGCTCCGTCTCCTCCTGCAGTTCTAATGAAAAATAACTATCACAAAATGGCTGCCCCGTACAGCAGACAGTTTTTTGGGGATGCTAGAGGAGGTGTGGGCCTCTTCTAGCATCCTTAAAAACTGTCTGCTATTAGGGGGTGTTTAACTTCACTTAGGAAGGTGGGTGGGAGGGCTAGGAGGAGGAAGGTGGCGCTGCCGTCATCGGCACGGGGGGCGGGGCACAAATATTCTAGTTACGCAACTGCACAAAGACAACAGCCAAACTGATTGTGTTACACTAAGCTTTAAAGTTTTGACTGGCACACAACTCGTATGAGTAAACTACTGTACATGACACAAGGGGGGTTATTCTGGTTCACTTGCAAAGGCAAATTCCTTCTTGAATGGACAAAACCATGGACCACCTGCAGTGCACATGGTTTTGTCCATTTGAGAAGGAATTTGCCTTTGAGAGTGAATCAGAATAAGGGCCATAATCAGAATTGAGGGGGAATTCAGTTGAGGTAAAAACATTGCATACTTTGTGCCCAGTTTATTATTGCCACAGTTATGCACACTCTATGCCCATGGTGTATGATTAAAAAAATGTTTGCAGGGTTTTCATCACTGAAATCACTGTGTCCCCTTTGTTTGTCCTTTTTATTGAATTGAAAAACGTGAGTGGGGTAATTTAAATGGGATGCGGTCATTTGGTCGAATGCATTATGGTAGAATGTCATTACATCGAATCCATTAGGTCGAATTGCTAAAAGGTCAACATGATTCTAGGTCGACATGGGAAAAGGTCGAAATGATTCTAGGTCGAAAGGTCATTAGTTCGAAAGGTCATTAGGTCGACAGGGTCATTAGTTCGACATTGTCTAGGTCGACCTTCACAAAGTCGACATGGGGTTTTTCACTGTTTTTTTGAGCCGACATGTGCCGACAGGCGGTATTTCATGCCCTACCATCCACTAGGGCGTGGTGGGAGAATAAAATAGTGTGCCGAGCGTAGCGAGGCACCGTGCCCGACGCATAGCGAGTGCAGCGAGCGATGCGAGGGGATGCAGTGCACTTTAAACTGTGTCCATGTCGACTGTGTTGACATTCAGGTAAAAAAACAGTGAAAAACCCCATGTCGACTTTGTGAATGTCGACCTAGACAATGTCGAACTAATGACCCTGTCGACCTAATGACCTGTCGAACTAATGACCTTTCGACCTAGAATCATTTCGACCTTTTCCCATGTCGACCTAGAATCATGTCGACCTTTTAGCAATTCGACCTAATGGATTCGATGTAATGACATTCTACCATAATGCATTCGACCAAATGATCCGAACCCATTTAAATGATCTATTTTTTTAATGCCCCACAAAGAGCTTGAAAAAGATTTGAAATCGAAACGCGTTGGCTGGCTTTCTGGATTCGCACAATTGTTTTTTAAAAACTTTGGACCATCTTGTGTTTACGCTGGACATTGAAACAGAGGTACCGGGTGTTCACTCACCGACATCTTTAAACTTATCCGGAGAGTTTTTTGGTGTATCTAGCGTGAGTCCTATGCAACATCTATCACCCACTTTTGAATTTATCTCCAGTGTACCCATGGTCAGATTCTTTTTTAACATATTTTGGCAATAAAAATAATTTTTTCAAGATAAAGAAACCCAGATGTGTTTTGAAAATTCCTGCCAATTGTGAGTTATCGGTACGCTTGATTTTAAAAAGAAACCATTATATGTATTGCAACACCTTGCTTTTGTGAGTGAAAACGTACGCCTAACTTTATTCTATTGGACACCAGGGTGGTTCTGGTGAAGGCTATACTACCACCAAAAAAAGATACCTTTACGAATTTGAAAAACACACTCCTTTTGTGAGTGTGGTATGTCCCTCTTCTATTTCCCCTGTATATTTGAAAACGAAAAATACAGTTCCACACATTGTGTTTTTTTCTTTTCTCTTTATTTTGCATATCGACCCATGAGAACGGGAGAAATGAAGAAAATACATACAGACAGCGCTTGAATATATCCTTACCCTTTTTTGTGTATATCATTGTTTTACTTGTTTTGGTTGAACAAGTTTTTTGGTTGTATTGAGCTGCTCTTCTGTTTTTCCTGCGCCTTGGAAACCTCCAGTATTATATATTATATAACCCCACAAAGTGCATTAAAGGTTAAAAAATTAACACTTTAGGGGTATCAAATTACAAATTAGCCCTGATAATTAGGTGGGGGCCTCATGCTGACAAAACCAAATCATGAAAGCTACACTGTTTTCAAAACGTACCTGCAGCCAATGAAAATGCACACGTAACATGTATGGTTTTGTGAAAAAGTGTGTGTATATTTTGTGTGTCTGTGTGTCTGTGTGTGTGTATATATAATACGAATAGTTGTGTCAGGGATAGCATATTTCTACATGAGGGTAATGTGGAAGATCCAGTCCAGGTTTTAGAGCAGCAGCAGAGAAATTAGATCCAGTCCAGGTTTCCTAAACTGATGTGATCAAGGTTTGGCTGAATAGCAGCATCTGTGGCTTTCTGTTATATGTGTCCAGTGCAGGAGGTCATGTCTTCCAATGCTGAAAAGCAGCTGGGTGATAGGCCGGTAATGTAATGTTACATTAGCTGCTTTGGAGTCTCCAAAGACTGTGAAAACCCTGCGATACTGTAAGCTTGTTTGCGGAGATGTTAACCTGGTATGCTGCTTACCTGCTTCAAAATAAAGATCCAGACTTCAACTATATCCAGTGTATGATATATACAGTAGTGTAGAAGGAAGTGGCACTCTGCAGACTTTCAATAGACTATTAAGTAGTATCTTCATATATACTGTACATTGGATAGCCTGTAAAACATCCACTATTTGCCTATTGCATTATTGCCTTAAGATCTGCTTTGCTGTCCTAGGCTCAAAGTGTCACAATTTTGAATATATTTTTTTAGTATTTTTGAGGTTTTTAGTTTCACATATAGACAGCATAAAATTAAATTACAAAAGTTTTTCCTATCTAAATCGCTGCAGCTTACTATGCAGAAAATATTGTTGCCTCCTTTATTATATTTACAGTTGTGCTCATGCTCATAAGTTTACATACCCTAGCAGAATTTGTGATTTTCTGGCCATTTGCCTTTTCTTTCACTCATGGTTAGTGGTTGGGTGAAGCCATTTATTGTCAAACAACTGTGTTTACTCTTTTTAAATCATAATGACAACAGAAACGACCCAAATTACCCTGATCAAAAGTTTACATACCCCAGTTCTTAATACCGTGTATTGCCCCCTTTAACATCAATGACAGTTTGAAGTATTTTGTGGTAGTTGTGGATGAGGCTCTTTATTTTCTCAGATTGTAAAGCTGCTCTTTCTTCTTGGCAAAAAGCCTTCAGTTCCTGTACATTTTTGGGCTGTCTTGCATGAACTGTATGTTTGAGACCTCCCTAGAGTGGCTCAATGATATTGAGGTCAGGAGACTGAGATGGCCTCTCCAGAGCCTTCACTTTTATTCTATTGTAGCCAATGACAGGTCGACTTGTGTTTTGGTTCATTGTCATGTTGGAACATCAAAGCACGTCCCATGCGCAGCTTCCTGGCTGATGAGTGCAAATTTTCCTCCAGTATTTTCTGATAACATGCTGCATTCATCTTACCATTAATTTTGACTATGTTTCCAGTGCCTATGTAGCTCACACATCACCATCACAATAGGAATGGTGTACCTTTCTTCATAGGCCTTGTTGACTCCTCTCCAAATGTAATGTTTATGATTGTGGCCAAAAAGTAAAATTTTGGTCTCATCACTCCAAATGACTTTGTTCCAGACGTTTTGAGGATTGTCTCTGTGCTGTTTGTAGTATTTTATGTTGGAGCCAGCCGCACAGGATTTGTATCTAGAGATACTGAAATAGAGATATTACGCCCCCTGTTTATTTTAATTTCTCAGGATAATACTCAGGGGTGTGCTACCACTAACATAATTATGTTAATATAGTAGGGGGGAAAGGCAAGAAAATGTCTGGGTGTGGTGCACCAGAAGAAGAAGATACTTGTTTTACACCAATACAAATTTACTTTTCACTAACGTCCTTGATGGGATACTGGGAATGGTCTTAAGACATTGGGTATTAGAGGGTATCCGCAGGAGACAGGCACATCTATAACTTTGAAGCTGGGTGTGCTGGCTCCTCCCCTCTGATTCCCCACCCAGGAACCAGTTTAGAAAAATGTGCCCTCAGGAGAGGATGCACACTGCTGGAGCTCCAGAGAGTTTGTCTTCAGTTTATTTTCTTTTATTATTTTGGGGTTACTGTGTTGGACTTCACAGTATCCCTGCTTCGTGGGAGTCAGTTGAGAAGGGTTCAGCTGCAGGCCTCTTAAGGTACCGAGCTGTCCCTGCTGCAGGACCACTGTCCTGAGAGGGTGTTTGTACTCACGGGCATTGCGCTGCAGTGATACTCACCCCCAGCATGCCGCACACTCCTGACACAGTCCGAAGACGTCTGTGGTGAGTAGAAACCGGGGTCCCCACAGTGGGGTACCCCGGCTCATTGTGCGGCAAGATGGCGGCGGCGGCAGACGCGGTACCCTGCACAGGGGCTGCGCAGACCCCCCGTCACAGACTGGCTGCGGGTGACAGTCCCTGGGCTACCAGGGCAGATCCCACCATAAAACGCTGTTCAATGTGAGGGCGCCATTAAAACTGACAGCCAGCGCCAGTATAAAGATCAGTGAAGCCCCTGCGCCATCACAGGGGGGCGGGGCTTCAGCGGAGCGAGGCCAGAGCTCTGAGCGCGCATACACTACTTCCTGCTTCTCCCTGGGCGCCATTACTGTCTCCAGATACACTCCTCAGCGGTGAGGTGTTGGACAGAGGGAATCTGCAAAAAACAGCAAGTGTATTTAGCGCTAAGATCGCTTAATTGATCACACTGTTCTGTGTTTATGCGTGTTACCAACTCCTAAATAGGAGTTCAGGTTGTACAGGGTGTGCTGGTCTCCTCAGTATAATCTGAGCGCTCCCCCACGTGCTTGTTAAGCTACACACTTCCAGTGATAGAGCTCACACATATATAGCTACTATACACTGCACTTTGAATATATATATATATATTTATTTCATTGTGATTGTGGTGTGTTTGTGGAAGAAAGGTTATTTATTCCTTCAATATGGTGAGGAAGTTAACCTGTCTCATTTGCAGCAGCAAGTTTGTGCCTAAATCCACCTCACAGATTACCTGTGAGGAATGCATGTCCACTCAATCGAGTGGGGCAGGGGTTTCACCCCAGAATATTCCTCCATCAGACTCACAGGAGCCTGAGTGGGCGGCAGGCATTAAAACCATGCTGCAGACAGTGTCAACTCAGTTGGCTGCAAATACAATGCAGACCAAGCAGGTGCAGCAGGACTTAACAGTTCTAGCCGCACGGGTGGATAATATAAATACCACCACGGGCCTGTCACGTAAGCGTGCTGCGGCCGCCATGTTGCCTGATTCAGATGATGATCTGCAGGCGGGTGACGACACAGATGATAACGTGGACGACGGGGCTCTGATCCCTGATTCACAGTCATCTCTTAGAGGCCCAGAACCTCTTATTACAGCAATAAGAGAAGTGTTAGACCTTCCTTTAGCAGATATGCAGGAAGGTGATCCATTTTTTGGGTCCCAAAGGAAACAGCAAATTGTTTATCCTGAACAAGTTGACCTTGATGAGACGTTTAAGGAGGCTTGGAAACAACCTGAAAAACGTTTCCAACTGTCTAAAAGGTTTAAGTCCAACTTTCCCTTTGATCCCGCCACCAGAGCGGTGTGGGAAGAGCCTCCGATTGTGGATGCATCAGTGTCCAGACTTTACAAGAAGGTGGTTCTCCCCGTCCCAGGGGCAGCAACACTCAAGGATAGTACAGAAAAAAAACTGGATACTACCCTTAAGTCCATGTACACAGCGAGTGGGGCGTCTCAGAGACCTGTCCTCGCCAGTTGTTGGATGGCTAAGTCCATTTATACATGGGCTTCTCAAATCCAGGAAGGCATGCTGGCCGATATGTCAATGGCGCAGGTCGGAGAGAGACTTCGCCATATCCAGGATACTGCAAAGATCCTGTGTGACACCCAGAAGGAGCTTGGAGCTATAAATGCTCGCTCTTCCGCAATGGCGGTTTCAGGCCGCAGGGCCCTCTGGTTAAGACAATGGGTAGCTGATCCAGAGTCCAAACGTAGTGTGGAAAGTTTGCCTTTTAAGGGAGAAAAGTTATTTGGTAGCGAACTTAACGACCTTATATCCAAGGCTACAGCCGGCAAGTCGACCTTTCTGCCGACGGCTTCCACTCACGCAAAGCGTCCCTTTCAGGGCCATGCGTCCCAGTCCTTTCAGGCTTCTCAGTCCTTTCGGCCTTCCAGGCCCAGGCAGAGGGCGAGAGGCTCCAGCTCGGCCGCCAGAGGGGGCCGTGGCAGGTTCAGGAAACCCGCCAGCACAGGATCTCAGGATCGTGCCGCAAATGCCTCCGCCTCTAAGCCGGCAGCATGACTCGGGTTCCGACCCTGGAGTCACTTGCGAAGTGGGGGGTCGCCTGTCAGCTTTCAGCCAAGTATGGTCAGTCTCTCACCTGGATTCCTGGGTGAGAGATCTTATTACCAACGGCTACAGGTTGGAATTCGAAAAACCTCCCCCTCACAGGTTCTTCAAATCAGGTCTGCCGGCCCTACAGGCAGATCGAGTGAACCTGCAGCAGGCAATACAACGCCTGCTGACGTCACAGGTTATCACACCTGTCCCATTGGAGGAACAAGGAAGGGGTTACTACTCCAATCTATTCCTCGTGCCGAAGCCGGACGGCTCCGTACGCCCCATTTTAAATTTAAAGTCTCTAAACCCTTTTTTAAGGGTTTACAAATTCAAGATGGAGTCCCTCCGGGCAGTAATAGCGAGCCTGGAGGAGGGAGAGTTCTTAGCATCGCTAGATGTGAAGGACGCCTACCTCCACATACCTATTTGGGGTCCACATCAGGCGTTCCTGAGGTTTGCGCTGAAAGATCTTCACTTTCAATTCAGAGCGCTGCCATTCGGCCTGTCATCAGCGCCGCGTGTGTTCACGAAGGTGATGGCAGAAATGATGGTACTGCTCAGGAGGTCGGGGGTCAACATTATCCCCTACCTGGACGACTTGTTAATCAAAGCAAGGTCGGAACAGGTCCTGCTGCAGGATATAGCTAAGACCAGACAGGTTTTATCCGAGCATGGGTGGATCCTAAATATCCCCAAGTCCTCCCTGACGCCATCGCGGCGTATCCTCTTTCTGGGAATGTTCCTAGACACAGAGTTGAAAAGGATTTTCCTCCCTCGGGAGAAGATGGAAGCCATAAGATCCCTGGTGTTGGTGATTTTGGCAAAGCCTCAGGTGTCGGTTCACCAATGCATCCAGCTATTGGGCAGGATGGTGGCCACCTTCGAGGCCATTCAGTTTGGACCAGGGTGTTCCAACTGGATCTGTTGGCAAAATGGTCGGGCTCCCATCTCCTGATGTACAAGAGGATTTCTCTGTCGCATCAGTCCCGCCAGTCCCTTCTATGGTGGACTCAGGAGTCGAACCTGCTTGCAGGTCGGAGTTTTGGCATCCAGGATTGGGTGCGACTCACGACAGATGCGAGTCTGCAGGGATGGGCTGCTGTGGCCATGGACAGAACCTTTCAAGGTCAGTGGACTCGGTGGGAAGCGAGACTCCACATCAATATCCTGGAGCTGAGAGCTGTATACTATGCAGTGTTACAAGCCCAGGATCTCCTCCAAGGTCGGGCGCTCCAGATACAGTCCGACAATGCCACAACTGTGGCCTACATAAATCGCCAGGGAGGCACAAAAAGCAGGACTTGCATGAAGGAAGCCTCCAAGATCCTGACCTGGGCGGAAACGTACGTGGTGGCGCTGTCAGCCATTTTTATCCCGGGTGTGGACAATTGGGAGGCGGACTTCCTGAGTCGTCACGCCCTCCACCCCGGGGAATGGAGCCTGAATCCACAGGTGTTTGCAGCAGTTGTGGACCGTTGGGGCCAGCCATCGATAGATCTGATGGCATCCCGGTTGAACCACAAGGTCCCCATGTACTGCACAAGGACCAGGGATCCCTGCGCAGCGGCAATAGACGCCCTGACAATTCCATGGGTGTTTCCCTTGGTGTATCTGTTTCCACCCATACCACTTCTGACAAGAGTTCTAAAAAGGATTCGAAGTCAGGGAGTGGAAGCCATTCTGGTGGCTCCGGACTGGCCGAGAAGGGCTTGGTTCTCGGATCTGCAGAGCCTGCTGATCGAGGATCCTTGGCCCCTGCCTCTAAGGAGAGATCTACTCACACAGGGCCCTTGCGTCTTCCAAGATTTAGGGCGGCTACGTTTGTCGGCGTGGAGGCTGAGCGGAAAATCTTAGCTCAGAAGGGTCTGCATTCATCAGTTATCACCACGATGATTCAGGCCAGAAAGCCGGTAACAAACACCCACTACTACAAGATCTGGAGGAAGTACGTGGGTTGGTGTGAGGAGCAGAAGGTCCCCCCAGCGAAGTTTAACCTGAACAGGTTATTGTGCTTCTTACAAGCGGGATTGGATTTGGGTCTCCGTCTGGGCTCACTAAAAGTCCAGATCTCGGCCCTGTCCATATTCTTCCAAAAGAAATTGGCTACCATCCCGGAAGTACAAACATTCCTTCAGGGAGTGCTTCACATCCAGCCTCCCTTTGTACCTCCTACACCTCCTTGGAGTTTGGAGGTTGTTCTTAAATTTCTTCAATCCTCCTGGTTTGAACCATTGGAGTCGATAGAAATGCGATATATCACCTGGAAGGCGGTGGTCCTTTTGGCCCTAGCCTCGGCTAGAAGAGTGTCCGAATTAGGAGCTCTTTCCTGTAAGAACCCCTATCTAATTTTTCACTCGGACAGAGCGGAGTTGAGAACTAACCCGCGATTTCTTCCTAAGGTGATCTCTTCCTTTCACCTTAATCAGCCAATTGTAGTCCCGTCTGCATCTGGTTCGCCGGATATTCCGGTATCCCTGGATGTGGTGCGTGTCTTGCGTGTGTACGTCCAGAGGACGTCAAGAATCAGGAAGACAGATTGTCTATTCATTCTGTATGACGCACAAAAGAAAGGACACCCTGCATCTAAGCAATCTATTGCTAGATGGATTAGGACCACAATCCAACAAGCCTATGTGACGGCAGGCATGCCGACACCTCCGGTGTTAAAGGCTCATTCCACCAGATCGGTGGGCGCATCCTGGGCGGCTGCTCGGGGTGTGTCAGCTCTGCAGCTCTGTACATGGTCAGGGCAGCACACCTTTGTAAAATTCTACAAGTTTGATGCCTTAGCCAAAGAAGATACCCAGTTTGGGCAGGCAGTACTGCAGCAGTCTCCGCACGTACCCTCCCGTTCTGGAAGCTTTGGGACATCCCCAATGTCTTAAGACCATTCCCAGTATCCCATCAAGGACGTTAGTGAAAATAGGAATTTAATACCTACCGGTAATTCCTTTTCACGTAGTCCTTATGGGATACTGGGCGCCCGCCCTGTGCGGGGGTCTGGCTGCAGCTTTTATTCTGCTTATAAAGTTCAGAAGTTAACTTATGGTCTTCTGGTTCTAAGGTCTAGTTCAGTGACCTTGTTAAAGAAAATCCATCCAGTTGATGGTATTATAGTTGTTTTTTATTTTGAATGAATGCGGGTGTGCTGGCATAAATCTCACCACACTATTCACACTTATGTTTACATAGGTGACATACAAGTTATTCCTCTCATATGTACATTCTCCTTCGGGCACAGTTTTTCCATTAACTGGTTCCTGGGTGGGGAATCAGAGGGGAGGAGCCAGCACACCCAGCTTCAAAGTTATAGATGTGCCTGTCTCCTGCGAATACCCTCTAATACCCAATGTCTTAAGACCATTCCCAGTATCCCATAAGGACTACGTGAAAAGGAATTCCTATTTTATTAGATTTTATTTAAAAAGCGGCAAAATCGTGGGTGTGGTCTAGCAGGCTTACAGGACGGACGCACTTTCATCAGCTCCCGAGCTCTGCAGCCCAGTTTACCCTCTAATTACCCCTGTACCCCCTCCTTCGCTTTCCATCCCGATCATCTACCTCCAAGCCTGTGCCCTGTGGCCAGCGAGATCGCGCTGCGGAGCCGGGGAGCACTTATAAGTGCTCCTGCAGGTTGCAGCCTTATCGCTGGGCTAAAGCCGGGGCCTAAATTTTGGCGTCTGCCCGAAGCATCCGGTCTGATGGAGGGAAGCGGAGCGGGACGGATTCTGGAGCTTCGGGGAGCGTGTAGGTGAGCTCCCACGGTGGCTGCCCTTCCCCAGACCCGGCGTGCCTTACAGAGGCTCCACACACCCACCCGTCGCGGTGCCCCATCTGCGCTCCGGAACGGGGGCTGGAGGGAGGGTGCGCGCAGACAGCTGACTCCCGCTGCTCTTACTAGCGGGGAACACAGCCACTGGGATTGCCTGCATGCTGACCTGACACGGGGGGCCACCGGACTGTGCTCATCGGCCTCCCCGTGCCGGGCGCCGGGGGAAGCCCTGAGAGGGGGACCGGCACCAACACTCTGGTGGGGGCCATCTTGGGAGAGGTAATCTCTAGCCTCCATCCATACCACCCGACCCCGCATTTTGCACAGACCTCTGCTGCACCCGAGACTACCCACCTAACTCTAGCCCCCCACTGTGCAGTCTACTCCCACTGTCCCTGCTTTAAATAGGGAGCTGATGTCTAAAACTTTTAGCCCCTTCAAGTAAATAGCCTACAGGAGGGCTATATTACTACCTGCTATTTCAACAGGATTACTTTGCCCTCTCCCCTCACAACCCATCTTTGGAAGACAGGAGTGAATTGGGACATAGGGGTGCTGAGAGCGCTGCAGACACGGCCGGCGCTGTGCGTCCTTTCCCCCTCCGGTGCTTAGAACTTATAACCATACCCTCAAGCACCTCCACCTCCTATCTTAGTGGGGTCCTTGGCAACACCTATAGAGGGGCCCTCAGACAAAAAGAACCCCTCCCCCCTACATTGCTAACCCCTCATACTCCCGAGCAACAGCCACACTGACAATTAAAGGCTATTAAATAACAACACATTAGATGGGCGGAATCTGCACCCACGGCTTATGGGCAGCAATTAAATTTATGCTTTGACTGACCTATCTTGGCCTCAGTGAACCTCCTGGTTTGGCTGGGTGGGCCTGCATTGAGGGGAGAGACTGCAGACACCCTCCATAATTGTGTACGGTCCGCTGAAGTCCCCCCTCTTATGTTTGCTTGAGTCTGTGGCAATCTGTTGGAAACAGGCATTACATTGAATATATGGTTAACACCTCTCAGATTAGAATACCCGCCAGCAGCTTCTTTGTTCTATTTTCATAAACTCCTGCATAGAGAAGCTCAGGAGATGTAAAGTTACTAGCTGGCCTTCCACCCGGGCTTAAATCAGCTATTTGATACTACAGGCTCGGCTCTCTGCTATCCAGCTAACTTCATTATGAGCAAAAACAACGCTAGAGGAGGTAGAAAATACGTCATCATAAGTCCACATTTTGTCTGTCCGGACCCAACCTTGACGACACAATCTCCTTCCTCCTCTCCGGGACATCTGTCTGACATGTCTCCTACAGCTGAAGATACCTTCGCTACTAAAAACGATATTCAAGCTATGTTTGCGGACTTCACCAAAATTTTAACCTCTAATCTCCAACAACTATCTGTAGACCTACGCAAGGAACTTGCTGTTTTGTCTAAACGCACTTCTACGATGGAGGAAAAGGTCAACTCTATGTCTAAAGGACTTTCTGATGCAACTCACGACAGAGACTTCCTCCACCGGGAATTAGAGTTCCTTAAGGAGAAGACTGAGGATCTCGAAAATAGAGAGAGACGGAATAACCTGCGGATACGGAATATTCCGGAATCGGTCTCTCCTAAATCTCTGGAAGCATATCTCAAACGCCTCTTTATCTCGCTGGTTCCTACGTTGGTAGAAAATCAGATTCAGATTGAAAGGGCGCACTGTGCCCTGAGGCCTAAGCCTAAGGATGATGCCCCCCCCCCCCCAGAGACGTTATTCTGAGGTTCCTCTCATTCCAGGTGAAGGACCAAATTATTCAGGCTAGTCGCTCTTCCTCTCACATCCACTTTGAGGACAGCTCCTTACAGATATTTCAAGATTTGGCCCCCAATACTCTCATGCAGAGAAGAGAATTTCGAGACTTTACTAAATCCCTCAGAGACAATGCATTCAAGTACAAATGGGGATTCCCGTTCCGCCTCATAGTGGAAGTTAATGGTCGACAGGAATCTGTACGTAATGTTGCTGAAGGGAAGAGCCTGCTCCGCAAACTCCAGATACTTCAGCTGGACGATGAAGCTTCCTCATCAGATTGTGCTACTCTACCTACCTGACAAGGTTATAGAAGAAATTGATAGCTCTAATTTACATTTAGAAATGTGTTTACTTATAGCCTTTACTATGTTGTTTTTTGTGGTTGATGGTTTTACCCTCCTCTTTCTCTTATCCTGCGGACGCATTATTTTGCGTGCGGGGGGAGGAGAGGACTTCGGAACCCCAATCTTATTGCTTTTTTTTTAGTTCCGAGTTTGAACTATGGCGCACCATAATACCGGGTGGATCGCCTTGTATCTTATTTACCCATTCTCCCTTTTTGTTCTATATATCAACAAAAGTTATTGTCTTTTGCATATCTAGGCCACGTTCCCTTTACTTTTAGGGATTCCTGTGGAGTGAACTGTAGGTTCCACAGCCTTCCCTAACTTTGCACCCTTATAGAACTGCCTCCTATCAGGAGGTATTCTTCATTTTTTTTTTTTTTAGGGTGCTCACTCAGTGGGCATTTCCCTCTTTTCAGGGGATTAGGGGGGTAAAGTTGCCCACTCCTCTTTCGTTTCTTCATTTTTATTTTATTTTTTTTTCTCTCTTTTTTTCTTTTCTTTTTTTTTTTTTCTTTCCCTTCTCTCCTCCCTTCCTCCCTCTCTAATCCTTCCCTAGACACTGGTGCGGGTAACAATTTGTACCTTGAGAACATGACACTGACCGTACTCTCTCTTAATGTTAAAGGCCTTAATACTCCTCACAAAAGGTCATTGTTATATAAAACCATCCAATCTAAATAAGGTGATATCATCCTGTTACAGGAAACTCATTTTAAAAAACACTCCCATCCCTCCTTGTCCTCCAGGAGCTTTCCCAATGTTTTTCATTCCACTAACTTCTCTAAGAAACAGGGCGTTTCAATTCTAATCCGCTGTTCTGTACCTTTCCAGCTTATTTCTAAAACTGCGGACCCAGAGGGGAGATATATTATTTTAATAGCACAGATCGGTCACCAAATTATGACTAGTGTTAATATTTACGCTCCCAACACAGGCCAGACTAAATTTTTCCGAGATGTGTTTGATAAACTACATCCCATCCATAGAGGGTTAGTTCTGTTTGGAGGGGATTTTAATGCTGTCCTTTTGCCCACGTTGGACAGAAGCTCCCCTAAAAAGGGTCCTCCCAGTGGTACACATTATGATTCCCTCCACAGGGTAATAACAGAGGCTGGATTGTTTGACGCCTGGAGGGCCATCCATCAAACTTCGCGGGATTATACCTTTTACTCTATTCCTCATGACACTTATTCCAGGATAGATATGATACTTGGATGTAGTGGACTGGTGGCTACTTTGACTAAAGTCGACCATATACCCGTGGTATGGTCCGACCATTCAATGGCCCTCCTGAGGGTAAACAAAACCCTACTTCAGGTTCCTAAATTTAGAGCTCTTCTCCAGTCGCAGATTAAGGAATATTTTAATCTTAATTCTTCATCTGTGACTTCTGAAGCGACAGTTTGTGATGCCCACAAGGCTGTTGTTAGAGGCGCAATCATTAAATATGCCACTTACAGAAAGAAGAAATTAACGGGTAGAATCACAGTTTTGACTGAACAACTAGAACGCTTAGAGACCCTACACAAACAAATACAAGGGGTGAGCGGTGAACATAATTCTATCCTAGCAGAACAGACAGAAAAATCTCTCCGTTGGGCCAATCAGAGGTTCTACGAAAAGGGTAATAAGTCAGACGCACTGCTGGCCAGACAATTAAGGGCTAAACGTGCCGCCCAGGCCATTGCAGCTCAACCGCACATTTTATAATTATTACAAATCACTCTATAACTTATCTCCACCTCAACCGCCTATGTCCGCACCATCTCTTCTAGCCCAACAATACCTTGACTCATGTAAACTTCCAAAACTTTCTGATTCCCAAGCTTCAACCCTGAACGCGCCCATAACGGCTGAGGAATTACATTCCGCCTAAAGTCACAAAAATCATCTAAGGCCCCTGGCCCAGATGGTTTATCTTCTACATATTAAAAAACCTTCTCAACCATTCTGTCTCCCTATCTATTATCCCTTTACAACAAAATTCTATTAGGTGATAAATTTCACCCAGATTCATTAAAATTGGTTATTATTGTTATCCCCAAGCCTAAAAAGGACCACATCTGTAAAACGAACTTCAGACCAATTTCATTGATCAATTCGGATATTAAATTATTCACCAAAATTCTGGCCAATAGATTAAACCTTTTGTTGCCCCAACTTATCAACCCCGATCAAGTGGGATTTATCCCTACACGGCAAGCACTTGATAGGACTGTTAAGTTGATTTATTTTATTAATAGGTCTAAATTACCGTCTGTGTTGTTATCATTAGACACAGAAAAGGCCTTTGATCGGCTATCATGGCCATTTATGTTTCAAACTTTACCATCTTATGGAATTAATGGCAATTTTTTAAAAGCGATCGGCTCATTATATGACAACCCTTTGGCTCTTGTTTCCACCAATGGCCTCTCCTCTCCGTCTTTCGCTCTCAATAATGGAACGAGACAGGGCTGCCCCCTTTCTCCTTTGCTATATGTCCTGAGCATTTAACCTTTAGCTGCTAAAATTAGAGATAATCCAAATATCAGAGGTATTACGGTCAAGGACAAACAGTGTAAAATATTGTTATTCGCGGATGACGTACTTCTGACCTTGTCATCTCCCCTGATTTCCCTTCCTAACCTGATGAGGGAGCTCTGTGCTTATGGGGAATGCTCGGGACATAAGATCAATGATAGAAAATCTGAGGCTATGACACTTCACCTGTCTCCGGACATAACAAATCTTTTACATCAGGGCTTCGGTTTTACGTGGAAGTCTAATTCCTTTTACTATTTAGGCATTCAGATCACAAAATCTTTTAGTCAACTTTTTAAAGCAAATTACGCCCCATTACTACACTCTATCAAAATGGATCTAAAACGCTGGGCCCCTCTTTTTATCTCTTGGAATGGTCGCATTAATTCTATAAAAATGAACGTTCTGCCAAGGGTATTATACCTTTTCCAGACAATCCCTTCTAAGGTCCCTTTTTCATTTTTAATAGAAATACAGTCCCCATGTGGTTCTTTTGTATGGTCTAACACTAAACCAAGAATTAATAGATTGATGCTCTCTAAATCAAGAATAAATGGGGGCTTAGGACTTCCCATTTTCAAGAGCTATTACCATGCAACGTAACTAAGTCATATCTCATCGTGGCATACACCTATGGGCAATAAAACTTGGGTGACATTGGAATCGGACCTCATAGGTTTACCATCGGTTAGTTATCTCCCGTGGCTCCCCCCAAGGCTGAGACCACCTTCAATAGGCGAAGTTCCATGTGTACACGCTATTCTACAGACATGGGATAAACTTAATAAAAAATTAACTATTTCTGCCTACCCCTCACCATTGACCCCGCTCTGGAAACATCCAGATTTCCCGTTAGGGAATGTTAAATTATATTCAGCTCCCTGGATCTCAGCTGGTATTGATAGAATAAGACATATTAGAGGAGAATTTTCCCCTCCAGATTTCAAATCACTTTGTGAACGCCATAGCCTCTCAACCACCTTTAATTTTGCATATATGCAAATTGTTAGCTTCATCAACTCCATTAATAAATCAGACAAATTTAGAAGTCCTACCCCTTTTGAACATCACTGTATTTATGGTCCTGGTCGCAAGGGGTCTATATCTATTTTGTATTCATTGAATATTCCACAGACCCTGGTGACTAAAGAAAAATATGAGTTGGCTTGGGAGCGGGACTTGGGTGTGTGCCTGGAGTATGAGGACTGGTCAGATCTGAGGCAAGAGGTAAAACCTCAATTAATACAAATATCAGAGAGAACTCCTTTAAAGTTTACTCACGTTGGTATATGACTCCTGACAGGATATCTAAGGTTTTTCCAGGCTCCTCTGATCACATTGGTACCTTTTACCATATCTGGTGGGAATTTCCAAATTTTGGGATGAGGTCATACAGGTGGCCTCGAATATAACTGGCCAATCTATTCCTAAAACCCCTTTAAATGCCATTTTGAGTAAGCCTTTTGATTCCTTATCTAAAACCCAGATCTCTCTCTGCTTTCAACTATTCAATGCAGCGAAACTTTTTATAGCGACTCGATGGAAGCAATTAGAGGCCCCCTCTTTAAATGTGTTGAATAACAAGATGTGGTATCTAGCATCTATGGAGTATATTACAGCCCTTCTAAATAACAAGGTCCAAAAATTTCACCCCGTCTGGGATTCCTGGTACAATTTGTATCAAAGGCAAATACCTGGTAAGGAGTGAGCTGGCCTCACCCCGAACCCATTTAACCGTGTATAGTGTTTGTCTCTCCCTCTTCCCTTTACTCCCCCCCCCCCCCCCTTTTTTTTCTCTTCTCTTTCTTTCTTTTTCTCTCTTTATTATATTTACTAAAAAAGACCAGTAATGGCCTATATGTCTAGCTGCTTTCTTAACATTATTGTTTTGAACTGGTCGATTTTGTTATTACTTTTGGCTATTCTAATAAAATATACGTAAAAAAAAAAAAAGCAGCAAAATCTTAAAAGAAACACAACTAGGACAAACAAGATGAATAGTTGTGTGTTCAACTAGCATGTGTGGGTTTTACCGTGTGTTAGAATACTCTCTTAAATATTTTATGAATATAGTTTCAGTGCATGCACTGCAGTGGCCGTAGTCCTGTATGTGTGCTTTTGGATGGCTGTTTCTGAATAAGAGGAGAGTTATAGGTTCCCCTATCAGTGAATATTTAAGGATGGCTTCTCCTCAGTTCAAAAGCAGTGATGTATACAACACAATTATATATGACATTTATTGCAACAATTGTATCTTGTCTTGCAAGTTAGTGAGTAGCAATTTTTATATATGTATTCTCTTTTATACACACATATTGCTATTCATAAGTAATATTGGTTACACTCCAGGTTTCCCTATGGAGTTACAATATTTTATGCATAGGACCGCTGAATTAACCCTTCATGTGTACTCCCTATCATGGGTTTTTTTCTGCACTCAGCCCCTAATGATATATTATACCACTTTCACATTGCCGCCCCTGCAAATACCCAGGTTTTTCTTGCCGGATATTTGGCGGGGCACAGAGCATCTCAGCTCACAGACCCCCTTCATACTGCACCTCAGACCCGGGAATATCCAATGTGTGCCCCTTTCACACTGCTTCCCCTGTTCTGCCTGCCAACAAGTGTGTGGAATGTAATAGCAACTTTGATTGGCTGTTGGGAAATTTGTAAAAAGTGCTATTGTTGGCTTTTTAAAAAGGTGCTGGTACTTGTTTCCTATCTGGGCGCCCGCTAAGTTAATTGCGCACCATGCTATTCTCCGTATAAAAATCGGATCGCATCGGATACCACAAATACACATACACGATATTGAACGATGCGATGCGATCCGATTCGATTTCCCATAGGAAACAATGTTAAATGGATCAACTTACCCAAATCAGCATAGGGAAGAATGGTAAATGGGCCAGAAACCCCAAAAAAACCCACAGAGCAGTGGAATGTCCCCCCAAAAGTAGTTGACGCCACCCCGCCATCAACGTGAACCCGAAGCGTGGCGAGCGCAGCGAGCCCGCGAGGGGCGGCGGTACGCGTCCTCCGACCTTTTCATGCCCTACTATCCACTAGGGCGTGGAGTGAGAATAGAATAGTGTGGCGAGCGCAGCGAGCCACCGAGCCCGAAGCGTGGCGAGCGCAGCGGATACCTTCACAGGTAAACGCGTCCCTTCGCGGGCTTCCCAGGTGTCCGCGTCGCCATGGACACCTGGGAAGCCCGCGAGGGGACGCGTATAACTGTGAAGGTATCCGCATCCCCTCGCGGGGCTCGCTGCGCTCGCCACGCTTCGGGCACGGTGGCTCGCTGCGCTCGCCACACTATTCTATTCTCACTCCATGCCCTAGTGGATAGTAGGGCATGAAAAGGTCGGAGGACGCGTACCGCCGCCCCTCGCGGGCTCGCTGCGCTCGCCACGCTTCGGATTCACGTTGATGGCGGGGTGGCGTCAACTACTTTTGGGGGGACATTTCAATGTTCAGGGGTGTTTTTGGACCATTTACTATTGTTCCTATGATAATTTGGCTAAATTGAGCCATTTCACATTGTTTCCTATGGGAAATCGGATCGCATCGTATACCATCGTACATCATCGAATACCGAATCCGATGCAATGCGATCCGATTTCATTACGGTGCCGTACGTAGAAAACCTGGGCGCCCAGATAGGAAACAAGTACCAAGGTGCTTTTATTGGCTTTCTAAAGATGATGTAATTTAAAGATGCCTTTTTTTTCACCAGCACAGTGCATTTATTTTTATCATTGCTATTACCCCATTTAATAAAACAATAATAATAAGGACAAGACATTTCTGTTTTTTTATGTACATATTTTATTCATACGTACAATATAAAGTTTTCACTTTTCACTGCAAAGCGTTCTTTTGTGTGTGCACATAAAGATAACGTTTTTGTATCACAAAATAGAAAAAATGTAATATCAAACTTTACTACTTTAGCGCTATAAAATTAGAGCACTTTTAAATAATGACACCCCACATTACATAATACTGATGCCTAAGATTACATCTGTACAGGTCGGCCGGACAGATATGTAAACCAAATAACCAGTTTTACAACTCTTGGTAACAGGTGTAGACAAGGTTTTGGGCAGATGCAGGCTGTAAGTCACTATGTGGAGCAGCCGCATACTCAGGGTAGTTGCTGGGTGTGGTGTTCCAGCTGTATACTCAGGAGCCTGGCGAGGATTTGGTGGAGGGTATGCTGTTCCAGCTGTATACTCAGGGGCCTGGCGAGGATTTGGTGGAGGGTGTGCTGTTCCAGCTGTATACTCAGGGGCCTGGCAAGGATTTGGTGGAGGGTGTGCTGTTCCAGCTGTGCACTCAGGGGCATGGGGAGGAATTGGTGGATGGTGTTGTGTTCCAGCTGGATACTCAGGGAAATTATGTGGCATTGGTGGAGGGTGTGACATGCTGTGTGCCACCATGCTTCCTTGGCCTGGGGGAAAAAAATTGTTTTCCCTCTGCTATAAATTGGATAACTACCCTCAAAAGTACAGTATTATGTGGTGGCTGGGGCTGTGCATAGCCTTGTGTCCTACATAAAAGGCTATTAAGGAACTCCATTTGAGTCTCTCGATTCTCGTGATTTATACACTCAGGCATACCAACAACCGCTGTAAGGAAAGAGTACTGTAGCTCATGCTCATTTTCCATAAATCACTGGAGGCAAGCATCTTTGTGCGCTGGCATAGATTCATCCACTTCCTTCAGGTGTTCGAGCATTACTGTGGTCATTGCCTTTGTGGCTTGTTCCATCTTTGTGGCCCGCATTTTCCATTGTGGAACATTATAAACTATGGGAAGAACAAACACAACACATTAGTACAGCAGCCTATAGAGGGGTATTCAATATGGGGGTCATGGCAGTCGATATTGATAATAATATTCATATTTCTGCAACTTTCAAAATTACATTGTTGGTGGCCATACACTTGGAACCCACCATAAGGACTGCATACCGGGTTCAGGCTGGTCAGGGGGGCATTGCGGCCGACTTCTCATTCAGACCTGTTAGCAATTTTGCTGACAGGCCTGAATCAGATGCCTACTACACACATGCATGTTGGTTTTAATTCGATAAAAATACATAAATAAAAAAGCAGTGTTGGCCGATACGTGCTTGAGGCCTGTTCCCTCCTGCACACTAGCTACTAAAACTGCTATTAAAACTGTGGACTGTGTAATATTGGTGTGTGGAAAATTATGAAAAAAACTTACTGTTGCTGCGTAACTGTGGACGTGGACTCTCAGTTCTGTGCGTCACTTCATGGGCTGCACTATCTTCAGCTCGGTGCACTGTGCCAGACACTGATGGGAATGATGGTCGCTGTCCTGGTGGCGGAGATGATGCTTCACCCACTGTGGAATTCTATGAGAGAACTGATGTTTCCAGGACTTCATCTTGGACTGAGCAGGAATCCATTTCACTATCTATGGCCTCCAAGTCAATGGGTGATGCTGTAGCTGCTGCTGCTGCATTATCTTCACACACACTTGCTGCACTGCCAGCAAAACTGCTGGAGGAAAACAGTGATATGGGGTTAGCCAGTGCAGAGTTCCCAGAGATCACATTGCACTGGTCATAAAATGGCCAGTCCATACGGCCCTACCACTCTTCCTCCTATTTAGGTCATGGACCTTAGAGTACTGCTTGCGCAGGGCTTTCAGTTTATTTACTACCTGTTGCTGTGTTTTTATGATGCCACAAGCAGACATGATTTTGGCAATGTTATAATAAACTGTGGAGTCCTTCACAGTGCCGGTGACTTTCTTTTTGATCTCCTCCTCTCCTCTCACAGCCAGCAGCTTCAAAACTTCCTTGGCCCTCCAGTGCGCCATCTCTGCTTGTGCAGCATAAATGGATGTCGCATGTCACCTGATTACATCCCCCAATGAGCTTGTTTTTTGGCATCATGTGTGAAAAACCCGGGTCTGTGCTGTTCAGACTGCTGTACACCCGTGTATTACCCATGAAAAACCCTGCAAAAAAAACGTGTGTAATTCCCGGCGCATAACACCCGGGAATTTCACAAAGACCCTTTCACACAGAGACGCAACACGAGAAATTACCGCTCGCCCTGGCAAATACCTGGGTTTTTGCGTCAGTAAGAACGGGTTATATAACGGAAGTTAATATTTCAGAATTAATGAGGGCTGCAGAATTGATTACCCTATTACTATGGTCTACTGGTGGTGCATGTCATAGTTAATTACAGGGATGTCAAATCTGTTGCAGTGGTAAGTATTGTGCTGCGGAAGTTAATATCAATGTTATGCAAGTATCCACTTGCTAATCCATAGTCCAGTGCAGGCAATGGAGGGTTACATTAGTATATTAAAGCATCTCTTTACTAATTAAGCATGAACATATACACAATGGTGATGCGGTCTGTATACCTGTTACTGCAGCCCACTGATGGTGTGTGCTGCAGACTCAGTACGGGTATATGAATAGCTATCAGGATGGCTCAAGCGGCATGTGGTATGCTGATAGTCGAGCCCTAACAAGGGCTGTCTGACGGTGACGCTGAAACTGTAACCAACCAGATGCTCTGACCAAGCGGGAAGCGAAACGCACGCATCAGCACCCTTTGCCGTGCGGGCATCCTCCCGTGTCTCCTCTATCATTGCCCGATTGGTTACAGTTTCAACGCTACCGTTGGACAGGCCTTGTTAGGGCTCGTCTATCAGCACACCACATGCCGCTTGAGCCATCCTGATAGCTATTCATATACCCGTACTGAGTGTGCAGCACACAAACTTCTGATCACAACTGTATATAATTTATTTTTGTATATTGTTTTTCATTATTTTAATTTACAGATTTGCTAAAACAATATTTTATATTTTATTCAGGTTCTTGGAGATAGTCGTCTTTTCAGTAGATGGATAAACAGCAAAGAACAAGAAAATGAAAGGTATTTTTCTTTCTTAAAACATCATAACCGGCAAAAGAAGTCCTTTTACTTTGTTAGGAGTGTTGTTAATTAATAGTATCACTAATGATTTTATTAACATATTCCGTTTTCATTGATGTTTTCATATTTACACCTGCATGTTACAGTGGAGTTGTTTAGAAATGAAATACATACACCATTGATTTTGAGGAGGTGGGCACGTGTATCTTTGTCTAAGATTCTTAAAATGCTCAAAAAAAGAAGTTGAGCCCAGGATTTGATATCAACCACCTTGCTGTGCTTGAAGATGAAATGCAGGCTTCATTTTTTAAATACAGTACCTTGTTTACAGCTGTGAAAATGACAGACCCGCTGAATAAGATCATTGTGAGATTAGAACTACCAGCAGTGGCTTTAGGTTAGGGATAACCTTCCAGGGGGATCAAGATCTGCTTCTCCCTTGTGGAATGGAAACAAAGTAGAAGGGATGTGGGGAAAGATATCTCGCCGTGCCCTGTCTCTAGGAAGATTATTTTGTCTAGTCTCAATATGTAATTATTTTTTTCTAGATATCAAGGCCCCTCATAGAATACTCTAAGGGGCCAGATTGATGTATCATTGTTGGGATGGTGCCTTGACAGTTTTCTCACGATAAATTTAAATGTGAATATGTCTGTCTATTTCTAAATGTATTGTCTTTTTTTATAACGTGTTTATGCATAATAAAAATATTTTTTTTTTTTTAAAAGCTTCCAGGGGGGATGGTTACGGTTAGGCTGCTGGAGGGGTGGGTTAAGGTATAGTTATTGGGATGTGTCTTACTGCTGAGATCTTGACTGCTTGGATTTTTTACCCAACCACACAAAGTAACCTTGCATTATAAGACTTCTTGGGTTTGTGTGGTTAAGATACATCGCTTATTTTAGCTTGTCTGATTACTTACTGTAATGCCAGGATGTCGAGATATTAAGCCATGCTTTGGAGTTGGCTTGCAGGTAAATTAATATGCCCCAGTGAGTACTTTGAGCTCATGAAGGAGTGTGTGCTTTATTATATATATATAGAAAAAACCATAGTGCAGGTGGCGCTGATAGCTTTCAAGTCTCTAATGAGTCCAGCAATGTTAGCCTTTTAAGCAAAGAGGCACAGAAGTTCACCAAAGTCTAATAATATAGACCGCAGCTCCCTCAATTGGATAATGGCCAAACATCCAGGGTCAGGACGTATAAATCTAGAGAAAACAGAGAACAGAGGGGCGCTCCATGGTGCATGTAAACAATATATTTATTATGGAGGAACACACACTCCTTAGAAAGAGATAAAAGCAATTGCTCGTACCAATAAAAGAACGGTGTGGGCTGGTTACCACATGATAAAATACACAATACCACGGCAAATCTGCTCCAACCGCATCTCCACTGGCATCAGATCCACAGGGGCTCGCAGACGCTGGGTTGCGCCGTCAGGACTTGGAAACCGGAGGCCGCGGACACACAGGCAGAAGACAGCGCCGGGACACAGTCAGTGATACCCGTGCTGACTGTGTCCCGGCGCTGTCTTCACCATAATTTGCAAATAAATTCTTTAAAAATCAGACAATGTCATTTTCTGGATTTTTTTTCCTCATTTTGTCTCTCATAGTTGAGGTATACCTATGATGAAAATTACAGGCCTCTCTCATCTTTTTAAGTGGGAGAACTTGCACAATTGGTGGCTGACTAAATACTTTTTTGCCCAACTGTATATACTGTACACCCCAAAACACACACATTGTATTACAATTGTGTAAACCCCCCCCCCCCATACATAAAAAAAACTCACACACCTTATGCATATCATTTATCATTTTCCCTCACCAAAATACCTTACATCACCCTTCCCATGCCCATATATATTTACTGTTTTTAGGCTTGATTGTGGCTATGGATGTTCCTCCAGCTGGTTTCCTGTCATAAGCTGCCCTCACAAAGTGAGGTGTAGAAAGGCAGGATGTGGAGCTGTCAGCGTGCGACAGCTGTGCGGCTGCTGTATGTCGGGTCAGCTTCCTTACCTCCATGCCAGCAGCCATGACAGGGGCTGCAGGCGTGTGGAGACCTTTCTCCCTGTTTGCCGGTACTCGTAGGTAGTGGGAGGAGCCAAAGCTCAGAAGGAGCAAAGTATGCAGGGACAAACTGGGAAGGAGGGGAAGGGTGGGCGCTGCAGTGATCCCCGGCGCCGCTGTCTGTCATAGAGCTTGACAAGAGCAGCGGCGGCCGTCAGCACAGTATGTAGGAACAGATGGGGAAGGGTGGGCACTGCAGTGATCCCCGGCGCCGCTGTCTGTCATAGAGCTTGACAAGAGCAGCGGCGGCCGTCAGCACAGTATGTAGGGACAGATGGGGAAGGGTGGGCGCTGCAGTGATCCCCGGCGCTGCTGTCTGTCATAGAGCTTGACAAGAGCAGCGGCGGCCGTCAGCACAGTATGTAGGGACAGATGGGGAAGGGTGGGCGCTGCAGTGATCCCCGGTGCCGCTGTCTGTCATAGAGCTTGACAAGAGCAGCGGCGGCCGTCAGCACAGTATGCGGAGACAAATGGGGAACTGCAGGGTTCCCGGACAGCGCTGTCTAATATAGCAGGCGCCAGCATGGTGCACCACTTGTCCGTGCACTGCAGACTCAGACAGTGACAGCGGGTACAGGCTGTCAGTGTGTGACAGCCTGATCCGCTGTCCTATCACATCTGTCTCAGTGACAGGGGCGTGCTTTGATGTGGGCTTAAGGCACGTCCCTGTCACTGCCTCCCCTGACTGCACGTCCCTGGTTCAAAGTGTTTTTGTATTTTCATTTTAAAGTGTTTCCAGGAGATTTGCAAATTTGAAAAAAAAAACAAGATGGTGAAGAAAAATCCATGTGATATATAATTATTGTGTAATCGAAGGCATTTATTAGGCCTAATGCTTGTCATTGTGTCATTATCCCTACAAAATCGAATTGTTCTGGGGTGTTTTTTTTTTTAATCTATTGCATACTGTATGATTGCATATGAAAATAACATTTTCTTAAAAAACTATGTATTGGTCTTTTTGATATGTTTTTACATTTTCTTTTATTTTGTTGCAGATGGGAATATTATACAAGTGGAGAGGTAAATAGAATTCTTAAACCTACTTTCTCTGGCTTGTCGTTTTTTTAAGTGGATATTTTGTATACACTGAAAATATATTAGCGTTAAGAAAGCCAAACACTTTATCAAATAAAATATCTGTTTTATCTCCAATTTAAGTGTCAATTATTAAATGTATCAATACAGTCTCCTCTTGAGTTCTAATCTCATAGTGCTGCGTCAAACAAGCATTTTCTGTAAAAAAAAGACATCTGACGCAATCAGAGTTATGAGGGACATGGCGGCTTACGGTACTTATGTCAGGCATCTCACACTGCTTGCCTTTTTGAGACTAGATGTATGAAGACGCATTTGTAAATATTTGTATTCTTTCTTCTTTTTACCATACTTGAAATGTTATATTTTTTACAATCCTATCTGAACCCTTGACATAGACACCAAAAAACATGAAAAACTCATGTTGTCCTTTTCCATGTCTACCTTTTCCATGTCGACCTATTGTAGTCTGACCTAATGACCGTCAACCCTATAACCGGAAGAGGCAAAAACTGGTAAATATATAGAATACAGATATATAGTGTTCATTCTAGAACCCGCTATCTTTGAAAACCCATGCAGTTCCTGTTCCCTGCCTGGGGTGTCTCTGTCTGCTGTAGTGCTTTTAGCACAGGTCTGGTTTGCATATCAGTGCTGATATACAGACCACACTGTGCTAGAAGCACTACAGCAGATAGCGACAACCCAGGCAGGGAAGAGGAACTGCATGGGTTTTCAAAGATAGTTTGTTCTTGAATGAACACTAATATACCCGCTCTCATCATTGCCACAATACCTACGCCAGTGACAGTTTGTCGCAGCATATCCACACACAAAATAGATGCACGAGCTCGGCAATTTGGCAGCACTAATTGCCACGGATCTCACACATGGCGACTTTGCCATCTGTGCAATTCATAATAGATCTAAGGCTTACTCAAATCTGCGACTGAGACAGGCTGCACAAGGCCAGAGCTGATGTCAGAGACCCACCCTTAAAACTCCTGGGCATGCCTGCGTTTTTGTTATTTTTACACACCCAGAAAATGGCAATTTTTAACCCCAAATGTCAGCTTCCTGGCAATCAAACTTCTGTTTAATTGCGTTACGATCCATACGCATTTTCAGTTCCTATTAGCCCTGCTGAATTACACCCTTAGATTAGTTTTATTTTGGAATGCACTCCAATATATAATATGTACAGTACATATTTTATTTGTAAGAAGTCACAGATTGTCCCCAATACATAGAGGGTGAATATCATTTTATTTAAATCTTGTGTTAATAACTGCTCATTATGCAAAAAAAACTAGCTTAATTTTACACCATAAAAGGATGCCAAATAATTTCCTTTTATTCAATTAATGCAACAATGCACAAGACAATGTGGTAGCGTACTACATAGCTTTATGTCTAAATAAAGGTTTTTCTTTTTAACAGCTGGTATATCATGCACTGCAGCTATTGGCATTCGCTGTCCTTGCCATTTTAATCATGAGACTGAAGTTGTTTTTGACACCTCATATGTGCGTAATGGCTTCTCTATTATGCTCCAGGCAGGTACGTACTTCCCATAGTGTTTATGCACCTGCTTTCATGTAACTCTCTCTCTCTCTCTACACAGCCAGTACTTTAGCTATGTTCCCGCCAAATTTTTGCGAGCACATTGTGGGAGAGACTGTGGGCATATGGAGTGCCCTTGCCATGTACTAGGGAGCCTTCCCCGCAGTTACTTAAATGGGCAGGTGGTCGGGAATGGGGAAGACAGCAGCAGTGTCCCCCACACTGCCCTGTGCCTCTGGGAGCAGGCAGGTGGCAGTAGGAGTGTGGATGCAGCGGTGCGGCCTGCGCAGCTTAACCTCGGACTATCAGGTTGCACAGAGCCGCATGCAGAGTCGGGAACTGCAGGACAGCGCAGTCTAATACCAAAATTGGCCACCCTATCTGCAGCCCAGCATCGGCATTTGCAAATTTTGCTAAGTTTTCTGCACTTGTGAGTAACAATACATCCTATAGTAATTACCATAGATTTTTATATCTAACTGAATAACAAAATCCCAGTAGCTGACTGAAATATTTTGTGTTGCAAGAAAATAAAAATACCATTTTTAATTAGTTATGCCCCTATCTCTACTCGGCTACTTCTTTTGGGTGGCTGGTATAAATATCTGCTTCTCTGTAAATGCCATGCTCTTTAGTAGAAGTCTAGGACCGTTAGGGCAAACCAGCTGCATCTCAGAAATATCTTTTTTTTTTGTCTCGCACTTAATCCATTTCAGTTTTCCTTTTTTTTTTTTTTTTTTTTAAATCTGTTTATTGAACAATTTTTCAATTTTACAAGAAACAGAAAGAATATCGTACAGTAAGTCTCAACAATTACATGTACCATAGAGGGATAGAATCGAGTAATAGACATGCATTTGAATATCAATTGGTGTATCGGATATAATAGCATTTGAATTCTACAGGCAATTAAAGTCTTATATCAGCTGCTAATATCATAGTTAACAGTATTGAATTGTACATGCCTCTAGGCACATAATAGACATTAGATTTACTATTATTGAAATAAGCACAATCAGAAGTATACATATAGACAAAAGGTGAACACATAAGGGCAGGTTAGGGAAGGGGGGGGGGTATTATATTCTGTATATCAGTAATCATTCCTCCTAGTGCATCTAGTGTGCTCCTTTATAGTAATGGATTGTCCTTATCAGACAGTAGAAACAGGTTAGTTAAGCATTCCTAGAGAGTTGCCTGTGTAGAGCCCATTCAGTGTTGTCGAAAATACTAAAAATATGTTTCTGAGTATTTTGGTCGAGTGTTTCGATATATTTACCCCATACCTTATAGTATTTGGTTATGCCAGTTTCTATATTTGGGGTCGTGGCGGTTCTCCTATCGAAATATAGAAGCTGAAGTAGCTTGCCCTGTACTTCGCCCAGAGTTGGGGAAGAATGGGAGACCCAATGTTTCAATATTATCTTTTTTGCAACTGTAACATAAATAGTTATCCATGGTGTCAGTTGACGATGTTGAGGAGCCAATTCCCAATTGCAGAAGTTTGCACAGAGGCAAGCCAACGGATCTGGATGAACTCGTATTTGGAACCTTGTATAGATGTTGCCTAATATTTTATTCCAAAATTGGCGAATCTTCCTACATTCCCAAAAACAATGAAAGAAAGAGGCTTTGGAAACGTGGCATTTCGGACATTCTCCCGTGACTGAAGGTACGAAACGTGAGAGGCATGCTGGAGATATATATGCTCTTTGAATGGATTTAATATGCACCTCCTGTAAGTATGCTGAGCCAAGTATTTTAAGAGTTTTTTCATAATGAGAGCTGAGGCTGGCGGATGAGGGCAATGAGGGGATGTCAGTCAACCATTGATCATATAGTTTAGACCACCTGGTATCGCACATATTTTTTGACAGAAGGTGGTAATATGGTTTTAGCCTGAAGGTGTTGACACTGTTATTATTCAAGAGCCTTTGTAAAGGGTCCGAGGTTAGAATATTAGTATCTGGTTGCCATGAATACTTTAGTGAATGTAAATAATGCCGGACTTGCAAGTACATAAAGAAATGCTGTTGTGGCAAGGAGTACTCATCGCGAAGTTGTGCAAATGATTTAATAACGCCCCCGGGGTCAAACACTTTGGATGCGTCGGAGAGGCCTTTTTCTCTCCAGAGATCAAATGCCCTTGAAGTTAATGAAGGGGGGAAATTGGGGTTACCCCAGAGAGGGATTCTCTGTGTGAGAAGGTGATTCCTGCCTAGTTTACGATTTATAGTCAGCCATGCCTTGAAGATATCGTGAAAAAGAATATTATTTAATATATGTTTGGGTATGGCTGATCTTTTTGAGTGGAGCAAGGCGCTCGGGGAATATGGGTGAAATAGTGCAGAATCTAGTTCAGAATTAGTAAAATAGCTGGTACCATTGATCCAATCAGACGCACATCTCAGTAGGGTTGTGGTATTATACATTTCAAAATCTGGAATTCCAACTCCACCAAAGCATTTGGGGGCAGATAATTTGGAGAAAGCAATTCTAGGTCTTTTGCCGCACCATATGAAATCTGTCATTGCTTTACGTAGTTTTCGCAGGTCTGTTTTGTTGAGAGCATAGGGTAACATCTGCAATAAGTAGAAAATTTTGGGGAAAATTACGCTTTGTAGGGCTGAAATTCTGCCTAGTAGTGATATTGGAAGAAGTTTCCAGCTAGAGAGAAGTGTGGTGATCTTGGATATGAGAGGAGTGTAGTTTATAGTGTAAGTAGAAGAGAGTGATTTTGGAGTGAGTATCCCCAGATATTTAATATGCGAGGTTGTCTTGGTGAAGGGTAAGGAGGAGATGTAGTCCATTTCTCGAGGGCCTATGTTAGATAATAATAAAAGTTCAGATTTAGAGTAATTTACCCGATAGCCTGATTTGGAGCCAAAGGAGTCTATGAGACGGATTATTGCAGGGATTGAACTATTAGGTTTGGAAATAAACAATAACATATCGTCTGCAAAAAGGGATAGTTTTAGTTCAAGGGGGCCTACCTGAATTCCTGAATATAGTTCAGAATTTCTTAAAGCTATGGCTAGTGGTTCCAATGCAATGGCAAATAGTAGCGGGGATAGTGGGCAGCCTTGTCTAGTGCCTTTACAAATTTCAAAGGGTTCGGAGAGGTATCCATTACATGTGATTTGTGTGTGAGGGGCATGATTAATGAGATGGAGGATAGAAATGAAGTGAGAAGGGAAGCCAAATTTAATTAATGTGTCATATAGGTGAGACCATTCTACGAGGTCGAATGCTTTCTCAGCATCTAGAGAAAGTATCATAGGATTTTGTGTATCACACGAGGAGGTAGTGGTTGTGGAAGCAGAGATAGCACTGAGAACCTTTCTCACATTTAGTTCAGAATGACGACCTGATATAAAACCGGTTTGATCCGGATGAATTATAGTGGGTAAGATGAGTTTCAGCCTTTCAGAAATAATTTTTGTAAATAATTTATAATCTAAATTTAGAAGTGATATGGGACGGTATGAACCGGGTAAAGACCAATCTCTACCAGGTTTTGGTAAAACCCGTAGGATGGCTGAGTTAAAGTGTAAGGGGGGGGTAGCAGTATTCATTAAAGAATTAAAGAAAGAGGTAAGAATTGGGGTGATGCGTGTGCAAAGGAGTCTATAAAAATGGCCACTATAACCGTCAGGTCCTGGGGCTTTATCACATTTTAATTGTTTTATTGCCCTCTCTACTTCCTCGTCGGTAATCGGGGTAATTAAGGATTGTGATTGTTCAGACTTGACGGTGGGGTAAGTGAGTGAGGACCAAAAATCGTCAGATAGAGGGGGAAGGGAAGGGGGGGGGGAGGATTTGGGAGGGGGGCCTGAGTACAAATCTGAATAAAATGAATGTAGTACATTTGCCGTCTCTAGGTCGTTAGTAGTTAGGGTCCCCTGAGGTGATTTTAACGGAAGAATTTGTGAGGATGGACGGGATCCCTGCAGTAAGTTTGAAAGTAATTTCCCTGTTTTGTTACCTAATTTGTGGAAGCGGTAGCTAGTGTGGAAAAGGTGTCTATCTCCCATTGATTGCATGTGGGCATCATATGCAGTTTTAGTATTTAGATATATCTGCTTGTTTGAATCTGTGGGGGATGTTTTATAATGTTCGAAAGCCGTGGAAAGTTCATTTTGTAAGGACAGATACTGTGTGGAATATTTCTTTTTTATATTGACCACATATGAGATGATTTCCCCTCTAATTACTGTCTTAGCTGTCATCCAAAACAGACCTGGGTCAGACTCAATGTGTGATTTATTCTCTTCTAAGAAAGAATCCCAAACAGTTTCCAATCGACTACGAAATTTTGTGGATTTAGCTAGGTAAGATGGAAATTTCCACAATCCAGGTTTATTAAGTGGGGGTAGTAGTCTTAATGTGACCGATATAAGGGCATGATCAGAGAGTGCAATTGGATCAATGGTTGCCATAGTGACCAGGGGGAATAGAACCTGAGATAGTAGTATATAATCGATCCTGGAGAGTGTGGAGTGAGCAGCGGAGAGACAAGTAAAGTCTCTCTCTGTGGGGTTTAATGCTCTCCAAGCATCTACCATCTGTAAGGAATGTGAAAACGCTGGTATTCCTAGTTTTGGTAGGGAGGGAGTGTTTCTAGTGGTATTGGATCTATCTAGAATTGGCGAGGAGATTAGATTAAAATCTCCACATACTATTAACGGCAAAGGCGCCTTCGGGAGCAATAAAGCTATTAATTTTTGTAGAAATGTTCTAGAATATTTGTTGGGGGCATAGACATTGCAAACTACCACAGGTTTATTAGCAATTTGTAGCGATAGAACTAGAAATCTACCCTCTGGGTCCGTAATCACTTCCACAACTTCATGGGGGATATTTGATTTGATTAAAGTGACAACCCCTCTTGCTTTAGAGTTATAGGGGCTTGCGCCCAATACCTTCCAGCCAAGCATGTTGAGTTTTTGTATTTCCGATGTTATCAGGTGCGTTTCCTGCAGGCATGCCAGCTGTATCTCACTTTTGTTCAGACACAGGAGAATTTTCCGACGCTTCACAGGGGAGTTGAAGCCGGCAACGTTCCAAGATCCGATCTTCAAGTTAGCCATTTAATGCTATGAGGATATAGTAGAGCAGAGTACACATGAAAATGCATCTAGGATATTCACTTAAATAGGGAAAGAGGAGGGAGGGAAGAAGACAAACAGACAGGGAAAGAACTGTAAACTTATTTACAAGAGGCCAATATGGATATTTCAGCCACTCATCATATACAGACAACCCGATCTTAAGATAATAGTGGTTTCTAACGATGATGGGTGGCAGACTTCCGGGATAACATATAGTTATAATTAGTATTATAGTTGCCCAGGTTGGGGACCATGGGCCGAAATGTAAAGATAAAGATAACTCGGGCATGGAGCGTGAGCAGGATATGGGTATTTTCCATCCTCTCCGCCAGTCGTGTAAAGATAAGAAAAATTGGGCCTGGAAACGGCCTGCAAAGTATCTTTATAATATTCTCACAGTTTCCTAAACCTAACCGAACAATCAATAAGTGATTTAGTATATAACCAAGTTGCTAGTATATAAATATAAAGCTATGGGTTTTCGTTTGTTAATTAATAGCCCCTATGATTTATATATCTAGCATGAGTTTGTAGCAATGAAGAAATTAGAAGCTTACATCAGGATCTTGAACCCTTTGAATATGAAGATCAAATAAGAAATGAGCCTGTTTTAAACACAGAAATTAGTAAACCACACTATATATACACGTGATAAGTGGACTAAATAAGGGAAATGGAGGGGAGGGGGGGGGGGGGATATGTGTGGATAAATGTATTCCAGGGTCGATAACCAGAAACATAAGAGAGCACATGTCTTCGCCCAGTTGTAAATGGAAACTGTCTTATGTGAAGAGTCTAATAGCCTGGGCAGTTTGGGCGACTAAGTTGCCTTGGGGGATTAGGAAGGAATGTATGTTCTTGTCGCGGTTATGTCCACAAATGGGGGGGTTAACGGGGCAGGCGAATGAATGAATAACCTCCAGTGTGGTTTTGGAAGGTGTTCAGGGTGGGTGGGAGGTAGAAGTTGCAGGGGCCTTCGGGTCACTTATGTCTTGATCCTGCAGGTCAGTGAAGGAGTGGTCTCTCAAGTATGCTTCGGCATCTGATGGAGATAAGAAGTCCTTGTGGGAAGAGCCTTCGTATATACGTAAACGTGCTGGATATAACAAACCAAATTTGCGGTTCTCAGCAACTAGACGGGAGCAAACAGGTGAAAAAGCTTTACGAGCCTTAGTCAGCTCCACAGAGTAGTCCTGGAAAATGTATAGTCTATTGCCTTCCCACTTTATTTCTTTGAGACGTCGTGATGCAGACCAAATGATTTGCTTATGCAAGTAATTTAGGCATTTAAACAATGTGACCCGGGGTCTGGGTTTATTAGGAGAAGGGACAGGGCCCACTCGGTGAGCTCGTTCGATCACCATATCCCTGCATTCTTGATCAATTCCTAAAATGGACGGTAGGGTATTGCGGATGAAGTGTGCCAATGCTGGCCCTTTAATTGATTCTGGCAATCCCACTAGACGAATATTATTCCTTCGGGATCTATTTTCTATGTCGTCCAGTTTGTTCCAGATATGATAGTGCTCAGTCGTAATGTTCTTTACTGAGTGCTGCAGGTCTGCAATGTCATGTGTGGCCACTCCAAGCTGATTTTCAGTCAGAGTGACACGTTGGGTCAGGGCTTTAAGCTGAGTGGTGATGTCAGCCACTGCTTGCTTTAACAGGGGAGCCATGGTATTTGTAATGGCAGCAACTACTTCTCCATATGACACAGGGGCGTCTGGGGAGCGCGGTACCTGTATGCTGGAATCCTGTGACTCTGCAGCTGATTTCTTTGATGCTGGAGCCGCCGCATGAGACCCGGCGTCGGACGCCATATTGCCTTCAGCTCGGCGTTTCTCCTGTCTTTGCTGGAGCGCAGGAGCAGCGGGCGTGGGAGGCTTACACTTGTCCATCTGATGCCGGACAATCAGCTAGCAGTAGCGGTGAGTCAGCGGTCCCTTGGAAGCTGTCTAGCAGCCGTGAGAACGGTGTTTGCTGGCGGGTATGGACGGAGCTGAGGTGCCCTGCTCCTTACTCCATAAGCCCGGAACCGGAAGTCTCTAGTTTTCCTTTTTTTAAACAACACTTCCCCATTTAACTATCAGCTTTTCTGTTTTGGATCATATTTGTTTCTAAAATCCTAAAGTGTTATATTTGTTCCTAAGTTCAATTTATGAACAAATAATTCTATGTTTTATTTTTTTAAACTTTCAAGTTGGGGGTAGCTCTAATGTAAATGTTTTTGGTACAAGATAGGACTTCTAGATTAGTTCTGTCAATTCATATATCCTATGTAGATGACTTGAACAGTTTGAATGATATGCATCTACAAATGCTATTATTACCTCTTTCTGACTTCTGAAAAAAAAAGTGGGTACTTGTTTCCTAGCACGGCGCCCACGATTTTGATTGTATTGATCGGGTCGGAAAAATCGCGTCGAGCGCATTGAATGCCAACTAAATCGCATGCGATGCGATGCGATCGACGCGATTTTACATTGGAATCAATGAAAATGGTCCCTGAGAGCCAATTTTACATTGAATTCAATGTAAAAAGCCCCCAAACCCCCCATTTTAATAGCAAACACCCCCCCCCCCCCCCCCCCCGATGGGTGAAATGGCCCTCCATTGTTAATGCCATCCCGAAGCGTGGTGAGCGCAGCGAGCCCGCGAGGGGCGGCGGTACGCGTTCTCCGACCTTTTCATACCCCCACTATCCACGTCGGCGTGGAGCTGATTTTATATAGTGTGGCGAGCGCAGCGAGCCCGAAGCATGGCGAGCGGACGCGCATAACTTCACAGGTATACACGTCCCCTCGCAGGGCTCACTGCGCTCGCCACACTTCGGGCTCGGTGGTTCGCTGCGCTCGCCACACTATATAAAATCAACTCCACGCCGACGTGGATAGTGGGGCTATGAAAAGCCCCGTACCGCCGCCCCTCGTGGACTCGCTGCGCTCGCCACGCTTCGGGTTGTCGTCAATAGTGGGGTGGCGTTAACAATGGGGGGGCATTAACCATACTTTATAACCATATACAATGAGAAATTGGCCATATTGGCCCATTTCCCATTGTTCCCTATGTAAAATCGCGTTGACCACGTCAAATGCATCGCGGCCCATTATAATGGGCCGCGACTGACGCGATCAATCCGATTTTAACTTTAAAAATCATTTACCATTATTCTCTATGGGAAAATCGCGTTGATCGCGTCGGTCGCATCGCGGTCCATTATAATGGGCCGCGATGGACCCGATCAACGCTATTTTCTCTTTTACCGGCAAATACACTGGTGATTGACAGAAAATCGGGTCCATTGCGTAGATCACATGCCTTAAGTACCTTAAACTTAAGGCATGCGATCAACCCGACGGGCGCCGTGCTAGGAAACAAGTACCAAAAAATGTGGGGCCAAATGTAATAGGTTGAAAGTTTCAGAAAGTGAGAGATTTTGGGAGAGTTGGTTTTGCAGTGCAATTGATTGCGGCTTTAAAAAAAGGGGGAAAACTCTCCCAAAATCTCTCACTTTCTGAAACTCTCACCCTATTAAATATGGCCCGTGGTCTTTTCACTCATTGCTTCACAACTGTTCCTGCCAGTATAATTTGCATTCAAATATTTGATACTTGTGTAGTTTCACGGCAGCAGTTACGTAGTAAGCGTAGCGTCCCTGTCAGAATCAGCGTAGTGTTCCTGCGGCCAGTATAGTCCGCGTCCATGTCAGAATCAGCGTAGTGTTCCCGTGGCTCACTTAAGTAGTTAGTGTAGTCAATAGAGCGTGTTCCGCGTGGCCGCTTAAAAAGTTAGCATAGTCAGTCAGGCATCCTTGTCAGTATCCGCTTTATGTCCCCACCCGTTCGCGGGCTAGCTGGAGCTTACGTAGTTAGCGTAGTCAGTCAGCGTTAGTCTAGTCAGTCAGCGCTTATTACATTGTGTGGGAAACTTTGACGCGTCCTTCCGACTTGTTCATACCACCACTATCCACGTTGGCACGGAGTTGATTTCGTAAAAAGCGCACGAGCCACCGAGCTAGAAGCGTGGCGAACTCCAATGTGGAAAGTGGGGGTATGAACAAGTCGGGAGGACACGTACCACGTCCGCTCGCCACACTTTGGGCTGGCGTGGATAGTGGGGGTTTCAAAAGGAGGCATTTGCCATTATGTAACATGGAGCACTGGCAAATGCGTACTTTATTGTGCAGGAGACGCACTTGCACACCGCACTCCCCCTTTGTGCAGGAGGCGCACGTGCTACCAAACCTCTGTCAGCAGGGTTGCCATACCCTGCCGAAATACTTACTGAGACGCACAAGCGTCTGAGATGCTCCTGCGTCTCAGACAGATGGAGCACCTCTCCAAGCGGCACCCGCTTGCCAGCGGTGAAGGGATCGCGCGGATGCCATCGCTGTGTGAGAGGCAATCACTAGGCTTGCCAGGGACAGAATTGCAGCTCCCGGGGACAGTACGGTGACTACACTAACTACTGTGGAGACACTATGCTTACTATACTAGGCAGCCGTTGGGCTACGCTAATAATGTAGCTTCAAACATAGTGTAGGCTGCCACCGTGAAACTACACAAGTACCAAATAATTTTTCAGAATATAAAAGAAAATCAATATACATTTCTTTAAAATTGAATTGCTTTTGGATCCCTTTCCATTTTTTCTATAAGTCACAGCATAACCTTACATAGCACGCTCCTGCTACCATCCCTAGACAATGAGTGAGGGTAGCCACTACTGGTAGCAGTGTTACTACTAATATTAGGGGGCTGGCACAAGTTATAAATGAGGGTAGCAGAAACCAGTGCTACTGCTGCCAGTTACATAAATCGAGTGAAGCAGCAGGGATTTACAGCAGACAATGGGGGAAGTTTGAGAACCACTGCTTTAGAATATCCTCAATATGGTGTTTACCTGCCAAATATTACTTGTAAGTCTTTTCATGTGTACAGTATGTAGAATTTGAATAGTAACACAGCATAATACTGTAACTTGCTTTCAAATATTTACTGTTAATTAACTATGCAATTTACCTTTAACATTAAGTCAATATATTCCATTTTCTTTCTTTTACACACCTTTACAAATTCTATAATGTTTCCTATCTGAAGTATAATTACAATATAAATTGAAAACCTGTTTGTTTAAAAGGATTCATTATCTTTCAAGTGAAGTGGAATGGTAGTGGAGGTGTGAATGTAGATAATCATCTTGTATTAGTCTCACATTTGGGAAGTGATAAAAATCTATGCTCTTACAGCAGATGTCTTTCATTTCAAACTTTGTAAATACTTTTTTACCATTTTTTAAAGTTGTTTGTTAAAACATAGGTTATTTTTTTATTTTTCTAATAGGACAGCTTTAATAAAATTGGTGCCAAAAATGTTAAGTGAAAAATAAGTTTTAAAGATGCTCCAATAATTGTCTTGCACATTAAACAGATAGATGAATAAATAACAAATAGCTAAGTATGTTATCCGTGGTTTGCTCTATTATCAGCATATTACATACCTGTAGTGACAGTCTTCTGAGCAGCTTTGCAAGTATAATCGTCACACATACTGTACTGCCAGTAGGATGTGCTTACTCACTGTGGTCATTAAAATATCATGGATTTTGGCTCGGAATGATAATATGGTGTCAATGTTGCACCAAAATGTGTCCATAATGACAGTTAACCTAAATAATGACTTTGGCATCCATAACAGATGGAAAAGGGCACACTGTAACAACTGATTTTTCTCAGCAATGTTATATCTTTACAGTCCAATGCAAATAAGCTTTTACTCCAACTCTTAAAATAATGTTTTTTTAATTATATTAACATTGGTATTCCTTACTTATACATATACAGTGTTTAAAAAAAAAAAAAGGTGAAGGAAACATTGTCAATCACACATCTGACATTGCTTATGGTGCTGCAGGGTATGCAGAAACATCCTTTATTGTGATTAGCCACTACCCCTGTTTGTCTGAACATTTTGACCCAAGAACGGAAAGCTTGTTTGGTGGTGCAGGTCTCTGGAAATTGTCCTTGTACCCAGTTGTTTAGGCCGGCCAGGGAAGGCCAGCCATTCCATCCTTTAATATTCCACACAACATGCATGTTCTTGTATGGTTTACTGTGTCATAACGGCTGTCGCTGTCACTGAACTGCTGTAAAACATAAGAAGCTCATGCAAGCTTCAGTTACCTCTTTATTTATTTTTTTAAACACCCTGATTAACCAACATCTAGTCAGGCTCAAGAGCCCTATCGTTAGTAGCAGATCCAATGGTGAGCCACTTTAAAATAAGAACATTAACATTGTTCAACATTGAATATAGACCATTTTGGAATAAAATAAATAAAAGTACTTATGTATTTGCTGGGCGCCCAGCGTAAGAAAGTCACATCGCATGCGTTTTTTGCATGCAATGCGATTGTCCTATGTAATTTATTCACTGCTCTCTGGCCTTGGGCGGTGCGATGAGATCGCATCGCATGCGATCGCACCGCACATAACATCGCATGTGATTTTATAGGTTGCAATGCAATTTAATGTACTATACACTTGTATGACATACAATGAGATTTAGGCACCCCCACCCCCCACTATCCGAAGCATGGCGAGCGGCGGCGGAACACGTCCTCCCGACCTTTTCATACACCCATGATCCACGGCGGCATGGACTTGATGTTATATAGTGTGGGGAGCGCAGCGAGCCACCGAATCCGAAGCGTGGCAAGCGCACACGAATTACGTTACATGTATTCCACCTCCCCTCATGGGGCTCGCTGCTCTCACCACGCTTTGGGCTCGGTGGCTCGCTGCACTCGCCACACTATATAAAATCAGATCCACGCCAACGTGGATAGTGGGGGTATGAAAAGGTCGGGAGGACGCATTCCACTACGCTCGCCATGCTTCGGTTTGGTTTGAATAGTAGGGGGGGGGGGTGCCTAAATCCCATTGTATGTCATACAAGTGTATAGTACATTAAATGGCACCGCACCCTATAAAATCGCATGTGATGCGATCTCATTGCACCACCCAAGGCCAGAGAGCAGTGAATAAATTACATAGGAAAATCGCATGCGATGCGATTTCCCTACGGTGCGTACGTATGTTAATTGGGCGCCCAAAAAAAAATTACAATTTTAACCAGATTGTTCTGAATTGCAAAAAAAAAAATATTTGCACTGCAAAAGTTTAATAGATCCAATTAGTAGGGATAGTCCCAGGAAAAATCAACCATAAAAAGTGACAGTTTTACGACTAGCCCACATTCCTGACATTCCTGACATTCCTGATCATATTGATATGAACTGGCGATGCTTTGATATCGTTTCACATTAAAGGATGTCTGTTTTGAATCGCTTGTCACGGAATGCTGCGACCCAAAACAAGAGAATGAAAGAGAGCTATTACGATGTATTAAAGCCAGGTAGTTATAGCGGTATTGATAAATATTATGAAGCGGTTAAAAATAAATTTAAAAGAAGCGATGTAAGAAAATGGTTACAAGAGCAAGACGCATACACATTGCACAAGCCGGCGAGAAAAAACTATAAAAGGAATATGATCTGCGTGTCGGGGATAAATCAACAATGGCAATGTGATTTGGTGTCGCTCATAGATCTGGCAATACACAATGATGGTATTAAATATATATTAACTATCATCGATATATTCAGTAAGCGGGCCTGGGCCGTGAGCCTTCCCGCTAAGAACGCTACAACCGTCGCTAAGGCTTTTGAAAAAATATTCCAACAGGGGGATGTGCCTAAGAAGCTGCAAACCGACAACGGTAAAGAGTTTCTAAACAAAGTCCTAAAAAAGTTGTTAGAAAAATTTGGAATACAACATTTCACAACCAATAATGATGTGAAAGCCGCTGTTATAGAGCGTTTCAATAGGACTTTAAAAACGCGAATGTGGCGGTATTTCACGGCAAAGAATACCTACAGATATATAGATGTTTTACAAGATTTCATATCCAGTTATAATAGCACTTATCATAGAACGATCAAGTGTGCGCCAAGTGCCGTGAATGATTCTAACGTGTTGAGAGTCTTCAAGGCGACGTACGGCGATTACTTTAAAAGTAAGAAAACACCCATTTGTTTAGCTAACGGCGACCACGTACGCATTTCCAAATATAAGGACATATTTCAGAAAGGTTACGAACAGAATTTTTCTGAGGAAATATTTGTAATATGCGGCGTAAACACTAAAGGGGTTAAGCCGCTTTACAAGCTGGTGGACCTATACGGCGAAGCTATAACCGGTAGTTTTTATCCAGAGGAGTTACAAAGCATACCAAAAAATTATAATAGGGTTTACAAAGTGGAAAAGATTTTAAAAAATAAGACGGTCAGAGGGGCGAAATATGCACTAGTTAAGTGGCGCGGATACCCCACAAAATTCAACAGTTGGGTCGCAGCATCGGAGATAAAGGATATATAAACAAAGGGAGAGATGGATGACAAACCGTTCTACATAACGTTGCCGAGCAACGCCTCGGCCGATACCTTTCCACAAAACAAGATTTCTGAGTATACGACAAAACTAGCGAAGCCAATAGACTTAAACGGCGAATGGGAAGTAGCTCTTACAGAAATACAATACCCCCACACCTGGAATACAATCGATGTACAAGATTGTGTGTTGAAAATAACAAGGTGGGATGAAGCGAACAGTTCAGCCACAAGGGTATGCATTAAACCGGGGTATTATGAAACTATGGATGCGATAATCGATGCGTGCAATGTTGAAATTGCCCGGCAAAAACTGGATGGCGGTTTAAAATTATGGTACGATCCGCTTGAACGATCCGTATTTTTTGAAAATAAGATGATGTACCATATAACGGCCAGCCCTAAACTGACGAGGATACTGGGGTTGCAACCTAAAACAAATTCTTTAAAACCGTGCGCAGACATCACCGGCGGCCAGTATATGTTGTTCGTGTACGCGGATATTATCGAGCATCAGAGGGTAGGCGATAGTTATGTACCGCTGCTGCGGACTGTGGCAATAAAGGGGCGTAACAACGAAATGATCACTATACGATACGAGAAACCCGATTACGTACCTTTGTGCAAAACGCATTTTGATACTATAGACATAGAGATAAAGAACGACCAAAACGAGAACATTTCATTTAAGTTTGGGAAAGCGAACGTGAAACTACACTTCAGACGACGCAAAACCGAATTTTATTAAATAGCATGGTCGCCATAAAAAATTATGGCGATCCGGCGCTCTATGCGCAATATTATAAAACTCAAGCCGGCAGCGGTTTACCAGGCTTTCACGGCAGCGCCTATATGTACGGCTGTGGGTTAGGCGGTATTTTCCGAAGCCTATTCAGAAAAGCAGTGCCTCTTTTCAGAAGAGGTCTGGAGTTGGCAAAACCCCACGTGAAGAATGCAGCCCGCAATATAGCAAAAGACGTCATAGGCCAAGCCACAACCGCCGTTGTGAACAGATTACACGAAGCAAATCAAGCGAAGCAAGATGGGGCCGGTTTAGTTTATACGAGGAAAGGGGCGGTTAAAAGAAAACGTAAGCGCTCAACACAACTACCTCCTTGGTGCATGCCCCTTTTAAACAATAACCGGGGCAAGCGCAACTTAGATAAAAAAAGGAAGCCGAAGAGAAGGGCTGGCGATATTTTTTAAGAATGTCTTTCATACACAACGAATCCATGGAATGCGCAAAATCCGAGCTTGACCTTTTTGATGTGCCCCCAACGCAAACCAGCGTAGAGAAAAGTCTATACGTGGAAGTTCAACCTTTAGCTGCGTTATCCGAGACCGCTCCGCTAGAATTCTACATAGCGGCCAGCGGCGAACACTACTACGACCTGAACAACACGCTGCTGTACGTGACCTGTAAGATCGTACGGCCCGATAACACGGCAATACCGCAAGCGGCACGGGTCGCTCTTATTAATTATCCCATAGCGACTTTATTCAGCCAAGTGGATGTTTCTTTGGGCGATAGACTCATATCACAATCCAATAATCTTTACGCCTATAGAGCGTACATCGAGACCATTTTGAATTATAGCTCAGACGCTTTATCCACAAAACACACAACAGGATTGTTTTACAAAGATGTGGCTGGAGAACACAACACCAGAACCCTGGATGGTCTAAATACTGGGTTTATAAAAAGAGCAAGAGCAACGGCGCAAAGTCGAACGGTGGAACTGTTGGGGCCGCTACACTGCGATCTTTTTCATCAACATAAGTTGATCTTAAACGCTGTTGATTTGAAGATAAAACTCACCAGAAACAAAGACTCTTTCTGTTTAATGTCCATGGAAGCGGATCCCTTTAAAATTCAGATTGTCGCTGCGTCCCTGTTTGTGAAAAGAGTCCAGGTCTCACCGGCCGTCCGGATCGGCCACGCCCAGGCTTTGTTAACCGGGAATGCTAAGTACTCCATAGACCGAGTTGGCATGAAGATATATAGTGTGCCGATCGGTAGTCGGGTGTTTAATTTAGAAAATCTGTTTTTAGGCCAAGTACCAAAAACGGTTATAGCCGCATTTGTAGACAACGAAGCATTTTCTGGAGCCTATGACAGGAACCCTCTACGTTTTGAACATAAAAACGTAAACTTTGCATCCCTATACCTGGATGGAACACCGCATCCGGCTAAGCCGTTTCAACCAGACTTTGAACATGGTAATGCGGTTCGTGAGTACATGTCGCTCATACAGATCACAAATAAGCAGAAATCAGACTCCGGTATACTAATCGACCGTGAAGAGTACCTCAACGGCTACACTTTATTCGCTTTTGATCTGTCGCCTGAACAGGAATGCGCAGAACACCTATCCCTAATCAGAACAGGGAATCTACGTGCCGAATTCCGCTTTGCTGAAGCGCTAGACCGGACTGTCAATGTGATTATTTATGCTTTATTTGATAATATCATCGAAATTAATCAAAGACGTGATGTGCTGTATGATTATCTATAAATGAGATAAATAACTTTTATATTTTTCGTATATTTTAACAACTGCCATTACACAGCCGCAAGATGAACACATTGCAGATAAATTGCATACTGTACGCAGACCCAACAACCCGAATATGCTTTAAAGGGACTTATCCGTATGATATGCTGCCTAACTGTAAACTGCCGCAATACCCCAGTGCCTTTGTAATCAATACGCATAACAGCAGGCAACCGGGGGAGCACTGGTTGGCCGTTTATTTTAACGAAAGGCGCGAATGTTACTTTTTTGATTCTTACGGCCTAGCACCCGACAGCGCCCTATTCCCAAAGCCTATAATACAGTTTTTAAAAGCGAATTCAAAAAGTATTTACCATCAAAATAGTCAGTTGCAAGATGTTAACAGCACCGTTTGCGGCCACTATTGTATATACTTTATATTTTACATGTGTAAAAATTACAAATATTCAGATGTACTGTCCCGTTTTACCGGTGATACAAAACATAATGACCGTTTCATTTCAAACTTTGTAAGACGCCTACCACGAAGCCATTGTTTGAGCCATTACATGTTTAAATATGTACAGGCTTGTGTAACTTGTAACCAACGCTGTGTTTAAAGCATTTTATGTACAATGCTTCATAAATATGGTGATTATAATAAACAACATTGTTTTTAACTTTATAACGTGTTATTGTGTGATTCTTACAATTACTTGATTAGAAACAAAGACCAAAACGTTGAATTTCTAAATCAGAAATATATTTTATTGTTTCATGAAAAACAAAATTACAGTGAAATAAAAGCTGTAACAAATATAACTCTTCACGCGTTTTATGTACAACAAGTCATAACTATATTGATTCTAACATGAGGAAGGATTGTCATCATACAAACATCATAATACAAAATATTCACACAAAAGTTAATGTATAAAACAACATAAATAATTTATAAGTTATAGGTTCAACCACTGCGATTCCTGAAATAAATTTACGGATCTTTTCCTAGGTAACAAGTAGCCGTGTTGCGTTGTTAGCCCCGGGGGACTTAAAACATTTATACGACTTTTTTGATAGTTTTGTTTCGGAGTGTCAGCGATTAAAGAATCATCAGAGTCAGCGAAGGCCGCTGCTTTTAAACGGTCAAGCTGCAGTCTATTTGAGGCATTACCAACGACTGTGGATGGTATATTCAATTCAGCCATAGCGCGCATAAACTCGGGCCAACCGTTAGGCATCTTATGAAGCGATACGCTGTGATTTTGTGTGATGCCTCTTATCAAATCGATCATGTTGGAACCGGGTACAGTGTTCCCCTTATACAAAAACACGCCTTTATCATTCCAATTTGTGATGTGTTTAGAGCGAGACATCTTGCTCATTAGTATTTCACAGTTTTTTTTATACCTCGAATTAACACCATTCAAAACATCTTGATAAACTGTGTCGGCTGCATCAGTTTGCACGGCATTAAATGTTTCAGCATCAGCATTTGCGCCGGGTGATAAAAGGGTTAAAGTTGACATTTCTCTATCAGTCTGTTTACTCAACACCAGATATCTCTGTAAAACGGCAGTGTATCGGTTCGCCTTTTCGTATTCTGATAATGCATTATTATGTAGTATGCTTATGATCTCCGCATCTAGACCTTGCGTGGCTGTTTTACGTATATCGTCGTTACTCGGTTTGTTGTGTAAACGGTCTATCTGCTGCTGAGGCACCAGATACATTTTCTCAGCAAATTCCATCAACGATTAGATAGCAGCCCTGTTATTAAAGGAATAGCAAAACCAAGCAGCGATCCAATAAAGCCGCCCGACTGTTTCACCAGACGTTTCTTTTTGCCAATGGCGCATTTCTTATTACAAAGTGATTTTATAAGGGCCTTTTTCTTTTTAAGATAGTTCAATTGCCGTTGTGACAAGGGTATTTTACCTTTAAGCGTATTGAGAGCAATCTCACAGATAGCAGTCACCAAATCATTTGAAGCGTTTGATAAAATAGTGTTTCTTTGGGTCGGCTTCGCTTTTATCAGCATTTTTAAAAGCGCCCAATTGCGGCGTATCCGGGTCGACATGTTCACCTTTGATAGATAAATGATGAATGACTAAAGTTTGTACGGTTATAGCTATTTAGAACCGCGTTTCTTAACGACATAAGCAACCGGTGTGTCGGGTGGGAATAAGCCGCTTCGTAAACGATAATCGTCAAGAGCGTTGTTTCTTAAATCAACCAGTAAATAGCCATAAGGTGGTTCCGTAGCAGATTCAAATGCTTCGATGAAAAATCGATGTCTCGACGGATACATTTGCCTAGCCAGAATGCCCACCTGCATTTTATCCCTGGGGTTTTTGAACAGGACCATATATTTTGTGTTTAAATGTATAGTCCTGCTCTTTTTACCTTGACAAAATAAATGATTTGGTGACTGCTATCTGTGAGATTGCTCTCAATACGCTTAAAGGTAAAATACCCTTGTCACAACGGCAATTGAACTATCTTAAAAAGAAGAAGGCCCTTATAAAATCACTTTGTAATAAGAAATGCGCCATTGGCAAAAAGAAACGTCTGGTGAAACAGTCGGGCGGCTTTATTGGATCGCTGCTTGGTTTTGCTATTCCTTTAATAACAGGGCTGCTATCTAATCGTTGATGGAATTTGCTGAAAAAAAAATGTATCTGGTGCCTCAGCAGCAGATAGACCGTTTACACAACAAACCGAGTAACGACGATATACGTAAAACAGCCACGCAAGGTCTAGATGCGGAGATCATAAGCATACTACATAATAATGCATTATCAGAATACGAAAAGGCGAACCGATACACTGCCGTTTTACAGAGATATCTGGTGTTGAGTAAACAGACTGATAGAGAAATGTCAACTTTAACCCTTTTATCACCCGGCGCAAATGCTGATGCTGAATCATTTAATGCCGTGCAAACTGATGCAGCCGACACAGTTTATCAAGATGTTTTGAATGGTGTTAATTCGAGGTATAAAAAAAACTGTGAAATACTAATGAGCAAGATGTCTCGCTCTAAACACATCACAAATTGGAATGATAAAGGCGTGTTTTTGTATAAGGGGAACACTGTACCCGGTTCCAACATGATCGATTTGATAAGAGGCATCACACAAAATCACAGCGTATCGCTTCATAAGATGCCTAACGGTTGGCCCGAGTTTATGCGCGCTATGGCTGAATTGAATATACCATCCACAGTCGTTGGTAATGCCTCAAATAGACTGCAGCTTGACCGTTTAAAAGCAGCGGCCTTCGCTGACTCTGATGATTCTTTAATCGCTGACACTCCGAAACAAAACTATCAAAAAAGTCGTATAAATGTTTTAAGTCCCCCGGGGCTAACAACGCAACACGGCTACTTGTTACCTAGGAAAAGATCCGTAAATTTATTTCAGGAATCGCAGTGGTTGAACCTATAACTTATAAATTATTTATGTTGTTTTATACATTAACTTTTGTGTGAATATTTTGTATTATGATGTTTGTATGATGACAATCCTTCCTCATGTTAGAATCAATATAGTTATGACTTGTTGTACATAAAACGCGTGAAGAGTTATATTTGTTACAGCTTTTATTTCACTGTAATTTTGTTTTTCATGAAACAATAAAATATATTTCTGATTTAGAAATTCAACGTTTTGGTCTTTGTTTCTAATCAAGTAATTGTAAGAATCACACAATAACACGTTATAAAGTTAAAAACAATGTTGTTTATTATAATCACCATATTTATGAAGCATTGTACATAAAATGCTTTAAACACAGCGTTGGTTACAAGTTACACAAGCCTGTACATATTTAAACGTGTAATGGCTCAAACAATGGCTTCGTGGTAGGCGTCTTACAAAGTTTGAAATGAAACGGTCATTATGTTTTGTATCACCGGTAAAACGGGACAGTACATCTGAATATTTGTAATTTTTACACATGTAAAATATAAAGTATATACAATAGTGGCCGCAAACGGTGCTGTTAACATCTTGCAACTGACTATTTTGATGGTAAATACTTTTTGAATTCGCTTTTAAAAACTGTATTATAGGCTTTGGGAATAGGGCGCTGTCGGGTGCTAGGCCGTAAGAATCAAAAAAGTAACATTCGCGCCTTTCGTTAAAATAAACGGCCAACCAGTGCTCCCCCGGTTGCCTGCTGTTATGCGTATTGATTACAAAGGCACTGGGGTATTGCGGCAGTTTACAGTTAGGCAGCATATCATACGGATAAGTCCCTTTAAAGCATATTCGGGTTGTTGGGTCTGCGTACAGTATGCAATTTATCTGCAATGTGTTCATCTTGCGGCTGTGTAATGGCAGTTGTTAAAATATACGAAAAATATAAAAGTTATTTATCTCATTTATAGATAATCATACAGCACATCACGTCTTTGATTAATTTCGATGATATTATCAAATAAAGCATAAATAATCACATTGACAGTCCGGTCTAGCGCTTCAGCAAAGCGGAATTCGGCACGTAGATTCCCTGTTCTGATTAGGGATAGGTGTTCTGCGCATTCCTGTTCAGGCGACAGATCAAAAGCGAATAAAGTGTAGCCGTTGAGGTACTCTTCACGGTCGATTAGTATACCGGAGTCTGATTTCTGCTTATTTGTGATCTGTATGAGCGACATGTACTCACGAACCGCATTACCATGTTCAAAGTCTGGTTGAAACGGCTTAGCCGGATGCGGTGTTCCATCCAGGTATAGGGATGCAAAGTTTACGTTTTTATGTTCAAAACGTAGAGGGTTCCTGTCATAGGCTCCAGAAAATGCTTCGTTGTCTACAAATGCGGCTATAACCGTTTTTGGTACTTGGCCTAAAAACAGATTTTTTAAATTAAACACCCGACTACCGATCGGCACACTATATATCTTCATGCCAACTCGGTCTATGGAGTACTTAGCATTCCCGGTTAACAAAGCCTGGGCGTGGCCGATCCGGACGGCCGGTGAGACCTGGACTCTTTTCACAAACAGGGACGCAGCGACAATCTGAATTTTAAAGGGATCCGCTTCCATGGACATTAAACAGAAAGAGTCTTTGTTTCTGGTGAGTTTTATCTTCAAATCAACAGCGTTTAAGATCAACTTATGTTGATGAAAAAGATCGCAGTGTAGCGGCCCCAACAGTTCCACCGTTCGACTTTGCGCCGTTGCTCTTGCTCTTTTTATAAACCCAGTATTTAGACCATCCAGGGTTCTGGTGTTGTGTTCTCCAGCCACATCTTTGTAAAACAATCCTGTTGTGTGTTTTGTGGATAAAGCGTCTGAGCTATAATTCAAAATGGTCTCGATGTACGCTCTATAGGCGTAAAGATTATTGGATTGTGATATGAGTCTATCGCCCAAAGAAACATCCACTTGGCTGAATAAAGTCGCTATGGGATAATTAATAAGAGCGACCCGTGCCGCTTGCGGTATTGCCGTGTTATCGGGCCGTACGATCTTACAGGTCACGTTCAGGTCGTAGTAGTGTTCGCCGCTGGCCGCTATGTAGAATTCTAGCGGAGCGGTCTCGGATAACGCAGCTAAAGGTTGAACTTCCACGTATAGACTTTTCTCTACGCTGGTTTGCGTTGGGGGCACATCAAAAAGGTCAAGCTCGGATTTTGCGCATTCCATGGATTCGTTGTGTATGAAAGACATTCTTAAAAAATATCGCCAGCCCTTCTCTTCGGCTTCCTTTTTTTATCTAAGTTGCGCTTGCCCCGGTTATTGTTTAAAAGGGGCATGCACCAAGGAGGTAGTTGTGTTGAGCGCTTACGTTTTCTTTTAACCGCCCCTTTCCTCGTATAAACTAAACCGGCCCCATCTTGCTTCGCTTGATTTGCTTCGTGTAATCTGTTCACAACGGCGGTTGTGGCTTGGCCTATGACGTCTTTTGCTATATTGCGGGCTGCATTCTTCACGTGGGGTTTTGCCAACTCCAGACCTCTTCTGAAAAGAGGCACTGCTTTTCTGAATAGGCTTCGGAAAATACTGCCTAACCCACAGCCGTACATATAGGCGCTGCCGTGAAAGCCTGGTAAACCGCTGCCGGCTTGAGTTTTATAATATTGCGCATAGAGCGCCGGATCGCCATAATTTTTTATGGCGACCATGCTATTTAATAAAATTCGGTTTTGCGTCGTCTGAAGTGTAGTTTCACGTTCGCTTTCCCAAACTTAAATGAAATGTTCTCGTTTTGGTCGTTCTTTATCTCTATGTCTATAGTATCAAAATGCGTTTTGCACAAAGGTACGTAATCGGGTTTCTCGTATCGTATAGTGATCATTTCGTTGTTACGCCCCTTTATTGCCACAGTCCGCAGCAGCGGTACATAACTATCGCCTACCCTCTGATGCTCGATAATATCCGCGTACACGAACAACATATACTGGCCGCCGGTGATGTCTGCGCACGGTTTTAAAGAATTTGTTTTAGGTTGCAACCCCAGTATCCTCGTCAGTTTAGGGCTGGCCGTTATATGGTACATCATCTTATTTTCAAAAAATACGGATCGTTCAAGCGGATCGTACCATAATTTTAAACCGCCATCCAGTTTTTGCCGGGCAATTTCAACATTGCACGCATCGATTATCGCATCCATAGTTTCATAATACCCCGGTTTAATGCATACCCTTGTGGCTGAACTGTTCGCTTCATCCCACCTTGTTATTTTCAACACACAATCTTGTACATCGATTGTATTCCAGGTGTGGGGGTATTGTATTTCTGTAAGAGCTACTTCCCATTCGCCGTTTAAGTCTATTGGCTTCGCTAGTTTTGTCGTATACTCAGAAATCTTGTTTTGTGGAAAGGTATCGGCCGAGGCGTTGCTCGGCAACGTTATGTAGAACGGTTTGTCATCCATCTCTCCCTTTGTTTATATATCCTTTATCTCCGATGCTGCGACCCAACTGTTGAATTTTGTGGGGTATCCGCGCCACTTAACTAGTGCATATTTCGCCCCTCTGACCGTCTTATTTTTTAAAATCTTTTCCACTTTGTAAACCCTATTATAATTTTTTGGTATGCTTTGTAACTCCTCTGGATAAAAACTACCGGTTATAGCTTCGCCGTATAGGTCCACCAGCTTGTAAAGCGGCTTAACCCCTTTAGTGTTTACGCCGCATATTACAAATATTTCCTCAGAAAAATTCTGATTGTAACCTTTCTGAAATATGTCCTTATATTTGGAAATGCGTACGTGGTCGCCGTTAGCTAAACAAATGGGTGTTTTCTTACTTTTAAAGTAATCGCCGTACGTCGCCTTGAAGACTCTCAACACGTTAGAATCATTCACGGCACTTGGCGCACACTTGATCGTTCTATGATAAGTGCTATTATAACTGGATATGAAATCTTGTAAAACATCTATATATCTGTAGGTATTCTTTGCCGTGAAATACCGCCACATTCGCGTTTTTAAAGTCCTATTGAAACGCTCTATAACAGCGGCTTTCACATCATTATTGGTTGTGAAATGTTGTATTCCAAATTTTTCTAACAACTTTTTTAGGACTTTGTTTAGAAACTCTTTACCGTTGTCGGTTTGCAGCTTCTTAGGCACATCCCCCTGTTGGAATATTTTTTCAAAAGCCTTAGCGACGGTTGTAGCGTTCTTAGCGGGAAGGCTCACGGCCCAGGCCCGCTTACTGAATATATCGATGATAGTTAATATATATTTAATACCATCATTGTGTATTGCCAGATCTATGAGCGACACCAAATCACATTGCCATTGTTGATTTATCCCCGACACGCAGATCATATTCCTTTTATAGTTTTTTCTCGCCGGCTTGTGCAATGTGTATGCGTCTTGCTCTTGTAACCATTTTCTTACATCGCTTCTTTTAAATTTATTTTTAACCGCTTCATAATATTTATCAATACCGCTATAACTACCTGGCTTTAATACATCGTAATAGCTCTCTTTCATTCTCTTGTTTTGGGTCGCAGCATTCCGTGACAAGCGATTCAAAACAGACATCCTTTAATGTGAAACGATATCAAAGCATCGCCAGTTCATATCAATATGATCAGGAATGTCAGGAATGTCAGGAATGTGGGCTAGTCGTAAAACTGTCACTTTTTATGGTTGATTTTTCCTGGGACTATCCCTACTCCAATTAAATAGAAATGAAGACACTCAAAAGAGACTTTAAAATAAAATGTATCCCAGGATAGGTTTAGGAATGCCATTATTGATTATGTCTTCAGTTAATGAGATTTTCAAAAACAGCCTCCCTGTTTTTTCTTGCTTAAAAATAGCATTGCTGTACTCTACAACTTACTTGTCACTTTTTGTATTGATGTTGCAGGGGACTTTATAGTACAAAGGAGGGCAGTTTGAGATGAAACCTAGAAAATTAATGTATTCTTTATATAGTTTGAAAGAAAATAAGATTACACTGCAAGATTTCCATCTTAAAATGCTTCATTGAAACATACTAAATCTATTGTTTATACTGTATATTTTCTGTTGTGTTATCCTTTATTTATATTGGTAAAGATTTAATATCATTTTTAATTATAACATTATAGCTCTTTGAGTGGATCAACAACAGAGTCCGTCTTCCTTTTTTCATCACTGTCATATTGATCTTGATGTCCGTACAAGGGATTAGCAACATTCAAAGTCAACTGAGCATAAAAGGAGAGTTTAGCAACATAGCTCAGGAAGAACTATTGGAGTGGATCAAATTCAGTACAAAGCCAAGTAAGTTTTTTTTTTATCATTTTTACTATTTTTACTCCTAAGCTCTTTGATATTTTGATTTAATAACAATTTCCATACTTGTGTAATGGAAATCCACATGTTAAATTAATACAAAAAAAACTAAGTAGATACCTTTAGTAAAATATACAGTGAAAGAATTCTGAGCCTAATTCAGAGCTGAGACTCTAAGATCGTATCCTAGATTCAGTGGATTAATGTGTTAGTTTGTAATTTGCTGTACCACACAAGGAAAAGGGGCTGCAAATGAAAGTCGTTAAATTTGAGGCTACTACTCATTTCTCAGTGCGGTACTTGTGAGTTATCCGGGCTGCCGATTTTTTCAAATCATGGGCATCGCGTCGGTCGTGGCCGTTATAAGGAGCCGCGACGCGATGCCCGCGATTTCCCATAGACAGTAATGTTAAAAGACACGATGGACCCGATTTCCGACCCGATTCCCCATAGACAGTAATGTTAAAAGACGCGATGGACCCGAATTCCCATAGACAGCAATGTTAAAATAAAATGACAATGTGAAATTGGCCAATATGGGCAATATGGGCATTTCACATTGGATATGTTTTAAAAAAAAATGTTTCATGGCCCCCCACCACCGTTAACGCCACCCTGCTATTGACGCCAACCCGAAGCGTGGCGAGCGTAGCGAGCCCGCGAGGGGCGGCGGTACGCGTCCTCCGACCTTTTCATACCCCTACTATCCACTAGGGCGTGGAGTGAGAATAGAATAGTGTGGCGAGCGCAGCGAGCCACCGAGCCCGAAGCGTGGCGAGCGGACGCGGACACCTGTGAAGCCCGCAAGGGCACGCGGATGCCTGTGAAGGTATCCGCATCCCCACGCGGGGCTCGCTGCGCTCGCCACGCTTCGGGCTCGGTGGCTCGCTGCGCTCGCCACACTATTCTATTCTCACTCCACGCCCTAGTGGATAGTAGGGGTATGAAAAGGTCGGAGGACGCGTACCGCCGCCCCTCGCGGGCTCGCTGCGCTCGCCACGCTTCGGGTTGGCGTCAATAGCGGGGTGGCATTAACGGTGGTGGGGGGCCATGAAACTTTTTTTTAAAACATATCCAATGTGAAATGCCCATATTGGCCAATTTCACATTGTCATTTTATTTTAACATTGCTGTCTATGGGAAATCAGGGCCATCGCGTCTTTTAACATTACTGTCTATGGGAAATCGCGGGCATCGCGTCGCGGCCCCTTATAACGGCCACGACCGACGCGATGCCCCCGATTTGGGGCTAAATCGCGGGCATCGCGTCGGTCGGGTGTCCTTAAGTTAAGTAAACTTAAGGACAAAATCGGCAGCCCGGATAACTCACAAGTACCCTCAGTGCTGTAAATTACTGCATCTAATTGAATCTGGCCCTATATTTGTAAATCACTGAGTTGTTAACTAACAGAATATTACAATACAGAGTAGTTTATATATTTTTATTGTCTGGAGGTGGAGCCCAGGAAATACCACAAATCTTAGGGGCAACCACTGCCTTCTGCAGCAGCCCCTGCTCCCCTGAGGCGCTGTTGCTGGCTTCGGCTGTATGCAGCCACTCGAGGAGGTTCAGTGCGGCTCAGTGGAACTAGGGCGTGCTTGTGTATTTATGTGTTCAGGCGCCTGAACTCCCGAGCAGCCCCAAGTTTTCCCAGGGGCGCCCCAGGGAGCTGGCGTATGATCGACAGGGTGATGACTCACCGGATGTGAGCAATGGGGGTGGCCTGTAGAGGTGGTGCACCAGTGGTGCACAGCTAGAGGCACCACTGGCACACACCTCCTTATCAGTGGTATGCCTGGAAAATTTTAATTGTAGAAGCAAATCTCATATTTAACAACTATATTTAAGTTAAAAGTTCACATTTTTCGCTCTACTCCAGATGCAGTATTTGCTGGAGCAATGCCTACAATGGCAAGTGTTAAACTATCAACAGGACGCCCTGTTGTGAACCACCCACACTACGAAGATGCAGCTTTACGGTGAGTTTATTAAAAATTATTTATTTATTTTTATGTTGTGTAAAAAAAAAAAATGTATTCCTTATATTACCCATGTTTTTTTTTTTTTTGTACTGAGGGTTCAGTATTACCTTATGTGCAAATTAATATTTAGTGAGAATAGAATATTACATTACATACATAAGAGACTTATGTGTTGAGACAATCAATGTGTTTTTTTTAGTATATTATTCTCCCTGTAGCGTTTTTTGCTTTTAGCACTTGGTTCTGTTTTATTTGTAATTTTTTTTATTTATTTTTTATCTTGGTTTTTCAATATTTTAAGAAATATATACCGGTATATAAAAAAAAATGAAAGGTTACACCATACAAATGAATTGCATGATACAGTGTACACAGATATTGTTTGAATTTCCTGCTAACACAGACAAAGTAGGTAATACAACATGCAAACATTTTTAATAAAATAAATGGTACAAAAGTTATTATTTCTTTATACAGGTCGAGTATCCCGTATCCGAATATCCGTTATCCGAATTATTCCAAAATACGGACATTCCAGAAAGTGAAAAAAATATTTTTTTTTGCTAAAAACTCACTGGGGACATATGTAACAGCATCACTGGGGACATGATATGTAACTGGCACTATATATGTGCAAGACAATGATTGCTTGGCATTCAAATTCAGTGCTGAGATAGTACACACATTTTGTTTCACGTTTTGAAACCTTGTTTTTTGAACAATTAAAATATGTTTGTGTGTATTTTATGTGGTAATAAAATATATTTGTGTGTATATTATGTGTTTATACAGCATAAATGCAAGATACTTCAAAATACATCATTGAAATATTAAAATATTCCGAAATACGGAATAATCCGTTATGCAAAATTCTCCTGGTCCCGAGCATTTTGGATACGGGATACTCAACCTGTAGTGAAAGTATACAATTTAAAAGGATATTAGAGTGCTTGCTTGTAATATATACTCGGCTAATAAAAGCTGTTGTTGAGAAAAAATGATGCCCTACTTGCAGGCACTCTGGTTCCTCAAATGCTCACATGCTGTTGCAGTTGTACTATAGGTACCAGTACAGGTTGAGTATCCCGTATCCAAAATGCTCGGGACCAGGAGAATTTTGGATAGCGGATTATTTCGTATTTCGGAATATTTTAATATTTAAATAATGTATTTTGAAGTATCTTGCATTTATGCTGTATAAACACATAAAATACACACATATATATTTTTTTACCACATGAAATGCACACAAATATATTTTATTTGTTCAAAAAACAAGGTTTCAAAACATGAAAGAAAATTTGTGTACTATCTCAGATATTGAATTTGAAGGCCAAGCAATCATTTTCTTGTACATATATAGTGCCAGTTACATATCATTCCCTCAGTAGTGCTGTTACAGATGTCCCCAGTGAGTTTTTAGCAAAAAAAAAAACATTTTTTTTCACTTTCTGGAATGTATGGTATTCGGATAACGGATATTCGGATACGGGATACTCAACCTGTATTACCAATCCTTTAAAGACATTTTGAAATAAACACATTATTCCATCTCCCATGATTATTGTGACTAAATCTACTCTTTCCATTAACCGTATTATATTTTGTTTGCACTCCTGATCCCCATAGAAAATTAAGTCCCATGCTAACCAGCCAAAACTGATGTATATCTGTGTCCCAGATATAGGGCCTTATTTTGGTTAATTCTTTCTGACAAAATCCTTCTTAGGTGGACAAAACCATGTGCACTACAGGGGGGGCAGATGTAACATGTGCAGAGAGAATTAGATTTGGGTGAGTAATTTTGTTTCTGTGCAGGGAAAATACTGACTGCTTTATTTTTACACTGCAATATAGATCTCACTTTGAAGTAAAACCCCACCCAAATCTAATTCTCTCTGCACTTGTTACATCTGCCCCACCTGCAGTGCACATGGTTTTGCCCATCTAAGAAGGATTTTGTCAGAAAGAATGAACCAAAATAAGGCCCATAGTGCCACCAATTGTGCTGATATTGCCTGGTGCAGTGGTAATTTGGTCAGTACCAGTCCTGGCTATGTGCACTAGTGCTGACTGTTTTTTTTTTTTTCTTTTTTTTCTATTTTGTGTGTAAATAATTTATTTCAACACCGTATGAAAGATTTGTGCTAATTATTATCACAACCCAAAATTTTGTATCCAGTGGTAAGCAAACTACACCTCTTAGTCATGTCTGCAGCTGCACCCCTATGTTGTGTTAATTCACCCTTGCTGGACTTTAGGTACTGCACATCAACCCACCTTTTCTATTTCCTGTACCACATGGCTTGAGGATAGATTGATGGCCTAACATTTCAGTCTCTGTAGAGCAGTAGTGAGAAGCACATTTAAGGCTTCTAAGTTGGACTTATGTCCAACTCCTCTTGACTCCTATAACAATTCAATACTGTATTTTAATTGTTATGTAGCTGTTCAATAGATTTAATAATCCTCCGGTGCATGAAAGGGAGAAGTTATTCAAGACAAAAAATAAAGGAAAAATATTCCCCCGCGCTGAAAAGTAGCAGCAATGAGATTTGAATACTTCATTAAAATAAAAATACGTAGTTATCAATTGTGTATATTTGCAAAGATGTGGGCCACATCAAGGCACTTGTTTTTGGCAGTCTTTAACACTACATAATTATAGCACCCTCTTTGGGTAATATAATTGCATATTGTTATACTACTTTCTAATAGCAGGTATATGAATATATCTAAATTGTGATTCAACTCACCTAGAGAAACTCAAGTGCCTCAAAATGTCATTTACAAGGACCATCATGCCGTCCAAAATGCTGATTCCAGCCATGCCCATTAGGACAGCAATATAAAATGGTAGCTACTCAATTAATTTAATAATCCTTCCTAGGTGCATGATGAAAAGGGAGGTTTTTCTAGATATGAAAATTGTTCGACAAACCGCACTGAAAAGTTAAGGATACTTTTAGGTATCACATGGCTTCTTCATGTTGGCTTATTTTTTTATTGAATAAGTAGTAATGATGCATTTAAATATATTGGATTTTGTAATGTAAGCTTAGAATTATGAACATTGTCAAACTTAAAATATGGTTGAGAACTTTTTCTCATATCCAAAAACATGATGATCAAAACAATGTCAACATTTTTTTCTTTGATTTATTTATAACACCATATTAAAATAAACGTTTTAGTTTCTTTAAGAAAAAGCTTAAAGTTCACAATTTTATATTTTTTTGCTTTATTAGGTACTTTTGTATTATCACGGCGCCCCCGATATTGATCGTGCGATGTTTTTATCGCATCGCATGCCATACACCCGATGGCATGCGATGCGGCGCGATTTTAGACCCCTATTCGATTACAAATTGTATAAGCACCCTAATGGGTGCTTTTAAGCACCCTAATGGGTGCTTACAATGTTAAATGCACCCCCACGCCACCCCCCACTATAAACGTGAACCCGAAGCGTGGCGTATACCTGTGAAGTTATGCTCGACCGCTCGCTGCGCTCGCCACGCTTCGGGCTCGGTGGCTCGCTGCGCTTGCCACACTATATAAAGTCAACTCCACGCCGACGTGGATAGTGGGGGTATGAAAAGGTCGTAGGATGCGTACCGCCACCCCTCGCGGGCTCGCTGCGCTCGCCACGCTTCGGGTTCACGTTTATACTGGGGGGTGGCGTGGGGGTGCATTTAACATTGTAAGCAACCATTAGGGTGCATTTAACATTGTAAGCACCCATTAGGGTGCTTATACAATTTATAATCGCATCCCATCGCATTGCATGGCATTGTATGCCATATACAATGTCATACAATTTTAAAATTACCGTATGCCTTATGCGATGTGATGGGCGCCGTGATAATACACAAGTACCCTTTATTTTTTAAAGTTACTTTAGTAGTAGTAGTAGTAGTACGTTTATTTATAAGGCGCCGCAAAGTGTCCGCAGCGCCGTACATAGCAAACAAAAAAAATGACGAGGTAACGTACAGGGTGTGTTGAAAAATACAGTATAAATAGGGGTATAGCTGGTAGAACTAAAATCAGCATCAGTTCAGAAGTAGGTGTCAAAATTGTCAAGGAGACTGAAGATGAAGTAGAGGAAGGGAAGAACAGGACAGGAGCACAGGTGAGGTAAAGAGGTAGGGTGAGTACGTGAGGAAGGAGGGCCCTACTCATAAGAGTTAACATACTAAAAATAGGTGGGTGGGCGAACGAAAAACAATAGGATAAGTAGGAACGGAGGGGAACGGAGGCAGGATAAGAGGATCAAAAGAGGTTAGGAGGAGGGATAGGCTAGTCGAAAAAAATGGGTTTTGAGGGAGCGCTTGAAGGAGGTAAGGGAATCAGAAAGCCTGATGGGTGGCGGGAGGTTGTTCCAGTGCAGGGGGGCAGCGCGAGAGAAGTCTTGGACACGGGAGTGGGAGGAGGTGATTAGGTGAGAGGTCAGTCGGCGGTCAGTGATGGAGCGAAGAGGACGGGAGGGAGTGTGGATAGAGATCAGTGAAGAGAGGTAAGGAGCGGTGGAGGAGGAGAGAGCCTTGTAGGTGGTGGTGAGGAGTTTAAAGAGAACTCGGAAAGGAATGGGGAGCCAGTGAAGAGATAGACAGAGGGGGGAGGCGGAGGTAGAGCGGCGGGAGAGGAAGATGAGCCTAGCAGCAGCGTTAAGAATGGATTGGAGAGGTGCGAGGCGGGTGAGAGGTAGCCCGGAGAGAAGGATGTTGCAGTAGTCAAGGCGGGAGATGACAAGAGAGTGAATGAGAATTTTGGTCGCGTCAGTGGAGAGGAATGGTCTGATGCGTGAGATGTTGCGTAGGTGAAAGCGGCAAGACTGTGAGAGAGCACGAATGTGGGGGGTGAAAGAGAGGGAGGAGTCAATGATGACACCGAGGCAGCGCGTTTGGTCGGTGGAGGTGATCTCGGTTTCACCAATACTGATGGAGATAGTGGGAGAAGAGGGGATGTTCGGGGGATGGAAGATTAGAAGTTCAGTTTTAGCCATGTTTAGCTTCAGGAAGCGTTGGGTCATCCAGGCTGAGATGGCCGTGAGGCATTCAGAGACCTTGGACAGGAGTGATGGGGATAGGTCGGGGGAAGAGAGATAGATTAGGGTATCATCAGCATAAAGGTGGTAATGAAAACCATAGGAGCTGATGAGAGTGCCCAGAGAGGTGGTGTAGAGAGAGAAGAGGAGAGGGCCAAGGACAGACCCTTGGGGAACGCCGACTGGCTGCGGGGTAGTAGGAGAGGAGGAGCTCGGAGTGGAGACGGAGAAGGAGCGTTCGGAGAGGTATGAGGTGAACCAGGAGAATACCGTGCCAGTGATGCCAAAGGAGCGGAGGGTGTTGAGCAGGAGAGGGTGGTCAACAGTGTCAAAGGCAGCTGACAGATCAAGCTGGATGAGGATAGAGAAGAGGCCTTTGGATTTAGCCGATATTAGATCGTTAGTGACTTTGGTCAGGGCAGTTTCAGTGGAATGTAAAGGGCGGAACCCGGATTGGAGGGGGTCGAGAATGGAGTTAGCAGTAAGGTGGCTTAGGAGACGATTATAGGTCAGACGTTCTAGGAGCTTGGAGGCAAAAGGGAGGAGGGAGATGGGCCTGTAGTTGGATGGAGAGTTGGGGTCCAGATTTGTTTTTTTGAGAATTGGGGAGACAAGAGCGTGTTTGAAGGAGGAAGGGAAGATCCCAGAGGATAGGGAAAGATTGAACAGGTGAGCCAGGTGAGAGCAGACTGACGGACTGAGACAACGGATAATATTGGAGGGGATAGGATCGAGCGGGCAGGTGGAGGGAGAAGCAGATTGAAGGATAGAGTGGACTTCATCAGCAGTGGTGGGGTAAAATGAGGACAGGGGTTGGAAGGAGGGGAGTGGGGATGTAGGAGGGGAGGAGGGAGAGGGTGAGGTCATGGCAGCAGTGATGGCAGTCCTGAGAGAGGAGATTTTGGTTGAAAAGTAGGTAGCAAAATCAGCGGCTACGATGGAGGACGGAAGAGCTGGAGGAGGGGGGGAGAGCAAGGAGTTGAAGGTGGCGAAGAGCCTGCGGGGATTGGATGATTGGGAAAGGATGAGGGACTTAAAGTAGGATTCCTTGGCCAGAGCAAGGGCAGAGCTGAAGGAGGAAAGAATGAATTTGAAATGGAGATAATCCGCGAGGGAGCGTGATTTCTTCCAGAAGCGCTCAGCAGTGCGAGAGCACTTTTTAAGGAATCGGGTGATAGGCGAGTGCCATGGTTGGGGGTTGGAGCATCGGAGGGGGATAGAGGATGGAGGGCAGGCAGAGTCCAATGTCGAAGATAGGGTGTCATTATAGAAGGAGGCGGCGAGGTTCGGGCAGGACATGGCGGTGATTGGGGCGAGAAGAGGACACAGCGTGTTAGAGAAGGCAGCAAGATCAAGTGTGTTGACGTTATGCCGTGAGACAATGCGCTTGGGAGGGGGAGTGGGAGAGGGGGAAGCAGTGAGGGAGAAGGAGATGAGGTGATGGTCAGAAAGAGGAAAAGCCGAGATAGTGTAGTCAGTAAGGGAACAAGAGCGAGAGAAGACGAGATCGAGGGAGTGTCCTTGGATGTGGGTGGGAGAGGTAGTCCACTGAGATAGGCCAAGAGAGGAGCAGAGAGAGAGGAGTTTGGAGGTGCCAGGATCAGCGGGGTTATCCAAGGGGATGTTAAAGTCACCAAGAATGACAGATGGCAGGTCAGAGGAGAGGAAGTGTGGGAGCCAGGCGGCGAAGTTGTCAAGAAATTGGGAGATAGGGCCAGGGGGGCGGTAGATTGCAGCAACACGGAGGTGGTAGGGGTAGTATAGACGGATAGAGTGAGACTCAAAGGAGGAGAAAAGGAGAGAGGGTTCAGGGTGAATGACACTGTGGGTGCATGAGGCTGAGAGGAGAAAACCCACGCCGCCACCTTGGCGACCGTCCGGCCTGGGAGTGTGAGAGAAAGAGAGGCCACCGTGGGAGAGAGCAGCCGGAGAGACAGAATCAGAGGTGGAGAGCCAGGTCTCGGTGATAGCAAGGAGGTGGAATGCTCTAGAGATGAATAGGTCATGGATGGCAGGGAGTTTGTTGCAGATGGATCTGGCATTCCATAGTGCACAGGAAAGAGGGGGGGTGGGTTGTGTATTTATGTGGATAAGGTTTTTGGGATTGCAGAAGCGAGGGGGGGTCGTTGGGAGGGTGGGGGTGCGGGGGCGAGTGGTCAGGATAGGTATGGGATGGGAGGGGGGAGGAGCAGTTGGAGAAAGTGAAGTTGAGAGATTAACAGCCATGAGGAACCGAAGGTGAGAGGGTAGGTTAGTGAAATCAGACAGAGGGATTTGGGAGGACAGACAGCGTCTGTAGTAGATTTGCGAGGATGTGGTAGAAAACAGAGTGAGAGAGAAGGTAACAGGCAAGGAACTACTGTCAGAGAGGAGACAAGTGGGTAAAATCAGGTTGATTGAGTAATCCAAATAAGTATGAAACAGCAACAAGTGAGAGGATGAAGGGAACAGAGAAGGTCAGAAGTGAGGCCAATGTGAGCAGGCGTGAAGAGGGAACCAGAGTGCAATAAATGTGTGGCAAAGATAAGAGAAGATAATAGTGAATGAGTAAAATGAAATACAATGTTGGAAAAAATATAGATAAAAATGAATTAAATGTCAAAATTGAGCAACAGGTTACAATAGGATAGAAAGAAGTTGAATATAATACAATAAAATAGAAGATGAAAATTTAGACTGTGTTCAAACTCACCTTTTTCAGTATTCTAACTCACCTGCTTCAGTTTCCAACTCACTTAAGTAATCAAGCTTCACTTTAGTCAGAAAGCTTCCCTCTCAATGAGCAAGCTCAAAAACTTTAGATTCATGTCTTCATGTAATGGCTATCAGTGGGGCATGCCATAAATTATATTGTGTTTTTGTGATAGTTAGTTTGGTCCACATACATCTTTCCTATGTGCGCTACAAGTTGCTTTATAATGTGTGAGCTCCGTATGACTCTGGACCTCTTTTTGTTCAACTGTTTTCCATTCAAATGCATCTTCTGCTAATTAAAATGCTATGCAGCATGCCTATATTCTGTTTGACCATGGTTGTATCTGCATATGAAATGATACAGTAAAGTAAGGAAAACTGTAACGTAGCATTTTAGCCGGCAGAATATTGGCATGCCAAATATAATTTTAATTAACAGAAGCCAGTTGTGCATTGTTTTATCTCCTTTTTGCGTACAAGATGCGTGTTAATGGAAAAAGTAGCAAAAAAGACGCTGTGTCAAACCATGGCATGGCACGACTCAAAGGGCTGTTTAATGTGAAAGGAGGCTATATACTGTATATATGTGGACATATCTACTTATTGAATGGGAGATGAATCGCAATCGAAATCAGATTATTATTAAGGGGACAACAATTCCTCTAAATAGAACATACTGCTAAAAAATGTATTACTCTTTATTGAACGTTTTCACCTGTTTTTTCTGTCTTCGTGTGATTATTGTTATATAACCACTTTCTTTACGATAAATAATTACTACTGATTATCTGCACTGGTTATATGCTGCATCTGTATTTTTGTATGTCCATTTACAAATTTGGATTATCCTTAACTTCAATAAGAGTATTTATTCACAAAAAATACTGTAGATTCTAGTGCTAAACCACAGTCTCCTTTTCAGAGCACGGACAAAAATAGTTTATTCAATGTACAGCCGTAAGCCCGCTAAAGATGTAAAAAAGGACTTGATCAAATTGGGAGTGCAGTACTTCATATTGGAAGATGCGTGGTGCTTGAGAAGGACTAAGTGAGTATTTTAGAATGTCCTCATTTAAAAAAAAAAATGTAATAATTTTTTTATTTTTTGCGTTTCCGGCATACGCTATCTGGAAGTGTAGTGTTAGTAAAAACATTGCCTGAAAGACCAGCTAAAAGGAGGAGAGACATCTGACATGGCTGTGCTCACCTACTATACATCCTATCAACTGGTCTTTTTTTATCAAACATTGCTAGACTCTACTGGATCTCGCTGACCTGGGGTAAATTTTTTAAGTAGTTTGGTTGAAAACAACTGACTGGCCTTAAAGGAAAAGTGTCCGAAACAATAGAGTATGTGACGGCTTTGAAAATCTTTTAGTAAGTTTACACTTTGTTCCTTGCTTGCCTGGCTCTTCTTACCATCTATGCCAGGGGCTGAGAACCTCAGGCCCGGGGGGGCCGTATGCGGCCCCCGTAGCTAATCTGAGTGGTCCAGACACCCGCCCCGTGGCTTTGTCGGGAGTCAAGTACAGGGGAATTCTCGTGAGAGGTCGGTAGTTCTTGGGAGATTCCTCTTAATCTGCAGCAGCCGGAGACTGTCAGTCTTATTCAGCGGCAGCCGCCGGAGCGTGGGACGGCTGCAGCAGGACAATTTGAAAGAGACATTTTTACATATGGCCCCCGAAAGATTTTTTTCCCCATACAAATGACCCTTGGCACAAAAAAAGGTTCCTCACCCCTGATCTATGCCTTTTACACACCTAGCAATGGGCTCTTTGCCAACCTGACCATTGTTCCAAGCAAGTAGTACATTGTCATTGGAGCATGCTTGATTAGTACTGATGAATGCCTGCTAAAAGTTAGCTGCTTATTTATAGAGCATGAATGTTAGACCAATGAGAAACATTCTTCTAAAAGTTTTGTGTAGAATATCCCACAGGAAACTGAGTTTTCAGTTTGGATTGAAATATATTTTTAAAGAGTCATTAAAACTTAAAAGCCAGACCCTAATTTTGTGCTTATTCACGTTTTCATTTTCATAAATGGACAGAAAAAAAAAAAAAATATATATAGATATATAGATATATATATATATATATATATATATATATATATATATATATATATATATAGATATACAATGGCTGCCGGCCGGCACTCTAATACATAATTCAATGCTGGGGTCCGGAGCTCAGTCTTCCCTTGCAGGGATACATACACGCACCAATCGACGACTGCACGGACTCACTTGTAATAAAACTCTCCACACACGGCTTTACTGTCAGCAACGTTTCAATGTGCGTTACATTGTCATCAGGCTTAACCAGTAATAACAAATTCATACCTTATATACACCCATGTCTCCTCAGTGCAAACAGCATTTCCGGGCGACGGGACTGCACTCCCGGCCCGCCAACGCGAGCGTGACGTCATCAGACGATACCCGTTGTCAGGGACGCCTAACGACGCACAGTAGTGACACATAAACATAGCAACCACCACCACCAATACAGAGACTGCATCTGAAATAACAAGAGAATTGCGTTATAAGAACAATACATAATACGGCCACGATAACTTATTCATATACATCAAACATTATGACTAGTATATATCACTACTGCTTAATTGTTATTAAAAACAGCTCAAGGTTAATTGATCATTGAGGCCGTGAGGAGCCAATGATTTTAATCTATGGATCCACTGACTCTCCTTTCTAAGTAAAGCTGATCCTCTGTCACCCCCACGCCTCAGTGGGGGGACATAATCTATCATGCGATACCTAATAGATGTTAAAGCATGTTTCCTAAGCACAAAATGACGGGCGACAGGCTGATCACTGTCACCCGTTTCCAAGGCCAGTTTAATGGAAGATCTGTGGGCATTCATACGTTCGCGGAACGTCCGTTCCGTTTTTCCCACGTATGACATGCCGCACGGACAAATGATCTGGTACACTAGGTACCGCATTTTGCATGTGAGGTGGTATCTGATGTCATACATTTTCCCAGACAGTGGATGGGGGAATTTATCGCCCTTTATCAAAAAGCCACACGTGGTGCAACCACACGGAAAGCATCCGTTCTTAGGCTGCAAAAAATGTTGGGATTTAATAGGTTTAGCCATATCGGTGTGAACCAAATAATCACGGAGATTCCTGCTTCGTTTGTAACAATTGAGGAATCTTGTGTCACTGAGACCCAATGTCTCATCAGTGCTTACCATTGGCCAATTGCGCTTAATTACTGCTCCTGTGTTCTTGCTACTGGGATTAAAAACAGTAACCCATGAGAAAATGTTTTTCTGTACTTTTGTTTGTTTTTTTAACAGATCATTTCTATTAAGGTTCAATGCTTTATTTTTCGCTTCCATTAACAATTGTCTGGGATAGCCCCGCTGTTCGAATTTGCTAACCATTACATCAATTTGTTTGTGGGCAGTTGCATGATCACTATTAATTCTCATCACCCGTAGGAACTGGGAATAAGGCAATCCAGCCTTCAACGGGGTAGGGTGAAAACTGCTATATAACAATAAATTGTTGCGATCTGTTTCTTTAGTGAAAAGTGTAGTCGACACTGTGTCACCACTTTTCACAATTTTTACATCCAAATATGATACCTCCTCCTTGCTCATGTGGAAGGTGAATTTAATGGGACTAGGGCTCAGATTATGTGTGCCCAGTAATGCTTTGAATTCCATTTCAGACCCCCTCCACATGATCAGGAGGTCATCAATGAACCTCTTGTAGAAAAAATTTTTTGAAGCTATATCTGGATTTGAAAAAAATAGCGCCTCTTCCACCATAAACATAAAAATATTAGCGTACGATGGGGCCACAGGGGACCCCATCGCACACCCACTGACCTGTAGGAAAAAATCTTTTGAATAAGCAAAATAATTTCTGCAAAGGATCATCTCCAATAATTCAAGAATCAAATTAATATCCGGACCAACATATAAAGGATGATCAGTGAGAAACCTTCTTACAGCCTGTACACCTGCCCCATGAGGGATCGAGGTGTACAGACTGCTAACGTCCACTGTGCACATCCATACATCATCTGGAATAGGAGGGAGCTGTAATAATTGTGACAATAAATCTGTGGTGTCCAACAGATAGTTTTTGTGTGCTTGTACACACGGTTGGAACAGTTCATCCAAATAAGTCGAGACCATTTGGAATAACGACCCTCGCGCCGCTATAATTGGTCGACCTGGGGGTTTTAAAGGGTTCTTGTGGATCTTGGGAATTAAATAGATTAGAGGGACCTTTGGGAACTCAGGGATTAAAGCTTTAGCCAATTTCTTGTGGATGATGTTGTTTGACACCGCTGTGTCTAATATAACATTGAGTTCTTTTGTGAACTTAGTAGTCGGATCGCCTGCTAGCTTGCGATAAGTCTTTACATCATTCAGTTGGCTCTCCATTTCAACCTCATAATCTTGCACATCCATGATAACTAACGCACCTCCTTTATCCGCAGAGCGGAATATTAACTGGTCATTTGTAGATAGTTTTTCCAAAGCCGTCATTCCTCACCCGATAGATTTCCTCGATTGTGCGATGGTTTTATTTCACCCATGGACGGAGTTGCCTGTTCCATGACCCGCATGAATGTCTTTATTGTGGGGTTCGAGGATGGTGGATCGAATTTGGATTTTGGAAGTAATTTGCGAACCTGAGGTGGTATTGGATCAGGTTCAATATTGGTAGGAGGGTTTTTTGTGAAGAACTCTTTAATGCGCAGCTTTTTCTGTAGTTCATGTAACTCCACCTGGTGTCTAAGTGGGTCATGATTACTAGTCGGCACAAAAGAGAGTCCTCTCGATAATAATTTTTCTTCGCTAGATGACAGCGTATAGGAAGACAAATTGTAAATTACTGACGTCTGGGGAGTGGTGGTCTTCCCCGTTTTGCCCCTCTTCCTCTGGCCACTTCGACGGGTACGGCTTCTAGTCGTGGAGACCGCCTCACCCCACCTAAAGGGTAGTTACCGCGGTTACCTCTCCTGTTTTTAGGGCCTTGATTGCCCTCATAGTCACTGTTACTAGTGGACCCGCCATCACCCGACGACATGTCTTGAGTGGCAAATCTTCTGCCACGGCGGAAGAATGGTTTTTTGTTGTCATGTTGTTTATTACCCAACCACTGGTAGACTGTGTGGTGTTCGTAATCAGCCTCTACTTTGCTGAATTTTTCTTGTTTAAACCTTATGAGGTCACGATGATAATTTGCCACTTGCTGGTTCAATTTGTTGAACCAATCTGTCTCCTTGTCCTCCAGCAGTGTCGGCTTGTGCACAGCTTCAAAAGCAGAGATCTTCTCCTTCACAGTTGTTAACTCCTTATTGGCATGCTCAATGATCAACAGTACCAAGTCTAAGGAGCACTTATTTAAAATAGCGACCCATTTCCTGCAGAATGATGGGTCATTTCTCCCTATGGTTGGGCAGTTTTTAACCCTTAGGCCACGGGGTATTTTTTTGTCCCTATAGTAATCGCTAAGCGAAACACTATGGCATTTATAATCGACCTCTTTGCGGTACATTCTCCATAGGTCTCTGTAGAACCCTTCGCAGGGTGTTTTGCCAGCTTGCTCATTCAAGCAGTCTTTATCAAGAATGGCATCAGCATCTGATTCTGAAAAGGTCAATAGTTCACCCACAGGGTAATCCAGGTAAGAGAGGTCAATGCCTCCAGTAGCAGCAGTAACAGGGGTCGCCATTTCTGCTCACAATAGACCAACAATTCTTCAGTTAAACACCAAACTGCAGTCTCATGAAAGTGCAAACAGTGCCTTCACCTTAAAAACCTTTATATGAAAAGGTAAAATGTCCAGCAATAAATGATAGCTGTTTTCACCTCAGATGACGTCAACTTGAAATGTGTAGACCTTTTACTTGATAGATATATATATATATATGAAGAAAAAGAAAGTTTCAGGGTGCGCTGAGACCTTGAGTTATTAGACAGTAATTTTACAATAAAATTGATTTAATAAACCATTGCTCACAGAGCATAGCAGTATAAAACAAAAAGGTCAGATAAATACAGTTACAATGTATAAAATAATGGTGTATCAACTTTGACAGTGGTCGAAATACGCCCAATAGGCCCAACGCGTTTCGTCGTGAACACGACTTCCTCAGGGGCACAGTACAATAGTAGGCAACGGTGGTCACACTGTGAATCACAATATATACAAGTAAATATAAAGTCCATAATTAAGTATAAATGAATATAATAGGATAATGAGGGAAATGAGCAGGTGTAAGAAAGAGGAACAAAGAGAACAATTAATCATTGATCCATTGGATCACATACCGGTCTGGGATTGAGGTTGGGAACCTTCTAGGTAAAGAAAATTCGGGAAATGGGATGTCTTTGGACGATTTAAAACATGGTGTCCTAAAATTAAAGTCCATACAATCCTTAATACGACATTCACTTAACTCAAAAAAATGAAATGCGAAGAGATAAAGGGTACATACCACCAGCTATTAATGATGGGTAAACAAATAGAAAAACTACCCAGAGTTTATCAGCAAAATTGGCCACCTTCAAGTATAAGTAGGTAAGGTGAAATCTGGTAATGTAGATAGAATTGACATTCAATTATAATAAATCCGCAATCACTGCATTCAATGCAGAAATTGACCGAAAAACATTTATAATTACCAATTACAGGAAAAAACATACATAAAAAATTACAACATATTGAAAAAATTGATTGGGAACAATATAATAAAATGTTCCATGTATATATTAAACCATGACTTCAAGAGCTATAGCCACCAAAACAAATGTTGACTTACTTGTAATACAATTGGTATGAAGTATACTGCTCAGCTCCAAATGTGAGAGTGACTGAGATGTGAGTGAGCTGGGTATATATAGGGGACGGAAAAAACGTCACTTCCTGTGACTGTTAGAAGAGTGTAATCTCTAATGAGCCTATTACTAAGCATGGAGTGGGGTAAAAGAGTCAGGACAGTATTAAGCCAACTGACGCTATCACTATAAGAAAAAGTACACATTGTGACTAAAAAAATAAAGTGAGAAATGCGGTCGTATTGATTATGGAACGCACGGTAGGCGTTCCATAAATGTCTGGGTAGACTATGGATGCGTACTTTATTTTTTATATTTCTCATGTGTTCCTGTATCTGTATTTTTGCTTGTCGGATGGTCTTACCGATGTATTTCAAGTTACAGCTACAAGTAATCATGTAGATTACATGATCTGAATTACAGGTTACAGGAGTCCTTGATGGTATATGTCATTCTATTACTCAAAGTGCAGCTAAATTTGGTCTTATCGATGAATTTGCAACAGATGCATTTGTTACAAGGTAGAAATCCCGTTCTTTTCTCAAGAAAATTGGTAGTGCCCGGTATTTTTTGATCAGATGTTTTTTTCAAAGTTGGAACGCAAGGTGCGTTGCCATAATCATTATACACCGGCATCAACACTTCCGTGTTGACGGCACCCTACTTGCACGTCCACTAACTAAGGGGCGGATATGAAGTCAATGGAACGCACGACACGCCCACCGTGCGTTCCATAATCAATACGACCGCATTTCTCACTTTATTTTTTTAGTAACAATGTGTACTTTTTCTTATAGTGATAGCGTCAGTTGGCTTAATACTGTCCTGACTCTTTTACCCCACTCCATGCTTAGTAATAGGCTCATTAGAGATTACACTATTCTAACAGTCACAGGAAGTGACGTTTTTTCCGTCCCCTATATATACCCAGCTCACTCACATCTCAGCATCTCAGTCACTCTCACTTTTGGAGCTGAGCAGTATACTTCATACCAATTGTATTACAAGTAAGTCAACATTTGTTTTGGTGGCTATAGCTCTTGAAGTCATGGTTTAATATATACATGGAACATTTTATTATATTGTTCCCAATCAATTTTTTCAATATGTTGTAATTTTTTATGTATGTTTTTTCCTGTAATTGGTAATTATTAGAGACAGGATTATATGCAACAAAAAAAGCTCGAAATATGCATGAAAAATACTTAAAATATGCATGAAAATCTTCAAAATATGCAAAATAAAAAATACTAAATATATAGTCATTTATGTTTTTTTTATTTAAATCAGCATACAATTAGTAAGCAGTATATGACCAGCAGTAAAATATATATTTATAATGCCCCCAGCAGTAAAATGGATATAATACCCCCAGCAGTAAAATGGATATAATGCCCCCAGCAGTAAAATGGATATAATGCCCCCAGCAGAAAAATGGATATAATGCCCCCAGCAGTAAAATGGATATAATGCCCCCAGCAGATAAATTGATATAATGCCCCCAGCAGATAAATTGATATAATACCCCCAGCAGTAAAATGGATATTATGCCCCCAGCAGATAAATTGATATAATGCCCCCAGCAGATAAATTGATATAATGCCTCTAGCAGTAAAATGGATATAATGCCCCCAGCAGTAAAATGGATATAATGCCCCCAGCAGTAAAATGGATATAATGCCCCCAGCAGTAAAATGGATATAATGCCCCCAGCAGTAAAATGGATATAATGCCCCCAGCAGATAAATTGATATAATGCCCCCAGCAGATAAATTGATATAATGCCCCCAGCAGATAAATTGATATAATGCCCCCAGCAGGTAAAATTGATATAATGCCCCCAGCAGATAAATGGATATAATGCCCCCAGCAGTAAAATGGATATAATGCCCCCAGCAGTAAAATGGATATAATGCCCCCAGCAGTAAAATGGATATAATGCCCCAGCAGATAAATGGATATAATGCCCCAGCAGATAAATGGATATAATGCCCCCAGCAGATAAATTGATATAATGCCCCCAGCAGATAAACGGATATAATGCCCCCAGCAGATAAACGGATATAATGCCCCAAGCAGATAAACGGATATAATGCCCCCAGCAGATAAATTGATATAATGCCCCAGCAGATAAATTGATAAAATGCCCCCAGCAGATAAATTGACATAATGCCCCCAGCAGTGACACAAATACTCTACTGCACTGTAAGTGCCAGTAACACTCACCGTTGGCCCACTCTCACTATTGTGTGGTTGAGAACACTGAGAACACTAGTGTACATGGCTCCGGCTTTCAGCACCCGGCTTCCAGCACCCGCACGGCGCGCAATGCTTTCCCACGTGTCAGCAGAGGCTGGCAGCCTGTCAGCGTGGCGGGTGTGGGATGTAGCTGGAAGAGCTTACACACTGCACTGTTTAGCAGCGTATCAGCTCTTCCACCCACATCCCACCCCCCGCCGCGCTGACATGCCGCTCGCTCAATCCTTTCCTCTGATGGACGCTTCTGTCAGCCTATCAGAGGACTCGGCTTACAGATAGCAGAAAAACGGGCAGGAAGCTAGGGGAATGGAGCCAACGCTCAGCGTTCCACCGGCAACCTGTCAAAATAAGCACAATCAGGACATTTAGGTGAAATATGCAATTACTACAGAAAATCGGACAAATATGCAAATGCATATGCAAATATGCAAATGCATATAATCCGGTCTCTAGTAATTATAAATGTTTTTCTGTCAATTTCTGCATTGAATGCAGTGATTGCGGATTTATTATAATTGAATGTCAATTCTATCTACTTTACCAGATTTCACCTTACCTACTTATACTTGAAGGTGGCCAATTTTGCTGATAAACTCTGGGTAGTTTTTCTATTTGTTTACCCATCATTAACAGCTGGTGGTATGTACCCTTTATCTCTTCGCATTTCATTTTTTTGAGTTAAGTGAATGTCGTATTAAGGATTGTATGGACTTTAATTTTAGGACACCATGTTTTAAATCGTCCAAAGACATCCCATTTCCCGAATTTTCTTTACCTAGAAGGTTCCCAACCTCAATCCCCGACCGGTATGTGATCCAATGGATCAATGATTAATTGTTCTCTTTGTTCCTCTTTCTTACACCTGCTCATTTCCCTCATTATCCTATTATATTCATTTATACTTAATTATGGACTTTGTATTTACTTGTATATATTGTGATTCACAGTGTGACCACCGTTGCCTACTATTGTACTGTGCCCCTGAGGAAGTCGTGTTCACGACGAAACGCGTTGGGTCTATTGGGCGTATTTCGACCACTGTCAAAGTTGATACACCATTATTTTATACATTGTAACTGTATTTATCTGACCTTTTTGTTTTATACTGCTATGCTCTGTGAGCAATGGTTTATTAAATCAATTTTATTGTAAAATTACTGTCTAATAACTCAAGGTCTCAGCGCACCCTAAAACTTTCTTTTTCTTCATCTCTATACTGGGTCCCACCTAACAGGGGACCTCTTAAGGGTTGCAGCTTAGCAACTTCATTGAGCGCATTGTGTGGCCCCTTCTTTTTGATATATATATTTTTTTTTTAACAGACATCTTGTATTCAATCGTTTTTGAGAAATATGGGGTGGATCTATGATTAGAAAGATACAGCATGTTAATTTAGCGAGTGAAGCTCAACTTTTGTTAAATTGCAAATATAAATTCCGTTCTGTGGATGTTATTGAAGAAAGAAAAAAACATTTGTGTTTTACTTTGAACTAAGTTTGAAATGTAGTTCCATTGGTAAAGTGGTATTTTTTTCTATATGCAGTGCCATTTATTAACAGCAGTTTATATGGAATCTTATTGGAAGCCAGATACTTTGAATTTAATAGTATTACTGTCCAGGGAGGTACAGTAATACTATTAAATCCAGGCCATAAAGTAAGGCCAAACACTGCTATAGCTGCCTTCATCCATACACCAATATATAATGGAAACAAAATAAATCACCTTCATCACTCTACCATAGAATACAGAAGTACTGATCAGCCGAGCTACTTGTCACTGCATTCACTTTGATTCTATGACATTTTCTGGCTCATTGGCACCAGTAACAATCATGGTAAGTTTACATGTAAAAAGAAAGAGTGTAATCTCCTCAATAAAATTAGTAATGCCCCTCGGGTGCTGTTTGGGAGGGGGTTTTAACCCCCAGCACACCAAGGGGCATTAGTAATAAGATTTCAAAAACCAACATAATAGAAGGTAATTCAGAGATCTTTGTTACATTTAGTAAAAAAATAGGATAAGCGCCTGGGCCTTGGCAAGGCTTCTCTGGTACCAGATCCCTATACTGCATGATAACAGCACCCATTCTGGGCCATGTAATTGTCTACTCTAAGGCTACATGATAACACCACTTACCAATATATCTAAGTTGAGAGCCAGCCTATCAGTTACCCCTAAATCTTCCTTGTGGAGTTTCATGTACTATGACCATTCATGAGCCAAACTCTAATTTTAATCTAATGAAATCTAATTTAGTTTAATTTTTTAAGTATTCTAAATATATTTGTAATAAACATGCCAAATTGCGTGATGGAGACACATGGCACAAACCAATAACATGGGACTTGCGTTGAAACAAGGAGGAGTAACTGCAACAATAGCGTATGGAGGCACATCTGACTTTTTTTTTCCTAAATTAAAATATATTTCAAATTTGAAGAAAATATAGATTCCTTGTTTTCATAGTATACATAACAAGAAATATATTTTTTTCGGTGTCATTTTTCTCTCATATATGTTCTTTAATCTTTGTTCGTTTGTTGCCCATATTCTTTTATTCTTAGTTGAGATCTGTTTATTTTGCAGAACTGGCTGCACCTTGTCAGAGATCTGGGATATTGAAGATCCTTCTAATATTGGGAAGACTCCGTTGTGTTCTAATTTGGCCAAGGAATCATCGCCACACTTTATCACTGTGTTTCAAAATAATCTTTACAAAGTTTTAAGAGTTACCATTTAATGAATGTTTCATTCCCTCAAGATTTACATGTTTTTAATTATATTATCCTTGTTTTACAGATATTTGTAATTTTGTAACCTACACTATGCTATGCAAATCTTTATTGCTAAGTAAAATCTTGTTAAAATGCACTGCATCCTTATTCGGACATTTGCAATTGTTCTGATTAGTGTTCTCAAAGCAGCAAGTTAAGGAGAAGAGCAAAAGATATAAAGAACTGCCTTATGAAGTTTATAATTAACAGATATTTCTGTTACTACATAGTTTTTACAAATGAGCACCAAAGATGTAAATATGTATGTAATTGTAATAGTGATATGCACGTGTGTATATTCATGCGCCAAATTATTTTTTTTTAGTTCAGTACAGATTCCATTTAATGATAGACACTGCAGTAGATCGGGACTCTGTAATACTTCCATGCCGAAAGGAGTTGACTGATGCATCCAGTACAATATTTAGTACGGGTTGTAGAACTGCGTATGCAAAGTATGGGTCCTGTGTTGACAGATGCAGCACAGCTGAAGATGCCAAGTGAGTGATGGGTAACAGCCATTTTGGGGCATAGCAGGGGTCGGGACAGTAACCATTTTACAAAGCGGAGGCATCTCCTCTTCTTTGTGTGAGGTGTCAAGGCCAAGGTCTGTCTTCCAACTGAGAATTTCTGGCCTCTTTGTTGATGATTTGCTTGACCTCATGTATCACTCAATCATACGAAGCACTCTATCATATATGCATGCAGGACACATCTGATGCCTCATGCTGCATTACCATGTCTGAGAATCACTGCTGCTTCCAATTAAGTCCAAAATACGGACAAATTAGAATTTGCCCATTCCTCTCTTGGCACACCATGCACATTTCCTGACGGCTTATGTAATTCAACACTGTTTGGAGCAGACACACAGGTTATTATTTTTCCACTACTTTAAGATCCTTTATTTCTAAGATATGCTTTGTCTGTATTTGGTACTTGTGGAGTATCACGGCTCCCACGATGGGCATTGTACATGAAAAAATCGCATGCGATTTTTAACAGAAAAGCATCCAAATGTATTGAAATTAGTATGAAACATGTTCAATGGCCCCCAAATGGCATTTTTGAGGCTGTACCACCCCCACGATCAACGCAAACCCGAAGCGTGGCGAGCGGCGGCGGTACGCGTCCTACGACCTTTTCATACCCCCACTATCCACGTCGGCGTGGAGTTGAGAATAGAAAGTGTGGCGAGCGCAGCGAGGCGAGCCCCGGATACCTTCACAGGTATCCGCGTCCCCTCGTGGGCTTCACAGGTGTCTCGCTGTGCTTGCCACACTTTCTATTCTCAACTCCACGCCGACGTGGATAGTGGGGGTATGAAAAGGTCGGAGGACGCGTACCGCCGCCGCTCGCCACGCTTCGGGTTCGCGTTGATAGTGGGGGTGGTACAGCCTCAAAAATGCCATTTGGGGGCCATTGAACATGTTTCATACTAATTTCAATACATTTGGATGCTTTTCTGTTAAAAATCGCATGCGATGCGATTGCATGCGATTTTGTCAAAAACGTTAAAACCGGCAAAAATCGCATGCGATGCGATTGCATGCGATTTTGTGAAAACGGCAAAAATCGCATGCCAATATATGTGGCATGCGATGGGAACGTGATAATCCACAAGTACCCTGTATTTTATATAGTTGTAATCTACAGATTTTTTTTTCAATATGTTTATATTTCAGCATTTCTATTTATGGTTCAATAAGTAAAGTAACAAGACCTTTCACTTGTGTAATTGTTCTGTTTTCTTTTAATTTTCTGGCAGGCCAGAGCAGGTAGACCACTGCTTCCCTCATGGCCATTAGGCTGCTCCTAATATCAGTCATACTGCTCCAACATCAGTTGTAAGATAGCGGAAACAAGGTCAAATATTTAGGTGTGTTGTATAATCTGCATCTAAAGGGCACATCAGCAGCTCAAATTAATTGTCAACTTTTCAAGGTATACGATGAACACATCATATCATAGAAATGGTTGTTGTTGTTTTTTTTTTGGTGAACTACATGTTATAATCACAGGACAGAGTTGAGTTTTAATGGTTTTACTATGTAGAGGTACTTGACCATCCTCCCTACAGCCCTACCAGAGAGTGGTTTTCTTCTCTTTAGGCCATTGAAGATGCACCTAGGTAGAAGGAGATTCACAACAAACAATACATTTCACCAAGTCGTTAATGTCCTGGCTTCAGGCACTTGTCATTAATTTTATATGCACCTTAATTCCTTGATGTAACATTATATGCTTAGATCAGTATGGGGGACTACTGAGAAATAATTGTACCAAAGCAAAACTATGAGTATATGTACATGTATGAGTTGAATACATTTATGCAATGAAAGGTCTTGTTACCTTATACAGTATATTGAACCGTCCTCATAATAACCATCCAATGTTTATAACAGAAATCATATTTTCTTCTAAAGTTTTTTTTACTTTAAAAAGGGTTTCACTCTCATTATTCGTTAGACTTTTGTAGGATTTTCTCCTATTCATAAAGGCTAAATCAAGAATTGTAATATATAAGTTACTGCCTGGAGTTCTGAGATTACACAATTCAGCACTAAAACATTCTTATTGAGGTATTGTTTTGAACCAGCTACTACCAGCTACCATGTGTTATTTTAGAGGACAAGTTACACGAACAACTGCCTACTTGCAGGCTTCTTCCTCTGAGAGAGAGCAGTCATGTTCCTCAACAGGGGGAATGGCAACATGGTTGTCTCATTGTAGCCCCGCCCCCACTTTACAATGCCCATATTTTTGTAAAGTGGAGAGGCTTCCATCTGAGCGGCGATGTGGAGGAACGGACGGGGGTTATCAGAATGCAAGACCCATGCCTACTTTCAGGGGGAGGGGGATTGCCCTCCTATTTTCAGCCTCCATTCTAGGAGACTAGGCAAGTATTATCTGCATAAACATGTTATCCTCACATTACTGCTGATTTAGGAAATCTTCATCAGATTGTAAATTTGTCTCTGTCGCTGCCTCCTCCCTACCCCCAAACAGCATGCTGTGTCTTAGGGAGCACAGCCACAATGTAGGACCTGTTCTGCACATGCACAGTGGGTGCTGCTCATGAATAGTACTACAAGCTTAAGAGATGTATGCAAACTGTGCTAGGCCAAAAAAATTGTCATATGTTACTATATAAGTAGTTGTGTTGCATGAAGTATTATATCTTGTCAAGATACGGTATTGAATATTTAATATATTTTTTTTTACTATTAAAAACATGCGTGAATAAAATATTTAATTGCAGAGAACAACACACCAGGAAACTTTGGGCCATGCAGTAGGAATTCTATAAAAGGGTTTACATGCCACATCATAAGACTGGGCATGAACAGCATAAAAAAGGAATGGTTCTTTTTTTAAGCATTGATACCCTTCCCTCAGACCCCTTTAAATACAATGGGAAAGCTGTTACGTACACACAGCCCCCCTTCATAAACAGTGCAGTGTTAAGCTTGTACATACCTGACAACTGTTTCTGCAGCTAGACCAGTGGTTCCCAAACTTTTTAAAATCACGGCACCCTAGAGCATCAGAATTTTTTTCACGGTACCCCTAGTCCAAAAGTTTCTTATTCTGTGAATTGATTTGTATGTCATACATGGGTTTATTTATGGGTGAGGGACAGGATTAGCTTCTGTTTCTCTACATATTTTATCATTGGTAGCCCACCAGCAATGTTTTTGCCTTTTACAATGACCATAAATAATTTCAGTTGCCTCTAGACCACCAATCCAAGGCACCCCTGCAAGTGTCCCGAGGCACCCCAGGGAGCCCAGGCACACAGTTTGGGAACCACTGAGCTAGACAAAAATCCCAAACTGGAACCCTAACACCACAATCAGGACAATTGCAAATAGCTCCACTTTCTCTTATCTATTTTTGCTGCAGTCTTACCCTGTTGCTGCATGTGGCTTAAGCTCAGTAGATGAGTGTATTTATCATGACACATTGGTGGCATGTATTTAAAAAGTACAGTTGATATAAATAGCATAGCAAAGAGTGGACAATTTAAGCCTTCCTATAACAGAGAACCAAGTGTGGTGTATAGTACTATGTGTTTTTGGCATATCATCCACTGCTTATTGCAGTATTTTTTTATATTTTTATAATTAATATACAAATCTAAAATAACTTGTTTGCCCAAAGTTCTAAATAAATACATCAGTTTTAATTAAATATAGGTGCATTTGGAGAGGTTTATGTATTTTAGAAATGTTCAAACATTTGTGCCTATACAATATAGGAGTAGTACAAGGCATATATATATATATATATATATATATATATATATATATATATTTCCAAGTGCTTAATGAATCCACTGTGGTGGATTCATACTGTGTGCACATCCTCAGAGAACTCTATTATTGTGCAGGCCTTTTTTCATTTGAGCCCATTATCGCATATTGCTGGAGAAAACCAAGCCCAGTGGCTTCTATTGAACAATCGTGTGTAGCTTCTATTGAACAATCGTCTCTTTGGCTATTATTGAGAAATTCACTCTGGATACTTTTTTCAGAATAACATAGTTGTTTCAATTGTTCCACTGCCCCTGATGAAGTCATGAATATGACGAAACGCGTTGGGCCTTCCATTCTGAATTGATCAGTCCACCAGTGTTATCGATCCAATTGTGATTATATGCATGATTTCACTAGAGCTGTATACTTTGTGATTATGTGTAATTGCTACACCCAAGTGGGTGCTTTTTTATGTTAACTTTTAAATGTGGTTGTAATAAATACCATTCTTTTATTGAAATTGATGTGGTACATTAGCGCCCTCTGAAACCCCACTCTTCTTCCATTTCTATTCCCTGGATCTTACCTAACAGAGGATCCCTTAGAGGTGCTGCTCCTTAGTTCTTGAGCGCAGAAAGGGGACCCCCCCATATCTGGTTTTATATATATATATGTGTATATATATGTATATATATATATATATATATATATATTATGATTCTATAAAGTCTTTTGTTTTTTCCAGCTCTGGTGCTTCTAGTTTTATTTATAGTTAGTGTTGTGCAGTTTGATTTTGCAGTTTCAAATTATTGTGGCTGATCATACTTCAGTGGCTTATCTCTGATTTGTAATGATGAAAGTGATGTTCCTAGTAATTTACTAAGCCAACAAGCATTAAAAGTGATATATATATATATATATATATATATATATATATATATATATATATATATATATATCTGTGCCTGTAGGTGTCTGATTTTTTAAAGTGTTTGGATGGTCATTGAGTAGTCTTCCAGTTTGAAAAGTATTTTTATTATAAACAATTTTTTTAGTCTGTTACAAATGTGCATGTGTGTTGATCAGTAACTGTATTATAAATAGCTTTTTCTTAAAAAAAAAAAAACATTTTAGCTAGTGCCATATTGAAAAGTGTAACCAAATACACAGCATTTATATTACAATTTTACTACTTAAAGTAATTATGAAGTTACTTTTATAGAATTTATAACTGCATTTTACATTTTCTTCACCTTATTTTGTTTTACGTATAGTAATGTTTTGCAGAACTAGAATTAAAGAACTTTAAACTCAAACCTACCAGATACTCAACCACCCCAATGAGCAGGGCCATGGGAGTGCCATATTAAGCACCTTTAGGAAACACAGTAACATTATACAGTATGACTATGGATATTAAAGCTTTCAAACACTTCAAATGTACAGTAAATGTTCCTCATCACATAAACAGAAACATTATTAACTATACTGTAATACAGGGGTTCCCAAACTTTTTGAAATCATAGCGCCCTAGACTATAAGAATATTTTCACGGCACCGCTAGGCCAAAAAGAAGGTACAAACAAGAAATACAAGTTAAGTAAATTCACTTCTGTTTGTCCACATATTTTATGTTTGGCTGCCACTAGCATTTATTTTATCTGTTACATTCACCATAAATAATTTGAATTGGTCCTAGACCACCAACCCATGGCACCCCTGCAAGTTTCCTGTGGCACCCCAGGGAGCCACGCCACACAGTTTGAAAACCACTGCTGTATTGTAATAAGCAGTTTCTAAACTGCCTTGATTTAGCATTGATGTTTTACATTGCATTATGTTGCTAAAACACCAAATGTTTTTCCTAACCTGCTGTGGTTGCAAACATGACACTTCTAGGATTCTGATGGCAGAATTTAGATAATCCTGAATAGAAGCCATTCAGGATTATGTTCTTTAAGTAATTTAAAGCAGTCCTATACAATGTGAATACACGACAGCTGTGAAAATTTGTAATACTTTATAACTGAATAATTTATTCTGCCTAATTTCATTTATATATATATATATATATATATATATGTGGGCAGAGAGAAGGCGCTTCATGGTGCAATATAGCTTTAAAAGGTTTATTGGACAAATAACAAATACAGGCAAATAGAGACTCGTACCACTAGTAAAAGCACTGTGGACTGGGTACCACACGATTTAAAACAATAGCCACAGGCTAAGCTGCTCACACATCTGCGCAGGAACTGGATCCACCAGAAAGACCGCTATGCTGGCTTGCAGGGAGGTATGCAGGGGGTATCCGAGGACCCAAACAGCTGATGTGAGGAGAGAGGGAGCGTCGTAGGCCACGCCCTGACGCGTTTCGTCACATAGACTTCGTCAGAGGGCGTGGCTACTACGAACGCTCGTCTGGTTTAAATAGGGATGAAATAATGAATGCATAAACCCATCCATAAGCGGCATTGGATGCCGTTCTGTAGTGGGTGTACACACGCTATGCGTGGTGTGCGTGCCTCCAATGACAGAGAGCCGGAAGGAGTGAAATGAAACAAGCGGGCAGCGTCATATGACGCGCCCGGCCGTGAGTGGACAGCTATGGGGGTCCGCGATTGACGTGCATGTGACGCGTCAAATGACGCGCACGTCACGCGACCTCCGAGAAGGCGCACATGTGCAGCGTCAGATGACGCACATCGCGTCAGATGACGTCGGCGACGTGAGGTGCCGCGTCTTAAGGGAGCACAGAGCGCCAGCGTCATATGACGCGCTCGGCGCTGAGTGGACAGGAGGAGCCTAAGCGGCCATACGTAAAAAGCATCAAATGACGCGCACTGTATGCTGCCGTTGGGTAGACCCAGACGTGCGACGTCAGATGACGCACATCGCGTCACATGAAGTAAGACACGTAGGGTATATCCCGTATCCAGGGACGCCCATACGTCTTGGTAACCGGAATAAAAAAAAAAAGGGAATACATGGCAAATGGACTGAAGGAACAATATATATATATATATATATATATATATATATATATATATATATATATATATATATATATATATATGGCCCCACTGTAAATAGGCTTAAAAAAGCCTATAAGGCACATAACCTGAAGAGGTCAGGTTTGTTTGTATAAAGGAATATTAAATAGCCTACATGTGGGACACATAAAAAATGAAAAATAATAATAAACCACATAAGGGACATATGAAAAATATATAAAAGTGGGAATAATATGAGTTATTAAACCACCTAGGGATATGGATGGCTAAAAAACATTTTTCATGTATATAAGGCTAGCAAGCAGCTGACAAAGCCTGTGTGACCACAAAAAAAGGGCGCTGTGTGTAAGCAATTTAGCCCAGACTTTACAAATAAAACAAGAACAATAACCATAATAAAACATGCACAAAGATAAAATACTGGCCGACTGGGAAGCACTTCATGGAGTAAACCAGTCAGAATGCTCTGACCAAGGAACAACAATCCTGGGTATAATTTAAATCAAAAGACAGTGACTGGGAGACACCCAGAGGCTCATCATGTGCATTATTACAAAACAGTTGATTAATAAAATATGCCTACTAAAATAAGAGACAATAATAAAATTACAAACAAGCAGTAGAGCAAAATATACCAGTATAGGAAAAAGTTATTATAAAAAGGTACAGCCGACAAGGTATGCGGTTCCCTATTAATTGATAAAGGGAATTATCTCGTAACCCTCGTTAAGACCCATGGGAGCCAAGGTGTTTAGTTTCAGAATCCATGTGGTTTCACGTTTTAACAACAGTTTCTCATGATCCCCTCCTCTCTTACTAGTATAGTGCTTAACCATAGCGTCCCGAGGCATTTTAAGGAAGCCCACAATTGTGATCCAAGGTCTCTTAAGTTTAAAGGTATTGAATTAGTTCATACTAGTAAGAGAGGAGGGGATCATGAGAAACTGTTGTTAAAACGTGAAACCACATGGATTCTGAAACTAAACACCTTGGCTCCCATGGGTCTTAACGAGGGTTACGAGATAATTCCCTTTATCAATTAATAGGGAACCGCATACCTTGTCGGCTGTACCTTTTTATAATAACTTTTTCCTATACTGGTATATTTTGCTCTACTGCTTGTTTGTAATTTTATTATTGTCTCTTATTTTAGTAGGCATATTTTATTAATCAACTGTTTTGTAATAATGCACATGATGAGCCTCTGGGTGTCTCCCAGTCACTGTCTTTTGATTTAAATTATACCCAGGATTGTTGTTCCTTGGTCAGAGCATTCTGACTGGTTTACTCCATGAAGTGCTTCCCAGTCGGCCAGTATTTTATCTTTGTGCATGTTTTATTATGGTTATTGTTCTTGTTTTATTTGTAAAGTCTGGGCTAAATTGCTTACACACAGCTCCCTTTTTTTGTGGTCACACAGGCTTTGTCAGCTGCTTGCTAGCCTTATATACATGAAAAATGTTTTTTAGCCATCCATATCCCTAGGTGGTTTAATAACTCATATTATTCCCACTTTTATATATTTTTCATATGTCCCTTATGTGGTTTATTATTATTTTTCATTTTTTAGGTGTCCCACATGTAGGCTATTTAATATTCCTTTATACAAACAAATCTGACCTCTTCAGGTTATGTGCCTTATAGGCTTTTTTAAGCCTATTTACAGTGGGACCATATATATATATATATATATATATATATATATATATATATATATTGTTCCTTCAGTCCATTTGCCATGTATTCCCTTTCTTTTTTTTATTCCAGTTACCAAGACGTATGGGCGTCCCTGGATACGGGATATACCCTACGTGTCGCGCGTCTGGGTCTACCCAACGGCAGCATACAGTGCGCGTCATTTGACGCTTTTTACGTATGGCCGTTTAGGCTCCTCCTGTCCACTCAGCGCTGAGCGCGTCATATGACGCTGGCGCTCTGTGCTCCCTTAAGACACGGCACCTCACGTCGCCGACGTCATCTGACGCGATGTGCGTCATCTGACGCTGCACATGTGCGCCTTCTCGGAGGTCGCGTGACGTGCGCGTCATTTGACGCGTCACATGCACGTCAATCACGGACCCCCATAGCTGTCCACTCATGGCCGGGCGCGTCATATGACGCTGCCCGCTTGTTTCATTTCACTCCTTCCGGCTCTCTGTCATTGGAGGCACGCACACCACGCATAGCGTGTGTACGCCCACTACAGAACGGCATCCAATGCCGCTTATGGATGGGTTTATGCATTCATTATTTCATCCCTATTTAAACCAGACGAGCGTTCGTAGTAGCCACGCCCTCTGACGAAGTCTATGTGACGAAACGCGTCAGGGCATGGCCTACGACGCTCCCTCTCTCCTCACATCAGCTGTTTGGGTCCTCGGATACCCCCTGCATACCTCCCTGCAAGCCAGCATAGCGGTCTTTCTGGTGGATCCAGTTCCTGCGCAGATGTGTGAGCAGCTTAGCCTGTGACTATTGTTTTAAATCGTGTGGTACCCAGTCCACAGTGCTTTTACTAGTGGTACGAGTCTCTATTTGCCTGTGCCTGGATTTGTTATTTGTCCAATAAACCTTTTAAAGCTATATTGCACCATGAAGCGCCTTCTCTCTGCCCTCTTCTAGATTTGCCTGTCTCTGTGGATTCCAAAGTTCCCTCCTGAGAGTGAAGCAGCTGCAGGTCTATAAGTGACTTTGGTGCCCCCTCCCTTTGTTGTTATACAAGGGTATTTCATACTGGTGGACTTTATTGAGATTACACTTGGCGCATAGGTCCATGCCCTTTACAATATATATATATATATATATATATATATATATATATATATATATATGTGTGTATATTTAACATCTAAACTAATCAAATGTTAACAATTGTTTCAGTATTGTACATTTTTGGATATGGCTCATCGAAACCATATTGTAACAAATGTAATATCCTCCATAGTTGAGTGAAAAGGTATGTGGCGTGTGCAATAAGTTTCCAGATGCAAAAAAATTATAATACTTAAAAGGGAGCATTACATTTAAAGTATTCACCAGAGGACGCTGTACAAATTTGCATGCGTTCAAATCTTGTTGCTCTTCTTTGGAAAGATCAGGGTTTCCCTGTTTAATTTTTTGGCATGGTACTGTATTTGGCATTTTGTTCCTCACTCTTACTCTTGTATATTGTTTATATTTGTGCAATTCCTATGTAATCTCATGAATTCCCCTTTTGGCAGGTGTTTGATAGTTGGCGGGAAGTGAGTACTTTGATGGTGTAAGAGACTATTGATAGAATTCTCTTTTCTGTACAATTTTGTCATAAGTACTCCGTCCTCCTCTTTATAGAATTGTAGATCAAGGAAGGGGACTTTTATGTTGAGCCTGTTGGTATTCAATATCTGGATAAAGGTTTGAAGGACTTGGAGGTTTACATGCCAAATCATTAGTATGTCATCAATGTATCTATACCAGCCTGGGTACTTGTTTAGTTTCACGGTGGCAGCATGGCCGCGTGCTACTTCCGGGTCGGCGTCCCCTTGCGCTCGCCACACTTTCTAAAATAAACTCCATGCCAACGTGGATAGTTCATACCCCCACTATCCACATTGGCGTGAAGTTGATATTAGATAGTGTGGTGAGTGTAGCGAGCCACCAAGCTCGAAGAGTGGGTGAGCGCAGCGAGCCCCGCAACGCATCACAGACCCGGAAGTAGCACGCGGCCATGCTGCCGCCATGAAACTAAACAAGTACCCCAGCCTGTTATGTAGCTGATGCAGATTTCATTGACGACGCATTCCCTCTCCCACCATCCAAGGAACAGGTTGGCATACATGGGCGCACAGGCTCAGCCCAACGCTGGCCCCTGGATCTGTAGAAAGAATGCATCATCAAATGTGAAATCATTTTTGCCCAGGACAAAAGTCAGGATATCCAGTAGGAAGTCATAGAAGTCACTCTGTCCCTCTGTCTCAAAAAAAGGATTTTACTGCTTGCAGGCCATTGTATTGTTGGATACTAGTGTAGAGGGATTTTATATCCATAGTGGCAATTTAGTGTTCAGGTGCCAGGGCATACCATCTACTTTGAGCTACACATCAGTCCTAACTTGAAGATATGATGGAAAACCATAGATATGAGGTCTTAAATGTAGATGTTAAATGTTTGCTAGCTGGTTCTAGAAGGCCCCCAATCTCTGAGACTATCGGTCTACCTGGTGGTTTGTGAATATCTTTGTGTATCTTAGGTAGTTAATAAAAAGTGGGTATGCGTGTGACAGTAGATGTGCAAGTAAGAAGATTCTTTCTCTGAAATAGTGCCTTGTGTCCGGTATTTCTGCAGAATCCTATTGCATATCAAAAGAAAGTCATTTGTTGTGTTAGAGAATAGTTTCTTGCAGCATGTTTTGTCATTTATTATCCATGTTTATTATACTTATGTGGCTATAATTCTAAAATGTTAAGGTTTATTTATAATAAAAGTAACATTTTACTTGATGCACCATACTCTATATATGGTTCTTTGCCTTGATTATAGTTCACAACCAGTCAAAGAACTGGAACTTCTTTCATATTCCTCGTAACAGTAGTTCTCCACTTTGGAGACTTGCTATAAAGTCCGGGATACGTGAAACATTTCAGTAATGATCGGGTTTTGGACAGAGGAGGTTGCCTCCTATTTTGTAATTTGTTGACATCCTTAATCACTTCCTTGTCATCCATTACATTTGGACCTGTTCAGCACATATTAGGTTAACAGCACCAAACTGACAGTTAATTTATATTTCAGGTGTTTTACGTGATAATTCGACACATAGGGAAATCATTGCGATGATGTATCACATTAAGACCCTAGTAATAGGCAGCAATATACAATGACATGATCATATGTTTTTCCTGCATAAAGGAGTATCTGGGCTCAGTGATAATTTCTGAATTAATGTCCCTAATTTGTAAATCTGACATCAGCCTTTGATATTGCAGGTATGGATCCATTCGGTCAACCCAAGAAAGATTGACATGGTCCTTAGGTCAACCGGCGGAAGGTAGACACATATTTTTTTAGGTGTCTAGATCTAGGCTTCTAGTTCTGGACACTGTCTTAGTGTACGGCAGACGCTCGGCACGCTATTCTATTCTCCCTCCATGCCCTAGTGGATGGTAGGGCATGAACTACCGCCTGTTCTGGAACCACATTGGGGAAAAAAATAAAAAAACGGTACTTATTTCCTAGCACGGCGCCCATCGCATAAGATTGTATGCCTTAATTAAGGCATACAATCTTATGCGATCACATACAATTGAAAAGATTTTTAATTGTATGTACAATATCGCATCTTATGGATCTCATCTTATGCATCGAGCGTGGTGAGTGCAGCGAGCCCGCGAGGGGCGGCGGTACGCGTCCTCCGAGCCTTTCATACCCCCACTATCCACGTCGGCGCGGAGATGATTTTATATAGTGTGGCGAGCCACCAAGCCCGAAGCGTGGCGAGGGGACGCGGACTACTTCACATGTATTCCGCGGCCGCTCGCCACACTATATTAAATCAACTCCATGCCGACGTGGATAGTGGGGGTATGAAAAGGTTGGAGGATGCGTACCGCCACCCCTCGCGGGCTCGCTGTGCTCGTCACGCTTTGGGTTGGTGTTGATAGTGCCGGTGGCATTAACGATGGTTATTGGGGGCTCATTTTACTTTTTAAGTACCCATAAGGTTACTTTTACAATTAAAAATAGGTACTTGTTTCCTAGCACGGCGCCTATCGCATAAGATTGTATGCCTTAATTAAGGCATACAATCTTATGCGATCACATACAATTGAAAAGATTTTTAATTGTATGTACAATATCGAATCTTATGGATCTCATCTTATGGATCTCATGGATCTTATGCATCCATAAGATGCATAAGATCCATGAGATCCATAAGATGCCATGAGATAAAAATCGTGGGCGCCGTGCTAGGAAATAAGTACCAAAAAAATTTGTGGACCTTCTGCATTGTTGGTCCACCGGTCAACCTAAGGAACCTGTGGACCTTCAGTCCCTGTTGACCTTCTGCCTGTCGACCGTTCTTGTACTGACCTAATGACCGCATCCCAATATTGCAATATGTTTTATCAATATTTTTGACCCGGCTTACTCTCGCTCCCCACTCGGTAAGCCTCCTGTAACCGTGTGATATATTTAAACACACGGTGCCGGGGGAAACCGAGAATGAAAGGAGAAAGGAAAGCCGGACAATCGGGTGCACCAGTATACTATATTTGAATTATAAATCACTGAATGATTCAATAAATGTGTAGCTTGCTGCTCCCAATTAAGGCTCCCTGAATCCTTAAAAATGCTACACTTACACAAGAAAAATAGTAAAAACTAGAGAGCGCAAGAAACACACGTTTAAATTAATTTGTATTATTGTAGAATAATGCACACAAAGAACATCAATCACAGTTAGTACATAAATACAGATATAATATCACAATTTAATATAAAATATATTTTAAAAAGGGGGGGGGGGGGCAGATGCCCCTAGCCAATTCTTGCCAAGTGGTCTATAACCAAGAACCCTGAAAGGTATTGTAATCCAGTATTTGGCTACCTTAGCCTTCACAGTCTCAAATCCACAGTCTTGTGTAAATATGTTTTATCAGTTCCCAAACTAATCACATTGTAAAAATAAAATATAATCTGTTAAAAGTAATATGAAAGAATAATTGAGCTATAGTTCTATTGTCAAAAAAATTTCTTACATTATAATATGTGAGAAATGTATGTGTACAATTCAATATATTGCATCACTTTTTTATTTCTGTGTATAGCACATTCATTTTGTATATAGCAGAGCCTGGTTGGTTTATTTACCAAGGTGCTGGTTTAAAGAATTGGATATGTTTTATAAACCAGCGTATTAGTAAATATATTCCTAAACATTTAATCTAATAATTCATTACAAATATTTTGCTTTGTAAATGTGCTGGGTATAAATGACACACATGCTGCCATGTGATACACAGATGATAAAAGCTTAACCAGTGCTAAATACAGTACAGATACACACAAATAAGAATTTTCTTTTATTCAAAATGGTGACACTAATATCAAGTAAGTGTGATACATACAGTATACTGACATGTTTTTCCTTAAATTGTATGTTTTGCTTTGACTTTTGTATTTAAGAAAAAGTAAGTTTTTCAGAGTGGCTTAGTTGTTCCTTTGTGTACTGTAATTCAGTTTCTTCCTAAGTGACCTCCAGTATATTGGGGGTTATTCAGGTTGATTCGCAAGGCTGCAAATTCGGAATGCCCATGGAACGCTGGGCGTTCCCATATGGTAATGGAGCAGCCCGGCGCCCCCCGCCCATCTCTGGCCCCCCCACACCGCCATGGGTGCGTGCACCCGGGGAACCGAAAGGGCGCCGTGGGTGCACGCACCATACGCCTGCACATGCGCAGATGCCCGCCTGCACATACGCAGAAGCGCAACATCGGTACTGCGTGCGAATACCGATGTACCGATGAGATCTGAATAAGCCCATTGTCTCTTGTCTTCTTACTGTGCAGTATAAGTCTTATCAGGTCAGATTATTTTTGTTTTATTATTATTTTTTCTTAAGAAGGTTAATTGAGCCTGTGAGGTCATGTTCATTTCTCTTTGATAAGGAAGATAGATTTATTTAAAAAAAAATTAATTTACATAATGACTTTTGTTTGAATCATAAGTTATAAAATATGACAAGTTGGTTACTATATTATCTTGATTATAATAGAACATGCACACTTTTAAGGAAGCAAGCTAGCTACTTGCCCTCAGGACTGCAGCTTGCTTGTGCATGATTATTTTAGTCATACGTGACTCAACTTTTTGTGTGTATGTAATGTATAATACAGTATATACTTATGAATGGCATTTTACGTATTAGATTTGAAAAAAATGTGCTTTTTAATGAGACATTTTGTGCTGTAACCTCTTTCAAGAATATAGAAAGAGTAGCTATTGCATAGTTGTTTCAGCTACACTTTCTCACTGAAAAAATGTGTGTATACAGAATGAAATGTCTGATTTGAAGGAAAATTTTGTTCAAGCCTGGTGTGTAGAGTGCTGTTGCCATCAGGATGTTTGTGTATAGAGTTGTTCATGTATTTGTAAAACTTTGTGTATATTTGCAACACCCAAATAGGGTGACTTTTATGTTATCATACATTTTTATCTATTTTATGTATTAAATATCTGTCAATTCAAGTTGTTTTAGCGCCCTCTGAAACCCCATTTCTCTTTTTCATATACTGTATATGTGTGTGTGTGTGTGTGTACTGTATATGTAGAAATTACCTTTACCTTTCATATAACTTAATTGCATCCAAATAGGTATTGAACATATATCTATCCCAAAATATATTCACAGAAATAAACATTAATTTGTCTTCACAAGGACCAGGATTCAGACAGCCAATACAGTGCCATAGAACTTGACAATGATACTGTGGGGGAAATTTACTAAAGGAAATTTGTAAAAAATAGGTGTATTTGTATCCAGAAATACACTATTTTTTTGACATTTACTATCCCGAAAATACGGCAATTCGTAGTCGTATTGATGTGCTATCAATACGAATACAAATTGAAATATTTTCGGGATAGTAAATGTCAAAAATAAGTGTATTTCTGGATACAAATACACCTATTTTTTACAAATTTCCTTTAGTAAATTTCCCCCTGTATGTCAAGTTACAAAGCATTTAAATATGAATTGATTTTACTATTGTAGCAGAAAAAAAGTATTTTTATTAATTTTGTAAGTTTCTCCGTATTAACAAAATAAAATTTTGTATGTCTCAATATAACAAAGTGTTCTGTTTTTATTTTTTTTATTTTTATCAGTGTGCATGTCAACTATGAACAACTTGGGTCTACATTTTTAATACATCTCGCTACTCTAGTATGCCATTAGTGGTCTTTTAGCACCTCCTTGAGTTGAAACTTATACCCACCTACCTGGCTTACAAATCAAATCCGCATTCAGCAAAATAGCATAAACAGATAGCATAACAGTGTACATTAATATGCAGAACACTAAAAGATTTCAATTGCATTTGTTCTCATTCGAGAAACAGTTGAATCAGCTTGGACAGAAGCTGACATCAGAAATGATTGATAACACCATTGTTGTTTCTATGTCTGTATATTACTACACACCTCTTCTTTTTCTACTATGGTTAATGTTATATTGCTAAATGTCAATGGTTTGAATTCCCCCACAAAAGCCAAAACTGGCCCTCTCCTCATTTTATAAAATAAGGGCACTTAGGGGGGTATTCAAATGCTGTTCTTTTTTTCACGCCTATTCTCCCTTTTTTTCACAACTTTTATATGTCGTGATATTAGTTTGCTATTCAATTCTTCCCCGTCTTTTAAAAATGTACAGTTTTTTTAAACATCTTTTACTTCACAGTCATTTTCAATGGGCTCCGTATTCAAATGTTTGGTGATAAGTTTCACGCCTTTTAATAGTCGTCTAAAATTGGTCAATTTCTTGTAATTTTATTCACCTGGGTGCCGGGTGGTAATAAAAGTTATTTTTTTTATTTTTTTTAATGAATGGCTTATTTAATGAAATTTCCTTTTCTTTATAAGGGGTTAAGGATAAACTTTGAAAATAATAAAATGCAATAGAGCAGGGTTCTCAACCTCGGTCCCCAGGACCCCACACAGCTCACATTTTCCAGGTCACCTGGCAGGTGCACTCATTACTCATTGACACATTTTAAAAGATCCACAGGTGGAGCTAATTATCTTACTTGTGATTCTGTGAGGAGACCTTAAAAACATGCACTGTGTGGGGTCCTGAGGACCGAGTATGAGAACCTGTGTAAAAGAGTATAGACACACATCCCCCCATAGAGTATAGGCACACCTCCCACATAGAGTGTAAGCACACCAGCAAAACGCGTATGGGTCATTGGGTCGACCACTGAAGTTCAACAGGGCTTAGGTCGACACTTGGAAAAGGTCAACATGGTTAAGGTTGTCAGGGTCAAAAGGTCGACACATGCTCTATGTCAACAATGGGAAGGTTGACAGTCAAAAGGTTGACCTTTTGTCTTTTTTGTCCCTAATGTTGACATACACTAGTCGACATGGACAATGAAAAAGTGCCCTGTGTGTGCTCGCCATGCTTCGGGCTTGGTGCCTCACTGCACTCAGCACACTATTATATTCTCCCTCCACGCCCTAGTGGATGGTAGGGCATGAAATACCGCCTGTCAGCACAAGTCAGCCCAGAAGAACCGTGAAAAATCCATGTCGACACTTTAACTATTGACCTTCCCAATGTCGACCTAATGATTGTGTCAACCTTTTCCATGTTGACCTAAGCCCTGTTGACCTTCAGTGGTTGACCCAATGCATGTCAAACTTAATAATGTCGACCCAATGACTGTATACAGGCAACCCCCCCCAACTCCTTCACACACAAGTGGGAGGTGTGTGTGAGACAGACGGGTCACCCTGGTGGGTCAGCGGCTGCCGGCTCCCTGCACAGTGCAGCGTCTCCTCTTCTCTCCTGTGGGCGGTAGGCTCCGGCTCCCTGCACAGCCCAGCAGCTCATATGATTTCATGAGGGCGGCAGGCTCCGGCTTCCTGCTGAGTGCAGCAGCTCATCTTCTCTCCTGTGGACAGCAGGCTCTATGCACATCTCAGCAGCTCGTCGTCTCTCCTGTGGGCAGCAGGCTCCATGCACAGCTCAGCAGCTCATCGTCTCTCCTGTGGGCGGCAGGCTCTGGCTTCCTGCTCAGCACAGCAGCTCGTCTTCTCTCCTATGGGCAGCATGCTCCATGCACAGCAGCTCGTTGTCTCTCCTGTGGGTGGCAGGCTCCCTGCACAGCGCAGCGGCTCGTCTTCTCTCCAGTGGGTGGGAGGCTGCAGCACACATCCTCTGCTCTTTGTCTTCCCCAGCAGCTCCCTGAATGTGGCATCCGCCTGCTCGCACATCTGCTTTTCAGAATAAGCTGCGGGATCCCGACAGTCATTAGCCCGACGTCGGGATCCCTTCTGGCCAGATTCAGACAGCATGGCGAGCGCAACAAAGCCCCTTGCGGGCTTGCTGCGCTCGCCACCTATTCTATTCTCCCTCTATAGGAGAATAGCCGGTGGCCGTGGAAACCAGTCTGTTAGTGTTTTAACAGTCGGGTAACTGACTGTCGGGATCCCGACTGGCACCCTTCAGAATCACAGTACAGGACACACCAGGGTGTAGTTGGGCGAGGGCAGTGCGAATTAAATGGCGTCTGCTTAACGGGGTGAGGGGCGCTCTTACAATGGAGACAAACTTGTATGACTGGGTAGAGGGCAGGGTAAAAACAGGTGGAACAAAATATGGAATAAAAAAAGAATAAAATGGCACGCAAATAAAATATATGCAATCTGTGATATAAAAAAAGGGAAAAAATGGGCGTGAGAGTAAAAGAGGGGAACAAATGGGCGTGGTAAATAACTACAGCAGATTAGGCGTCTAAAGAAAAAACATTTGAATAGCAAACCCGACCATTACTTCAAAAGACGTCCGATGCGTGAATTTGAAAGGCGTGATAAATATGACACCCAAAAGTAAACATTTGAATACCCCCATATAGTCGCTATCCAGGAAACTCATTTTAGACGCTCTGACCCTCCTCGCTTCTTTGATGGCCGTTTCCCCCAATGCTATATGGCAAATGGCCTGACTACAAAAGGGGGAGTGGCCATTCTTTTTTCGTTCCACTGCCCCTTCATATTAGAATCCCAACTTGCTGATCCAGAGGGCCGATATCTTATACTGGTGGGGAGCCTGGACGGCATTGCAGTTACCTTGGTGTCTAACTCTAGACAGTTACCATTTTGTAGGAAATTATGTGCAAAGGTTTAGCAATGTGTGAAATGTGCTATAATGATGCTAGGTGATTTTACCTTAGTTATAGATCTTACAGTTGACAGATCCCGTCCGATGAAATCCCCCCTACATGGCACTCAGCCCCCCCACACCAACTCCTCTGGATTTAGACACCTGCTTAGGGAATATGACCTCTATGACATATGGCGTACCAAACACCCAATGGTTAGGGACTACTCTCATGTGCATTCCTCGTATTCTAGGATTGATTTAGTTCTGACCGATAAATGCACTTTACCGTCAATCACCAAGATTGACATTCTACCTATGACCTGGTCTGACCATTCCCCTATATTCTTTACCTGGGATATAGGGGACTGTACACTGACCCTGAGCCCTTGGAAGCTTGGCAAATTTATACTGTCCCAACCAGAGGCCTTCCAATCCATTCAGCAATCTATAAAAATGTATGTGCACTCTAAAGCCCCTGAGGACACATCTGTTTTTACGCACTGGTGTTCCTTTAAAGCAGTGATACGCGGGACAGCCATTCAAAATGCTGCTAGGCTCAAGAGTCCATAAACTTAATTTCGCCCTGGCTGAAAAGGAGGCAGCAAGATTAGAGAAGCGCATAAAGGAGATCCCCTAATTAATCCATTTATAGACTTTTACATTCTGCGAGGGATAAGGTTAACATCTTTTCACTCCAAGAAGTGCAGCATATTCTATTTCGTCTGAATCAGAGATTTTATTTTCTTGGCAATAAAGCTGGTCGGCTTCTAGCCTGTAATTTGAGAGGTCACCGAGCTAAGGCTTGTATACACCATGTTTACACTTCTAGGGCCTCCAAGATCTGTGATCCAGACAATATAGCCAATGCATTTGCTGAATATTATTCCAAGTTATATAATTTGCATTCTGACTCTAATACACCCCAACCTCGGGAAGCAGACATCCTGTCCTTCCTAAATAAATAAGCTCTGACTAAGTTAGACCCTGAGACTTTCCTGGCCCTGGACTCCCCGTGGTCCCTTCCTGAACTTGAAAAAGCTATTTTTCTGTGTTAAGGCCCTGTGATAAGGCCCCTGGACCAGATGGCTATACAACTAACATTTATAAAAGCTACAATTCGGAGTTGGCCACAATACTATTGAATGTCTTTAATGAGGCATCTAATACTAGGGGGTTCCCAAAAGAAATGTTGGAAGCACAGATTTTAGTGATTCCGAAGTCTGGTAAACCCCCTCAGTTCAAAACTATTGCCCAATAGCGCTGCTGAATACAGATATCAAACTTTATGCCAAACTAGTCACAAACTGTCTTTGTCCACTTCTCCCTTCCCTTATTGCCGCAGGTGGGCTTTGTCCTGGGCAGACAGGCCACAGATAATACTCATAGAGTTTTTAATGTGATTGAACATTGTGGTTTTCATAAGACTCCGCTGTTAGTATTGTCGTTGGATGCAGAACAAGCATTCGACAGATTACACTGGGGATACCTAATATCTGTTCTAGTGTCATTTGGTTTTCAAGGTAGATTTTTAGACTCTATCTTGGCCCTGTACTCTGCCCCGTCTGCAAAGGTATTTGTCAACGGTAGTCTCTCCTTGGGGTTTGATATAGCTAACAGCACCAGACAGGGTGTCCTTTGTTGCCCCTTACATTTGCATTGGCGATCGAGCCCCTGGCTGAGACTATTAGAGTTGACAGAGATGTGAAGGGACCTGTGATTGGGGATGTAGCCCATAAAATCAGCCTGTTTGCTGATGATATCCTTCTATTCCTGTTGAACCCTGAAACTTCTCTTCCCAGACTCCATACCATTCTCGACGAATACGCAAAAGTATCATATTAAAAATTGAATACTTCTAAAATTGGAGCTCTCCCTCTTATTCCCACGGTGACATTAGCCAAAGATAGCTATAAAAAATACATGGCAACAGCACTCTATTAAGTATCTGGGGGTACAGTTGGCCAGAGACGTTGACCTTATTGATTATCATTTCCTACCATTACTCTTCTCATTAGAAAATTTAATAAAGGAATGGCTGCTTCATGAAATCTCATGGCTGGGGCGTATAGCTGCTTCTAAGATGGTGTTGTTACCTAAAATAATGTTTTCACAATATATTTGGAAGGGCTCTAGACCACGTATTGCCAAGCATATCTTAGTATTGCTGAAACACTCCGGAGGTGTTGCCTATCCAGACCTTAACAATTATCACTCGGCCTGTATCCTCAGTAAAGTCCACGATTGGTTTGCTGTTACCTCCCCCAAACCCTGGGTCCTTATAGAAAGATCTTTCTTGGAAAAGTAAAATCTTGCGGACTTACAGTATTTCTACTCCCTGAGCAGGCCATCCCATCCTGGAAGGGCCCGGGAGTCGCAATCAGGACTACTTTGCACGCATGGCACTCTGTGATTTCGGGTGACCATGATGTGTCTTTACCGGCCCCCAGTCTCCCTATTGGGACTCTGGCTAGTCTCATTCCCGATCTTCGACTAGATCCCTGGATGGAGAGAGGCATTACATGCTTGAAGAATATTTTTGGTACAGCTGCCCTGTTTTCCTTCTCCCAGTTACAGGCACAATTTAATATCCCTAAAGTTGTTTTTTTTTTTTTTTTTTTTATATCTACAAATACGCCATTGGTTATCCACTTATAAGGTTAGACCATTTACTACTTTACGTCTGCCTACAGCTGGCCTCCCCTAACCACAGAGGAGGGGTATCACGTTGGTGCCAATATATTACTTGCAAGAAGGGGAAACTAAATTTACAACTTAAATGGGGAAGAGATTTGTCCAGGGTGTTTCTTGATACTGAATGGGATTCGATCTCTAGGTCATGTTTTAAGGTATCTAAATGCCTCCACCACTGTGAAATGTTCTATAAGTTATGTCATAGGCCCTACTTTACCCCACAGTGGCTGCACCTAATTTGGTCTGCCCGGTGTTGCGGCCGCAGTGGATTGAAGTATTCTCCCTTATCAGTGAAGTTCTTAGGATATATGTCCCTGTCGATCCCGTGGTTGCTCTGTTCCATCATACCTCAAATCCACTTCTAAGCTGTGATAGCTATCTGCTGGTCCACATTCTGATCTCTACTAAGGCAGCCATAGTACAATCAGGGCCGCCAAGAGAAATCCTGGGCCCCGGTACAACAACTTCCTGGGGCCCCCACAGACAGAGCTCCTCTGCGGACCTGTTGTTACGCCACTGCTTCCAAGGTGGATACAGGGACAAAAATGTACACCGTAATGTCTATTAAACATGTCACACACCCATTACATTTTATACCACATGCTCATTACATGTTATGCCACACAATGTAGTGGGAAGTACACATTATGCCATACACCGTAATACCTATTACATATTTTACCACATGCCATAATGCCCATTACACATTATTCCACACACCGTAATGCTCATCGCATATTAGGGCGTTAATATGCTCGTTGCCATTGGATTAACCTGCTCTGCCAGGTGTTACATGCTCTGCCAGGGGTTAACATGCTTGTTGACATGGATTTACATGCTCTGCCATGGGTTAACATGCTCATTGCCATGGATTTATATGCTTTCCAGGGGTTAACATGCTCGATGTCATGGAGTTACAGTACATGCTCTGTCAGGGGTTACATGCTGACTTCCAGAGTCGGATCTCAACCCCAGCAGCATGCAGGGAGGCGGCAGACACAGAGCAACCAGCCACCCACCTACCTTCCACCTTGGAACACAGTGACCTAGACATGGGTGGGGAACCAGGTCTGGGACTGCTGGGCTGGAGACATGGCACTGGCACCTGCTGCTGCTGGTGGTGGCTGGAATGGGAACTGTGTGTCCAGACCAGGGCCCCCCTGACAGGCCCGGGCCCAGGTAAACTGTACCTGCTCCCCCCCTCTCTCTCGGCACCCCTGAGTACAATTGTGGAATCCCACTCTATACCCAGTATACAAACTACTATTAATAACACTCACAAACACTTTGGGGGAAAATTACTAAGATCAATTCGTAGAAAAAAATTGTATTTTCATAGGAAAATACAATTTTTTTTGCCGTATTTGTATTTTGGGAATTTACTATGCCAAAAATACGAATTTTCGTATTCGTAATGATGGGACATTCGTTTTGTATTTACAAATACGAATGAATACACCATCGATACAATACGACAGGAATCACCATTCAAAAGAATGGTGATTCCTGATTTACTAAGCTAATTGGCATATTTACAAATACGAATGAATACACCATCGATACAATACGACAGGAATCGCCATTCAAAAGAATGGTGATTCCTGATTTACTAAGCTAATTGGCGTAAAACGGTCGCAAATGGCCGGCCAAATACGGCAGGAAAATATTCTTCATTTTCCTGTTGTATTTGACTTTAGCCTGCACGGATTAGTCAGATCCGTGCAGGCTTCAGTGTTAAACAAATAGAAAAATAAATAATAATAAAAAAAACTGCGTGGGGTCCCCCCCACAGCCATAACCAGCACCAGGCTGAAAGAGCCAGGGCTGGTAATAAAAAATCAGGAAACCCGGCAAATAGGAGTTCCCCGATTTTTTTACAACCAGCTCCAGGGCCTGGGCTGGTTCCCAAAATACGGGGGACAAAATGACTAGGTGTTCCCTGTATTTAAAGAACCAGGCCCAACCAGCCAGCAGGTTAATGCCACAGCCGGCGGGAGACTTTTTATACAAGTCCCCCCAGCCAAAGCATTAACCCTACCAACCAGTCAGCCTGGCCCGGGGTCCTGGGGGAGTGGGGACCTGAAGCCTCGTGCTGTCCCTGATGACCCTTGGCTGTGGTCACTGGGCTGATTCCAGTGTAAAACATAGAATAAACTATTGTTCAATACTGTGGAACTATGAGTCCCAGCAAGCCTCCCCCGTATGCGGGGACTTGGAGAACCACAAGTCCCAGCATGCGGAACATTAAAGGGCCCGCTGGCACTTGTAGTTCCACAGTATTAAAAATAGTAAAATAAACACACACACAGACACATGAGAAATAAAACTTTTAATACATCCAAAGCCCTTTCATACTGATACTTACCTATCTTGAGCCAGTAGGTAGGTCCAGGGCTCCATGGTCCAGGGGTCTGGCTCTGGAGTCCGCCGAAATCCATAGGGGTCCTGTGGAAGTAAATTCTACTCACGGGTCTCCCTCGGCATAGATCTGTCCTCTTCTTTAATGCAGTAGTCCTCCTGAACTTGGCAAAATAAAAAATCGACACCCCGGCACCAGCTAACAGGAGAAGCGCTGAAGGTTTATCTTCAGCGCTTCTCCTCCGAATGATTCTATTGGCCACCTAGCGGCCAATCAGGAGCCGCATTTTTTTATGTTTTTCAGTCTATGCTGATTTAAAGAACATTCCATGTCAAAGTGTATTGAAAAGTGACAGCTCTAGCAAGGCAAAAGCCAATTTATGAATTAGAAAGCATTCAATTGCTGTGGCAATTGACTTAAATTAATTTAAAGCCTAATATATTTGATGGGAAGACCAGCGTATGTTAAACTATATTTAAACCTCTGTGTGCCAAGTAGAGGAATATGAATCACTTTCATTATATCCGCCTACTGTTCTGAAGTAATTTAATTGAATTTTTGTTAAACATTGCTCTCAAACAAAGTTGCTGTGAGCGGCGCTGGCATTTTTATCAAATTATTTTGCAACTCTCTCACAGCAACATTGACACTCAAATGGTTAAGATGGGTAGGCTGTATACAAAATCTACAACACTTTGACCTGGGTGATAGAAATCCTAGGTTCGCCATTGTATCCTATGCAACAGTTTCCTAATGGCTGCAGTGAAAATAGATTGTGTAGTAATTATTGTAACAGTTTCTACTAGAATACATTGTCATTGTATCTATTGCTGCAGAGAAACAATATATTTAACGTGTAACCTCTAACTTTACTCTCAAGAACTTGCAAATTAAATATTACAGCAATTTTTTGAGATTGCGTCAATTAAAAGTAACCATTTTTTAATTATTTTTATTATTTTGGTTTTGTCGGGGGCAGAGAGTAGGTTTGTTCTTTTTTTCACTAGAGTTGTAAAAAAAATTAATAAAACAATTAATTTAAATCAGCAAAAAAGTATGTATGAGAAAAATGCTTAGACTTGAATAATTATTTTAGTTCTTGTTGTCACCATACATTAGGTGCAAACTACATCCAGTCATGGACAGATTAAGTTTGTTTTTGATGTTTTAATTAATATGATGTGCTACATTTATTCTTCATGTGAGTGGTTTACTTGTTAGGCTTTGATTGGCAAATGTATCAGTCCTTCAGGTGGGATGTGACAGAAGTGGCCACTCTTCCATGGATGCCCGAAAAAACACTTTTGAGACAGTAAGTAGGCAAGTAAGTAGGTGTGTTTCACTCTGATGCTGCCATATGAAGGCAGCCCCACCATGATACATACTGTTTCAAGACTTGGTTGTATATGCTGCTTGGCAACAAGTGCTGGATGAGAGATTATGATCTTGATTTTTACCAACGTAGACAAAACTCATGACACCAGCATCCTAATCCACCATTCTATAGATGCATTGAATAAGAAGGCTCAAATAGTGTAACACAGCTTTTAATATTAACGTTATGATTTGAGCTTCCAATTTTGACTATATAGTCAATCGGAAGAAAGGTTAGCACAAATCGCAGTGTGTACAGATTTTCATGCCAGTCTGTGCCCCCGTGGAATCGGCATTGCAAGATAAAATAGACTGTGCAGGTAAGTTAAATATTACTACATTGTGTACAAAATCTCAAATATAGTCAAGTATGTATAGTCAGTATGCTTCTGGGCTCTTAGGAGAAATCACAGTGAAAATCTTTCTGTGTGTATGCACCTTTATGGGTGTAATACAACGGTCTCTCACCATATAAAAAGGGTCTACAAGAAATTGTAGACAAGAATATGGATATAAGAACCAGGTTTTTCCAGAGATTCTGCCACCTTCCACCAGGTCCATTCCCACACTCCTGGCCAATGCATAGTCTTACAGTATATCTTTTTAAAGGTATGTGGAGGAATTCAAGTAACACCTGTATGTATACCTCCTAACTCAGGGCCGGTCCTCAAGATCTACCAGCGGTCCACATTTTCCAAATGACCTAGCTGGTGCACAGTTGTAGTCCTAACTGTCACATTTTCAAACATGCTTCATTCATTCTTACTATATATCCACAAGTTGCCTGAAAGGCGTGAATGCCGGTAAATCTTGAGGACAGGTTTGGTCACCCCTGTCCTAAATCAAGGGAGTAATATGGCCTAATATCAGACATGGATTCACTGACTGTCTTGTCCAATTAGGCAGCTACAGCTCATGGGTTCATTTCAACAATCTCCTTATTTTTGTCAGTGACTGTTAGAGTCCCATTCATAGCATAAAATACAAGAACTTTTTACTTAATTTTTCATTTCATGTGTTCCCTTCCCTTTCATTTTTGTTTCTTTAAACTATTTTGTTTTCATCACAAAAGAAGATATCCTGTCCTTAAAGATAAAAAGGTGATCTTTACAGAACCAGTGGTATAAAAGACTCTCATGTTTGCCTCTAATGCATTGGAGTGCATCTTAATTCAGCATTCTGGTTTCAAAGTGCTCATACACAATTAGAATTTGCTGGCACTAAAGTTGTCTTAAACATAATTCACAGAAAACCACAATTTGTATGAGCCAAACTTTTCCTTTTGAGTAGCATCTCATTGTAATTAATCTGTATACAAGTTACATTTATGGAGAATGACTAGTATCTATCCATCTATGTAGTTATTGCTAATCATTTCCCAGTCTGATGGAAAATTTATTCTATAGAACAGTGAATTACTATGCCTGCCTGTTTCATTTCCACTGCAAACATCTGGAAGTGGTGTGCACATACGCAAAGCTCTAGCTTTTGCTGGGCATGCGCACAGTATAACCTTTGAAGCTTTGATATTAATGCAACATTCCATTGCATAGCACATACCTCCCAACTGTTACGATTCAGGGCACTGGCCATGCCCCATAGCATGGAATATAAGGGTGTGTAGGAATAACCCTTTCATAGGCCATTCCCCCTAATCACGAGACAGTGCTCCCTATTATGCGAGTGCACACCTTTGGCACAGGCAAGTGTCCCTCCTTCACTGTCACCAATGTAGGGAGGTATGATTTTATGTTGACAGCTAAGAAAGCATTCAATGCATTGTCCATCATTACTATAGGGTGAATATGAAATCTTGATATTGCAACGGAAGTGGCCCATAGAACCAGGGGCATGTGCATGCATGATACATACCTCGGTACTGCGCATGCGCTGGTCCCAGTTTTTGTCATCTCTATTGTATAGGTGCCAGGACTATGATTTCACTTCTATGGACTGCTCCCAAAGCATCTTATAGTGAGCCATGTGAGGGGATTATATGCTTTTACTGTATATACACTTATATGCTGTCTATGTATGTCGAAATTCAAGATTTATTTGTAAAAAAAACTCATGTCAACCTTTTGACGGTTGAGAGTGAAAGGGGCGACCACTATTGGTCAACAGTGAAAAGGTTGACACATGAAAAAAGGTTGACATGGTTAAATGTCAACATGAAAAGGGTTGACGTGAGTTTTTCATGGGTCTTTTTTTTTTAAGGACTTTGTTCATACTGTACTTTACCATCACAGTGGACATGGATGGGGAATATAATAGTGTGCCGAGCATAGCAAGGCATCGTTCCTGAATGAAGGGGATGAGGAACACTTATACGGTGTCCATGTCAATATACTGTAGACACATGTAAAAAAATCGCATGTCGACTTTTTCAAAGTTGACCTATAGCTTATGTCGACCTTTTTCGTGTTTTGACATTTTGACTGTTAACTAATAGTTGTTGACCTTTTGACTATCGACTATGTAGATTACACCGCTATGGGGGAAATTTACTAAAGGAAATTTGTAAAAAAAATAGCTGTATTTGTATCCAGAAATACACTTATTTTTGACATTTACTATCCCGAAAATACGGCAATTCGTATTCGTATTGATGTGCTATCAATACGAATACGAATTGCCGTATTTTCGGGATAGTAAATGTCAAAAATAAGTGTATTTCTGGATACAAATACAGCTATTTTTTACAAATTTCCTTTAGTAAATTTCCCCCAATGTGTCCAAAATGTATACTCATAAAACACTCACATGAACTAATATTTTGTTAATTGTGCAGGAGATTCAGGATATGGGTGTGACTGGTGGCTAATGACACCTCTGCGTAACCCACGTGGCCCTTCACAACACCGATATAATAGTGCACACACTGCTACCCGCATTAAGGGATATCAATCCCGGGGCATTTTTTCAATCCCGGGATTGAAAAATGCTCAATCCCGGGATACCGGGATTAGCATCCCTAATAATACAAAACGCCCTGGCCGCCCACTATTTACTTACATTTGCGAAGTGGGCGGCCGGGCTGATTGGGTGGCTCTCAGCCTCTGTAGCGCAGGGACAGCGCGACAGAGGTTGTTAGCTGCGGTGGAGAAAGCCTCTTCACCTCGCTGTCAGTGCGGGCTGAATCGGCTATGCAGGAGGGTGGACAGCGCTGGATCCTGAATTGGTGAGTATGTTGGTGTAAAAGTGAGGTATGTGTATGTAATAAAGTTATACTTCTCTGTGTGTGTTTTTTCTTTTAACATTCTTTTTACAGGTGGACTACAAGTCCCAGCGGGCCCATTAATGCCCTGCATGCTGGCACTTGCAGTTCTCCTGTATAAAGCAATGTTAGGTATGTCAGATTTAACCCTATCAGGCCGGCGTCCACTGGTCTTGGACGCTGGTGACAGCCCCGTGCTTCAGCCCTGGACGGGTGAAGTCTGGGGGGGACCCCACTCCTCCAGGTACCCCGTCCAAGGCTGACCAGCCACGGTGCTCATGTTTCGGCCGGGGGACCTTAAATAAAAAGAGTCCCCCCGGCTGTGGCATGACACCGCGGGCTGTTGGAGCCCGGTGCTGGTTTCAAAATACTGGGGGACCCCCAGATTTTTTGTCCCCCGTATTTTTGGAACCAGGATCGGTCCAAGAGTCTGGGGCTGGTTTCAGAAATACGGATGACCCCTATGCTTTTTGTCCCCTGTATTTTTGGAACGAGGTCCGGCTCAATGAGCCCAGGGCTGGTTATGTTCAGGTGGGGGGACCCCACACTGTTTTTGTAAAAAAAAAATGTACACATTTTTTTTTACACTGGACCATGCACAGATCTCAATGATCTGTGCAGGGTTCTGGCCAATTCGCATATCAGAACCTGGTCTGATTTTTTGCCGATTTTTAGACACATTTTCCCAAATTCGCATCTCATTAAATATGCAAATTGTATACATTTCAATGGGAAAACATCTGGATGCGCGTTCCGGTGCGAATAAAAATCGCACTTTCAGAAAGTGCGATTTCGCGGCAAAAAAACACATTTTTTGCCATTTTCCGCACCTCATTAAATATGCGAATTCGGAGAAAAGTGCGATTTCGGCTGTTTTTGGCAAAAATATCGCAAAGTCACATTTTCGCATCTCATTAAATGTGACCCAGAGTCTCAAATCCTTGAGAATTTGCCTGCTATCTGTACTTCTCTTTTGCTGCAGCTGCATTCTTTGCTGGCCTCTCCTGATCCAGCGCATTTCAACAGTTTTTTTCTTAAAGTACCCGATCGGTAAATCTATCTCTCTTTTTTGATTATTCCTAAATTTAATTCTATAGCAATATTCTGACTTGTAACTAGTGTAATGAGATGCACGAGCAGCTGTGACCATACACATGTAAAATTTATGCCGTAGCTCGCTCCATGGAATGTGGCTTCCACGAGGTGCAGGCCTGCTACTCCTCGCTTATAATATACTGTAGCTGAGTTATGACTAGCGTAATGAAATGAACGAACAGCTGTGCACTTAGACATGACAAACCTATAGTGTACATTGCTGTAAGTCAGTCATCTCTTACTGTATACCATCATTTTCACAGGCAGAGGCCATGCCCTTCCAAGGAGGGTTATTCAAATGTTTTATACAGGACAATGCATACAGTAATTGCAGTTCATTGACCTTATATGGTAATTTCAGTATTTTACATTAGTTAAATTTGAACAGAAATTACTGTACAGTACAATTAATATGTACTTATTACAGTAACTTTTAGCATAACCAATGCATTCCCCTTTGTATTGTAAGTACTGTAGTGAACTTTGTGTACTGTATGCACTGTACAGTGTGTGTGTTTTATAGTGTATGTAATAAAAAATGTCATTGGGAATATACTGTACAGTAATGCACTTTTTAACCCCTTACCGACGCAGCCTGTTTTTGCCTTCCTGACAGAGCCCTTTTTTTCAAATCTGACATGTATCACTTAAGTGGGGATAACTTTTTTTTGCTTTTACTTATCCCAGTGATTTTGAGATTGTTTTCTCGTGACACATTGTACTTCAAGTTAGTGGTAAATTTTGGTCGATACAGTCTGTGTTTTTTTGTGAAAAATACCAAAATGTCGTAAAAAATTTTAGCAATTTGCAAAATGTAAAATTTTCTGCTTGTGAGACAAATAATCATACCACTCAAAATAGTTAATAACTAACATAGACCATATGTATACTTTATGTTTCCATCATTATTGCAACCTCCTTTTAATTTTTTTGGACACTAGGAGGCTTAAAATATGAATAGCAAATTCTCAAATTTTCAAGAAAATTTCAAACACTGATTTTTTTAGGGACCAGTTCAGTTCTGATGTGACTTTGAGGGACTTGTATGTGAGACACCCCCATAAATGATGCCATTTCAAAAACTGCACCCCTCACAGTATTCAAAACAGCATTTTGGAAGTTTGTTAACCCTTTAGGTGTTTCACAGGAATTAAAACAAAGTGTAGGTGAAATTTCAAAATTTCATTTTTTTAGCAGATTTTCAATTTTAATAAATTTTTCTAAGGAACACAGTAGATTTTACTAGAGAAATGTGACTAAAAATTGATTCCCCCAATTCTTTTGTTTTCATAAATATCCTATATGTGGCCCTAGTGTGCACGTTTACCAAACCACAGGCTTCATAATAGAAGGAGCACCTACTTGATTTTGGAGCCTCCTTTTTATGAGATTATTTTTTAGGCACCATGTAGGTTTCTAGGCACCATAAGATGCTAAAAGTTAGGAACCCCCCCACAAGTGACCCCATTTTGCAAACTACACCCCTCAGGGAATTCATCTAGGGGTATAGTGTACATTTCAAACCCCCAGGGGTTTCACCAATTGTGGTAGTACTGGGCTGTGAAAATGAAAAATTACATTTTTTACACAAAAATGCAGTTCTGGCTTAAAATTTTTCATTTTCACAAGGAATGAAGGAGACAAAGCACCCCAAAATCTGTGCCCCAATTTCTCCCGAGTACGGCAATGCCTCATATGTGACCAAAAAATACCATTTGGGTGCATGGCAGGACTCAGAAGGGAAGGAGTGATATTTGGATTTTGCAGCACAGATTCTGGTGGAATGAATGGTGGGTGCTATGTCGCATTAGCAAGACCCCCGAAGCACCAATACAGTGGAACCCCCCCACAAGTGACCCCATTTTGCAAACTACACCCCTCAGGGAATTCATCTAGGGGTATAGTGTACATTTCAAACCCCCAGGGGTTTCACCAATTGTGGTACAACTGGGCTGTGAAAATGAAAAATTACATTTTTTACACAAAAATGCAGTTCTGGCTCAAAATTTTTCATTTTCACAAGGAATGAAGGAGACAAAGCACCCTAAAATCTGTGCCCCAATTTCTCCCGAGTACGGCAATGCCTCATATGTGACCAAAAAATGGCAGGACTCAGAAGGGAAGGAGTGATATTTGGATTTTGCAGCACAGATTCTGGTGGAATGAATGGTGGGTGCTATGTCGCATATGCAAGACCCCCGAAGCACCAATACAGTGGAACCCCCCCACAAGTGACCCCATTTTGCAAACTACACCCCTCAGGGAATTCATCTAGGGGTATAGTGTACATTTCAAACCCCCAGGGGTTTCACCAATTGTGGTACAACTGGGCTGCGAAAATGAAAAATTACATTTTTTACACAAAAATGCAGTTCTGGCTCAAAATTTTTCATTTTCACAAGGAATGAAGGAGACAAAGCACCCCAAAATCTGTGCCCCAATTTCTCCCGAGTACGGCAATGCCTCATATGTGACCAAAAAATACCATTTGGGTGCATGGCAGGACTCAGAAGGGAAGGAGTGATATTTGGATTTTGCAGCACACATTCTGGTGGAATGAATGGTGGGTGCTATTTCGCATTAGCAAGACCCCCGAAGCACGGTGAAATGATGAACCTAATAATCCATAGATGTGTGGTATATTTTAAAGCACTCCTTCATACATAGGCCGGGTTTGTCGGGGCAAGTTTCACAGTGGAAAATAGTTTGCTTTCGTATTCCCTTTTTATAGCAAACTTTGCACCTTTTTTGTGTCCTGCCCTTTTTTCCAGTGGAGGGGATTTCGTTAGGAAAATGCTGCCCTGATACAATACGGGGGCCAGTACTAGAAGTACTGGGGCCAGTACTAGAAGTACTGGGGCCCTCTGCCTGCTGGTTCCCAAATATTAGGCCCTTTATGACTTCCTCTTGAAAGTGCATAAATGTCCCCGTCTGGCTGGTAGAACGGAATAGTACGTAAGCGTTATACAGTGCCATCTGGATGATATACACGGCCAGCTTCTTATACCATATTTTTGTTTTCCGCAGGGCACTGTACGGCTTCAGTACCTGATCTGAAAGATCCACTCCGCCCATGTACTTATTGTAATCTAGGATACAAATAGGTTTTGAGGTGTGGGTACTGGTACCTCGTACAGGGACGGAGGTGGTACTGTCTCCGTGAATTGTTGTCAGTATAAGGACATCCCTCTTGTCCTTATATTTGACCAACAACATATTTTCGGTGCATATTGCCCTGCTTTCACCCTTTCTAAGTAATTGGGCAACGTGCGTTTTTGGGAGGCCTCTTTGGTTCTTGCGCACAGTACCGCAAGCTGCTGTACCTCTTGAACCAAGGGCCTTAAACAGGGGGATGCTGGTGTAAAAGTTATCCACATAGAGGTGATAACCCTTATTCAGGAAGGGGTGCACTAAATCCCAGACAATCTTTCCACTAACACCAACGAGGGATGGGGGGCATTCTGGCGGTTCAATTCTTGTGTCCTTCACTTCATATACCCTAAACCTGTGGGTGTACCCTGAGGTACTTTCGCATGCCATACCTTGCCCTCTTATTGGGAAGGTACTGGCGGAATTTAACCCTTCCTTTAAAATGTATAAGTGACTCGTCTACACAAATGAATTTTTGGGGGATGTACATCTCAGCAAATTCGGCGCTGAAATGATCAATGACCGGCCTGACTTTGAATAGCCGGTCAAAGGTGGGATCATCTCTGGGTGGGCACTGTGCATTATCGTTGTAATGCAAAAATTTAAGGATCGTCTCAAAACGAGTCCGGGTCATGGCCATACGATAAAGTGGGGTGCTGTACAGAACATCTGTACTCCAATATTGCCTAATTTCTGGCTTTTTAACTATGCCCATATGTAACACCAGACCCCAAAACGTCATCATCTCTACTGCATCTACAGGGGTCCACCTAGCAAATGATGACGTGGGGTTTTGGGCAATAAACTGCTGGGCATATAAATTACTTTGGTCCACCATTAAATTTATAAAATCATCAGAGAAAAAGACTTTGAAAAAGTCAATTTCTTTGAGGCCTGTAGTATCAAATTGGATTCCTGGGTTGGCCAAAAACTCAGGAACCTGGGGCTCAAAATTGTCTGGTGGTGGGGTCCATACGAGATCAATCATTGGGGGGGGTCTCAGCTGCTCTACGGGGGCGTCTTTGAGGGGGTCCCTCATCACTAGAGGAGGAAGAGGAGCTTAAGACGAATGCAAATTCATTGCTTTCTTCACTGGCTGTGTCAGTGTCAGAGGCAATAAGGGCATATGTCTCCTCCGCTGAAAACAGTCTTTGCGATGATTGTGACATTTTTATTATTTTTGTGTAGGCGTGTATAGTGTAGGGGGGGGGGGGTACAAACTTTATTTCAACACGGGGGGTATGTAGTGTGTATGTAGTGCTTTAACACGTGTAAGTTAAAAGAAAAAAAAAAAGCTCCTGCGCCAAAAATTGAGCACAGATGTTGGTCAGTAACGTCCGTCACTGATCAGCGCTCAGCGGGCACAGGACACCCACAAAAGCACCGTGGGTGTAAAAAAATTTTTAAAAAAAGACTCCACAGCACCCTCCAAAAAAAAAAATTAAAAAAAACTTCTGATGAGTCAAAGACAACAGGAATTTGATCCCAAAAAAAAAATTAGATCAAAAATGCTGATCAGTGATGTACGTCACTGATCAGCGCTCAGCGGGCACAGGACACCCACAAAAGCACCGTGGGTGTAAAAAATTTTTTAAAAAAAGACTCCACAGCACCCTCCAAAAAAAAGAAATAAAAAAAAAATGCTGATGAGTCAAAGACAACAGGAAATTGATCCCAAAAAAAAAATTAGATCAAAAATGCTGATCAGTGATGTACGTCACTGATCAGCGCTCAGCGGGCACAGGACACCCACAAAATCACCGTGGGTGTAAAAAAAAAAAAAAAAACCCCCACAGCACCCTCAAAAAAAAAAAAAAAACTGCTGATCAGTGATGCAACACTGATTAGCAGTGAGGGGCAGTAGGCACACAACTGTGGGTGCAACTGTGGGTGCAACCTGACAGGGTATATACAAAAAATGCTGATCAGTTAGTTTACACTGATCAGCACAAAAGGGGGGCAGCAGGGGGCAGCAGATACAAAATTATATCACACAATTTAAATCTCTGACACAATGACGCTGCTGTAGCAGCAGCAGCAGCACCAGCAACACAAGCACAGCAGGAGCTGGCAGCACGGATGCCACCAACGCTGATCAGGTCAGTATAGGGCACAGATGGGCACGGAGACCGCTCTGCACGCTGTTCCTGACCGGAATGGCGGCTGCAGGGCTGTCTCCGGTATTTTCTATGTGGTGTATTGGCTGTGATTGGTCCGTCGGTCCGACGGACCAATCACAGCCTTTGGGGGCAGGTGGGGTGAGGTGGGGTGACCACCAGTGACACCCTTACACCCGGTGGTGATTGGTGCTGTACTTAACAGCACCAATCACCACCGATCCCTGTGTCACCGGCGAACGTTATTCGCCGGTACACAGAAAAATGCTGTAATTGGCTGTTCACATTGAACAGCCAATCACAGCGATCGCCGATGGGTGGGGGCATCGCTGCCCCCCCTGGGCAATGAGGGAAGATGTCTGCTGTCAGGGACAGCAGACATTGTCCCTCTGTCACCGCGTCTATAGACGCGGTGACAGTTTAAAGTCATGACGTACATTTATGCCATGTGTCGGGAAGTACATCCCGACCATGACGTAAATGTACGTCAAATGTCGGGAAGGGGTTATTGAAAAATTGAAATTGGCTAAATTTTTCTAAAACCATAATATCTGTAATTATCAAAAAATATGAGCAAGATAACTGCTAACAAGGCTGCCATTAGGCATTTTCAGGCCCAGGACTGATTTCCAGTCAGGGCCCCTCTGCCCCCCCCCCCCCCTTCCCTTCACTTACCACCCAACTCCTGCTGCAGGTCCCAAAGCACAGGCTTCTTCAATGCAGGACGTCAGTGGCCAATTAAAATGCAACACTGGCTGGTGAGCCAATCAGAGCTCATGTACCGGCAGCTGCTCTGATTGGCTAATGGTACATGAGCTCTGATTGACTCAAAAGCCGGTGCAGCATTTTAATTGTATAACAAAATGTGAAACATATATAGTAAAAATTGCTGCTACATTGTGTTGGGGATATTGGGTAAAATAGGATTAAAGGACCTCCAAAATGTGTTTATAATGAGAATCTCTTCCGTTCAGGTATCTTATTACTGTATATGTTGCATTATATCGATTAAAAATCATCAGAAATGTGTAATATCTCTAAGTACCTTATGTACTTTACAGAACATTTTTACAGATGATCTACTAATAGATTCACAGATCCATCAAAAATAGAAGTATATATAATTATAATGACATTATATAAACGCGTTTCGTGCAATTTTTTCATTTAATCCCGCTGGTGCCAGCATGTTTAGTCTGAAAATCCATTCAGATTCATGCTGGTTTAAAAGTTATGCACCTGAGTAATATCACTGAACTAATTGAGCATCTACCACTATCTGTATGTATGGTTTAAAAGTTAATGTCTGTCTCATCCTCTGATAAGTGGTGGAATATTTTCTGTGATTGTGCTGTGAAAACTTGCAAGAGTATGTCCACATTGTGTAAAGTTCCTTGCGACCAGTTGTTCATTTTTTTCACCTAATAGACTTACGTTTATTGCCAATCTATGAAGGGCCATGTGCTCTCTAAAAGTTCTTATTGTTTGTCCAACATAATATTTGCCACATGGGCATATTATTATGTAAACAATAAACTGCGATTTACAGGTAAGCACATGTTTAATTTTGTATTTTTGTCCTGTTCAGGGATGTAAAAGTTCACTCCCTGCTACCACAAGCTACCAAATAAGTCCTCATAATTAGAAAGGACCTTATATAGGGGGAAGACTTTTGTCTTCTATCCTCCAAGGGGATGTATAGTCCCTTTTTTCTTTAAATAGCTTGGATCAGGATAAAAAAAAATCACTCCTTAATATGGCCAGAGCAAGTGTGCTCTCCAGTGTCCAAATAACAAGTCTTACTATTTAGACACTGGAGAGCATACTTGCCCTGGCCATATTAACCCCTTCAGTGGCAATCCCGAGAATTTTCCAGGCTGTGCCTCAGTGCCCAGTCTGGAAAGCCCAGAAAACACTTAATTTTGACATGCAGCACAACTGCCGTAGAGAACAAATACTATGTACCAGCAAGATTCTTAAGGAACTCATACATTAGCAATCCCCCTTGAGAGCCATCCAGGAAGATGCAAAGTGGCAGGTTCGCGAGTGACACAGAAAATCGCATTTAGTACAGTGCAATACAGAATATTGCATGTGCTTTTTTTTGCATGTGATATACTGTATGACAAGCACATGCTGCCCCTGTAAGTTTTCCTACAGTACTTAGTCAATACTGGTTGGTACTGGATGTACTGTACTGTATAATGTGCATACAGTACCTGTAATTACATTGTAAGTTTTTGTGGTATTCTATTAAATGAGGCCTTACTGTACAACAAATCAATAAAAGTAGTAAAATAAGCAGATATTATTGTTGTGCCTATGGACACCCTCTTACTGTACCTACAGATGGGTCCATGCTTATCTGGTTAGCCGGGGCGACCTGCTCACTGGGACAGGGACATCTGAGTATCTCACATGCATGTTTGCCTCATTTGCATTGTGGTGCACTGACTGTTGCGTCGGAAACCACTCAAATGAGCGTGGCTCCATCAGCACAATATTTCCACTCCATATTACTCTACTGTACATGATTTCAGTGTCTGTCAATACAGTACTCTTTAGCGTGAGGTGAGAATGTTTCTTATTAATAGATACTGCACCAAGAAAATATACTGTAAGATACACTTTGACCATCTATACTTCAGTTAAACAGACCAAAAAGCCAACGTTTAACAAATCCTTTGATTTTTTTTAACAAGGGATGATCAAAGACGTCAGAATTTGAACAAGTTTTAATAGCATTTGGAATTTATTGCGTACAGTACAGTACAGATGTGTCCTCATACTGTACTGTACACCTTAACTTTATCATGACATAAAGAGGGGGGTGTTTCGATCGCACAGGAGGTTAGGTATGGGTAAGGGTACCTTTCAATCTCCACGTTAGGAAGTCCGATTCCTTTTTAATCAATTTTTTCTTGTATTACATGTATGTTTTATGTTCGCAATACCTTTTAGTACACTATTAAAAGTTACATTTTATTTTCATCTTTTTTTCTCCTCGGTGCACCGCAAATAAGGCTGTTGTTTCCGAAATTTATCCTGACTTACTTTGTACTGTAAAAAATAAATGCTCCTTGTAAATTTTCTGTTTATGGACCAATCATGTATGGCTGTGAATCAGTAGTAATATAGTAAAAAGATATCGGTACTTGTTTCCTAGCAGGGCGCCACCGATTTTAATTGTATGAATTGTGTCGCAAAAACCGGGTCGATCGCATCGCATGCGAACAAATCACATGCGAACAAATCGCATGCGATGCGATCGACCCAATTTTTGCATTGGAACCAATGTTAAATGGTTCCTGAGACACGATTTTACATTGGCCCCAATGTTAAATACTCCCCAGACCCCATTTTTCATTAAATAACCACCCTGATGGGTAATTACTATGTGAAATGTCCCCCCATTGTTAACGCCACGATCAATGTCAACCCGAAGTGTGGCGAGCGCAGCGGTACACGTCCTTTGACCTTTTCATACCCCCACTATCCACGTCGGCATGGAGTTGATTGTACATAGTGTGGCTGAGCCCAAAGCGTGGCGAGCGCACGCGCATTACTTCAGATGTATTACGCGTCCCCTCACCACGCTTTGGGCTCGATGCTCGCTGCGCTCGCCACACTATATAAATTGAACTCCACGCCGACGTGGATAGTGGGGGTATGAAAAGGTCGGAGGATGCGTACTGCCGCCACTCGCCACGCTTCGGGTTGATGTTGATCGTGGCGTTGCGTTAACAATGGGAGGGCATTTCACATAACTAACCATGAGGGTGGGTTTACAATTACAAATCGGATCTGGGGGGCATTTAACATTGGGTCCAGGGGACCATTTTTACATTGGGTCCAATGTAAAAATCGAGTCCGTTGCATCGCATCGCATGCCATTATAACGGCATGCGATGCAACCGATTTTCAAAGTCGGTTAAAACGTCTTTAAAGCCCGAGAATTGGGTCGGTCGAGTCCCATCGCATACCTTAAGTTAAGGTATGCGATGGGACCTGACGGGCGCCGTGCTAGGAAACAAGTACCGAGATATCTTTACAGATTCGGTGCACAAGTAAGCATGCACGTGAGCTTCATTTCACTTAAAAATAGCTTGATGCATGGTGGTTTATACTTATTAGTGTAATTGTCTACTGTATGTAAGCATCTACTTTTACATCAATCCACATGGTGATCCTATATAGATACACACTACATACTCTACTGGAACCCCATGAAATAGAACATTTTAAACACATATGTAGTTTCTGGAAAATAGTTTTTTTTTTTTACAAAGTGTTAACTGCATTTGTTTACTTTTTATGAGGGATCGAGAACATTCATAAGAACATACCTCTCCCTTATCCTGACAGAGAAGCATATTATCTCCTTTTTGACTTGCATTTACCCAAGTGTAAACTATGCCATCTATAGCTCCAAAGATGTGGGCTCCCATGAAGCCCTGGTTGAAACACTAGCCATTTTGTTAACCTAATTCTGGCCTAGAGTAGTTGCTTTGGCTATACTGTATACTCACTAACTTATCCGCATAACCCGTTATAAATAGTGCAATGAGACGCACGTCTATGCAATAGTATTTTCTAAGAAAAATGTCTATTTAACATACTGTACAGTATGGCACAGTAAAGTAGTTCTTGCGCTATAGTGCATTTCAACAGAGACTTCACGCTCACACAATGCCAATTCTTTCACTAATAGTATTGAAATAGACATCTGACGCATACACAGTAGTGATTTAAAAAAATGAGATCTGGTGGAAAATAGCTGGTATTGCCCTCACCAGTAACGCCATATGCCATGCTGTGAGACATTGCGCCGCCATGCAACTAGTGACACTCGGCCTTATTATAGTTCACTCTTTCTGACAAAAGATGGACAAAACCATGTTCACTGCAGGTGGGGCAGATGTTACTTGTGCAGAGAGAATTAGATTTGGGTGGGATTTTACTACAAAGTGAGATCTATATTGCAGTGTAAAAATAAAGCAGCCAGTATTTACCCTGCACAGAAACAAAATAACTCACCCAAATCTAATTCTCTCTGCACATGTTACATATGCCTCCCCTGCAGTGCACATGGGGGTTTATTCTAGTTCATTCTTTCTGACAAAATCCTTCTTAGATGGACAAAACCATGTGCACTGCAGGGGGGCAGATGTAACATGTGCAGAGAGAATAAGATTTGGGTGAGTTATTTTGTTTCTGTGCAGGGAAAATACTGACTGCTTTATTTTACACTGCACTATAGATCTCACTTTGAAGAAAAACCCCACCCAAATCTAATTCTCTGCACAAGTTACATCTGCCCCACCCGCAGTGCACATGGTTTTGTCCATCTAAGAAGGATTTTGTCAGAAAGAATGAACTAGAATAACCCCCATGGTTTTGTCCATCTAAGAAGGATTTTGTCAGAAAGTGTGAACTAGAATAAGGCCCTCTGCGAGGAGTTGTGGGGACAAACATCATAGAGAGAATAGATAAGGGTGACTCCATCTGTAGGTGTGTATCCTCTATTTGAATTTGGAATGCACTGCAGCCCCACCTTTGGAGCTGCCATTGGTTTTATCTCTTTAAGGCCTGCCATAAAATCTATGAGAAATTTGCACTTCTGTCAATTTGGAACCTACAGTATTACATTTGGCCTTACACCTCTCTATGGGCCAGATTCTCTAAGCTTCAAAAGTGATAAAATAGAGAGTGATAAACAGCCAGCCAATCAGCTACTACCTGACATTTTTCAAACACAGTCTGTGACATGGCAGGTAGGAGCTGATTGGCTGTCTGTTTATCACTCTCCATTTTATCACTTTTGAAGCTTAGAGAATCTGGCCCTGTGTCATATATTGCAGAATATAAGACTTTCTATGCTAATGTATTCTTAATATTTTTAAACGATAGATCTGATATTCATTCATACAGTAATAACACTGCATTTAACCTTCTGTAATCCATTTTTTTTTGTCTATATGTATGCAAGTATTATTCATTACTCTGGATTAGTGGTTATCCCTATGACACAATGCTTTGTAAGTACTGATCTTATTATCCAGCTGAAGTTGCTTGTAGAGAATAGCTACACCATTTTCAGTTTATTTTAATTGTTGTCTGCTAAAACACCAGGAGATGGCAATATTCACTTCCCACTAATGTATGACACCAGAAAACTAAAATCCTAAATCAATGGGCTTGATTCATATTTGTCTGCAAACCCAATGGTTTGCAGAGAAATATGTTTGGTGCAGGCTTGCTGGTGCCTGTAAAAATTGCAAATCATGACCAATGGTTGCGATGATGATCCAATGGTGCAATCTCAGATCCTTACTAATGCTAACAGAAGGTGTATAGCTCTCATATAGATGCTTCCTGCTGCATTGGAATTTAAATTAGGTGAAATTGCACAACTGAGTCTCTGGGTGAGATTCTATGCTCTGCGCTAAATGCGCATGTTTAATTCGCACACTATATCGCCGCAAATCGCATTTTTCTAACTTGCACTTTTCAGTCCAAATTCGATTATTTAATGTGATGCGCATTTGAGGCTGAAAAGTGCGAAGAGTTGCGATTTGCGGCGAATTTTAGTCTTAAAAAAGTGCGATTTTTAGACTCAAAAAAGTGCGATTTTTAGTCCGAAAAACGCGCCATTTCTTCCGCTGGTCATGTGCGAGTTTTGGACCAACCGGAGTGCGATTTACAAACCTGTCTCCGCATGACTAAGAACCCCCAAACCTATTGGCCCACCTATGTCCCCTCCATTATGCATCACACCCCCTATATAAAGGGCCATTGGCGCCATTTCACTCTTTGATAGGAAGTAAGGAGCATGGAGAGGAGCAGTGGAAGCGTTTGTGCAGGAAGAGGAGTTGGTGGCAGCGTGAGGAGTGGCAGAGTGATGAGTGGCAGAGGGACCAGTGGCAGAGGGAGTAGTGGCAGAGGAACCAGTGGCAGAGGGAGCACTGGCAGAGGGAGCACTGGCAGAGGGAGCACTGGCAGAGGGAGCACTGGCAGCAGCCAGACAAGTGGGAGAGGCAGCAGTGTGGCAGGCAGCATGGCCACAGCAAGGCCAGCCTCAGCTCAGACCCTGGCCGTCCAGCCCCAGCAGGAGGAGGTGGAGGATCTGCTGGCATCCCCATCCTACAGCCAAGCCCTAGACCATACCCCACACCAGCTGCAGGAGCGCCACATGTAAGAGGTGGAGGAAGATGCTGGTGAGGAGGAGGAAGACACTGCCATGGAGGAGGAGGAGGGTGACATGGCTAGTGCAGAAAATGAGGAGGAGGAGGTGGTAGCTGGTCGCACCAAAAGTGGCCGCATGGTCAGGTTTTCCTATGAGGAAAATGTGGCACTTGTGAGGGCTATCATGCCAGTGTACGAGAGGCTGCTTGGCAAAACCAACTACAAGACCACTGCCCAGCGCAAGCGCGCTATATGGAAGGACATCACCCAGGCGGTGAACGCTGTGAGTAATCACAAGCGCCTGGTGCGCAATGTGAAGAAGCGCTTCAACGATATCAAACGCCAGTTGAAGCATAAAATGGCCCTGGAGATGGAGGAGGCCACCAGGACTGGAGGAGGAAGCCCCACCACTGTCAGCTACAATGCGTATGAGGTGAAGCTGAAGCGCATCATCCCCCCTGAGGTCCTGCCTGGGATGCATGTGGCGGATACAGACAGGGCCCAAACGCCACCGCGACCTGGTAAGTGTGACCCCATGCAAACTGTAACATACATGCCAATGTATTATATGTGTAATGTGCACTTGTATTGTAATGCTTTGTAAAGTGCTGCTGTGGAACTACATAGCCCAGCAAGGTCATGCAGAAGAAAATGGCTGCTCCTGCTTTGAAATTGCTGATAATGCTGGCCCTTGTAGTTCCACAACTAATCTGATTGATTATGAGTGTACCATTCTTTGCAGCAGACTACCATCTATGTGTACAAAAACCCTGTGGTGTACTGGAGGTTTAGCTGGCATGCCTACATACCACCGAATATCCTATAGTTGTCATGTGTACACTAGTTTACTACTAAGTCTGAAATGAAAGATTTGACTGAAAACTAAACAAAGGGTGGTCCAGATATAATGCTGCCCTTTTCTATTGTGTATTGTCCATTATTGTGAATTCACTGCATGTTTTCTGAAAATGCATATCCATTGCAAGGTCCATAATGCCTGGCCATCTTTCCTTGTACAGATTGTCCATCCCGAAGTGCTGCAGCATCCAAGAGAAGGAGGCCCGTTGCTGCAGAATCTGCGGAAGCAGGTAAATGACTAAACAACACACCATTACACATACAGTACACACACCCATGTCACATCAACAATATCTCACACTACATTCTGCTCCTGCTGCTACATTGCAAAGGAAATGAGTGTAATCTGAGCTAGGCATGTGACATATTATTAATGTCAATGTTGCATGCTGTATCGGGGTACATGTGTAAGTGCATAACACCCCTAGGTATGGCCGTCAGCCATCTATAGCCCTATGTAAAACAGTATAGAGGACAGTGTGGCCTATATATGCATCAATACTTACCTCTTCATCTGTATCCACAGGTGCTATACAACTAGGGTCAAACCAAACAGATTCTTCAATACTGGTGCTAGACGAAATGGACATCATTCTTGATCCGGTCGACACCTTTGCGGCAGAGGAAGAAATGCCGGGCTCGTCCCAGAGTTATCTTCCCCCAAGTGGGGTGCCTCCCAACCCACCCCCAACCACCCAGCAACCTCATACAGCAGCTACTGCTTCCCAAGTAGCTAACTCCTTGGTGAATTTCAAGGAGAAGCAGCTTGAATTCATGGCCTCCCAAAGCCTCCAAATCGGAAATATACAGGGGTACATGCGTGTAACCTTCCTGCAGTTGCGCAAAATGGCACGTAGTGTAAGGGTAGCTGTAGGCACTCAAGTGCGCATTGCCAACAGTCTTGACAGCCGTTTTGCAGAACTAACTGCTGCAATACGTGAGCAGAATAGCCATATTGGGAGCCTGGCCCAAACTCTTACAGCCCTAGCCCACACATGCACAGCGCAGACCAATGCCCTCCTAGCTATGCAGGCACAAATACAGCAGCAGCAGGAAGGCAATGTGGGAGGTGGCACTACCTCAACCCTCAGCAGTGTCTCCAGCACCCCAATAAGTGTCTCCCCCACTTCCCCACCCCGTCGTAGTGTGAGGACCCGTGGTGGGCTTAGTGCCGGCTCTAGAAGTGGTGTAGGGCTGCCTGATGCTGGCCGAAGGTAGCTGCTACATCAGTGTTTCGACATTCAAAAAGGCCAAATATCTGTCTACATGGCCCCACAGTTTGTATTTTGCACATGTTACATTGCAGAATGGTTTACAGCAAAACAAGTAAAATTTGCAAACCGCATTCCATTGTGTTTGTGTCTTTTTCTCTATATAAATTAATGTGTGATTTATAACATATTGTAATGGTATATGACTATGGGATTGCAGTCAAGAAGTGTGGTATAACTCCTTGGCTGGCAAAGGTTGTGGATGTACATTTTCCAGCAGGCTCTGACACTCATGGTTTGGACTGTAATGGTTGTAGTGTGTCTGGGCATGCTGGAACATGTAGTTCCACAACACCAGTGAGCCATGTTTCACAGAAAACTTCATTGTTACATGTACCAAGAGTACTTAGAAGGTAGATATCAGCAAGGGATAGGTCAGCACCACCATGTGCATCTGTTGTGGACTGGTGTTAGGTTAAATATGGGTGGAAAGCGGTGGTACTGGTCAATAATTTGTTAATGAGTACACTTCAAACACTGGTACATTTTGGAGTACAGGCCACATGCACTTACCAGAAAAGCTACGCCTGCTGATGTATGTCTGCAACAACTTCTTTATAGCAAGTAACAGTACAGTACAATTCTTAGACAAAGTGGCCTGTGATAGCACCAAGGCCCATGAGGTCACAGACTGAGTGGAGGCTGTGGACAAATAGTAGAGGGCACACATTAATTAGTGCTGGCCAGACACTACATAGTTGGCACCCACAAAATGGGCCCAAGCATTTCTCACCTGCTCATATAACTCCGACAGGGTAATGGGGTTCAGCGTAAACATCCCCACAACCTGTTGGTCCGACAGGTAGTCCAGGTACAGGTGAGCACCATACATACGTGGGGTACCCAGTAGTGGGGGGGCAACCAGCATCTTTTGCCCACCTTCCTCCCTCCTGCGTTGGCCCTCCAATTGGGACACATCACAGATAAGCAAGTTTAAAATAGTCATACAAATCTACATGATTTAAACCCTCACAGGTGTCCTTACTAATGTTGGGGTTAAGGTAGGGGGGTTTGGGATTGATAATGAAGGCACCTGTGTTGAAATTAACCATGTGCGCACTTGACCAAAATGAGGTGTGTGCAAATGCGCCAAACAGAACCAGGTCTGAAAAAAGTGCGATAAATAGACACCGCAAAAGTGCGATTTTCAAATGCGCATAGCATTAAATAAGCGGTTTGTATAGTTTTGCATTGGAAAACATCTGGATGCGATAAAAGTGCGAATTAATCTCGCACTTTTGATCCGCATACCTTTAGGCACAAAATATGCGATTTCTGTCCCTTAACGCATCACGTTAAATTGGCGATTTCAATGAAAAATGCGATATCGCCATTTTGTGGTCTAAATAACGCGAAAAACAGAAAATCGCAGAGCATAGAATGTCACCCTCTGCTTCCAACTGTACAAACCTGAATCAGGCCAAAAGAATATGCCCATACCTTTTAACTGTCCTGATTTAGTCCTACCCCCGGGCAGCAGTGTCCCAAGCTGGGGAGCCTGTCACTTGCAGCACTTCTTAGCATTGCAGAGCAGCAGTAAATAGACGCTGTCAGCATGCGCTCAGCATTTATTCAGGGCAGACAGAGGGGCTGGGGCATAGCCATTTCATATTTTGACCTTTTAATCAAATTCACTTACCTTGTAAGGACAATTATTTACAGCTTCAAAAAAAGAAGACAAAACTGATTCGGAGAAAACAGAGCAAATAAACCCTAGAAAATCTAATATTTCATTTGAAATGCAGCAATAGCCCCTGAGTAAGTGATTGGGAATCAATCTTTTTTCTATAGATGAAAGGAATAAGTACATAGGGCCTTATTCTAGTTCATCTAAGAATTCCTTCTTAGATGGACAAAACCATGTGCACTGCAGGGGGGCAAATATAAAATGTGCAGAGAGAGTTAGATTTGGTTGAGTTATTTTGTTTCTGTGCAAGGAAAATACTGACTGCTTTATTTCTACACTGCAATATAGATCTCACTTTGAAGAAAAACCCCACCCAAATCTAATTCTCTCTTCACAAGTAACATCTGCCCCACCTGCAGTGCGCATGGTTTTGTCTGTCTGAGAATGAATTTGCCTCTAAGAATGAACCAGAATAAGGCCCATAGTATCAAATACTGCTGGAGTCCTGCCTTAACTTTACATCTTACAGTATATGGTTCTCAAAGTCTGCTTGGTTTCGTCAGCATTTTACTTAATTTAACCTTTACTTTATCAATCTGAAGTGACATTTCACTTCCATTAAATAAATCTCTTTTCACTGTCCAAATGCATAGTAGCTTGTTGCTCAGGGCCAGCGCTATCACTAGGCAGCTGCCTAGGGTTCCGGCTACTGGAGGGCGCCCCTATTTCAGCACAACATTTAAATTAACTATATTTCTTTGTGGCTAAGCGACCGCCACTTTTTAAAGTAATTTCAGGGTAGGGAATTGAGGATAAGCACCCAGAAATCAGGCAGCAGCCGTCCGGCCCTCACCAGCAATAGCGCTAGCTGTGCTATGGAGCCAGCAGCAACATCAGGGATGGAGCAGGGCTCCCCATCAGCAGAGGCAGTGGATGTGCAATTACACCCCAGCAGCTGTGCAGCAACAGCCACCTGCAGTAACATTCTGCCTGCGGCAGCATTATGGACAGGGTAGGGCTTCCCCACCAGCAACAGCAAAATCAGTGGCCACTGTGCAATAACTCCTCAGCCACACAGCCGTGCAGGTGCAGGACCACCTGCTGGCGGCAGCATCAGGGGGTAGTGCTTCCCCATCATTAGCAGCAGAAGCACTTCCTGTGCAGTAACCTCTCAAATCCTAAGCACCGGGACCGGGCAATGTTGTCAGTAGCAGGGTGTAGTGACCTCCCACCCCATGCCAGCCAGCGGTAAGATTGATTGATGTACTGTATGTGTGTATGTATGCAGGGGCGTAACTACTTCCTTCTGGGCCCCATAGCAAAATTTGGAGAGGGCCCCCCGCCACAGGAGAAGAGGGAGACAGGTGTGTGGGGGGGAGGGAGAGAGAGAGATTATATGGAAGGGGGGGGGGGGGGTGTAAAGGGGAGGTTGTAGCAGAAGAGAGGGAGAAAAAAAGGAGAGACATGGTGGGGAGGGAGTAAATGAGAGGAGGTGGAGAGAGACATACAGAGAGAGAGACATACAGTACACAGGGAGAGAGAGAGACATACAGAGAGAGAGAGAGAGAGAGACATAGAGAGAGAGAGAGAGAGAGAGAGAGACATACACAGGGAGAGAGAGAGACATACACAGGAAGAGAGAGAGACATACAGAGACAGAGAGACATGCAGAGAGAGACAGACAGACAGAGACAGAGAGACATGCAGAGAGACAGACAGACAGAGACAGACATAGACAGAGAGAGACAGACAGACAGAGAGAGACAGACAGAGAGAGACAGACAGACAGAGACAGAGAGACATACAGACAGAGAGAGAGACAGACAGAGAGACATACAGAGAGAGAGACAGACAGACAGAGAGATATAGAGAGAGAGAGAGAGGCATACAGAGAGAGAGAGAGAGAGGACATACAGAGACAGACAGAGAGAGACAGACAGAGAGAGACAGACAGAGAGAGACGGGAAGAAAATGAGGAGGGGACACCTGCATCACTTTTTTTTTCTTCTATTCACATCCTCTCCCCTCCGACCCACAGTTTAGGCTGCTCTGTTCCTCCCTCCCCCTCCTCCCCCTCTTACCAGTACAATTGATGCTGTCAGTGCCGAGTCTGCCTGCACTGACAGCTCCGTGTCTCCTGTTTCCTAGGGCCTGGGTCTCCCACACAGAGCAGGCAAGCAGCACACTTCACAGCGTGTTTTACGCCGGGGCTGGTCACTAGATAGTGACGTCAGTCCCCGGCAGCATCTAAGCAGGGAGAGAGGGGAAGGCTGATACAGCCGGACCATCACCTTCCCTTCATTATGTAGCAGCGCATCGTCGCTAGCGGGGGGAGGGGGCAGAGAAGGTACCACCGACACTGCCATTCTGCCAAGGCAAGCGAGCATAAGGAAAAAGGGTGCAGGGGATGCCTGCTGTGCTATGGGGCCCCCCAAGGGCCCGGGCCCCATAGCAGCTGCATCCCCTGCACCCTCCATAGTTACGCCACTGTATGTATGTAAGCAGTGTATGTACTGATGTAAGTACTGTATGTGTCTATGTATGTAAGCAGTTTATGTATTGATGTAAGTACTGTATGTGTGTTTATGTATGTGTGTATGTATGTAAGCAGTGTATGTATTGATGTACAGATGTAGCAGTGCTATTACTTTTTTACTGGCGCGCGCCGGTGATAAGGACTGGAACGCACGTGTGTCTCATGGCGGCTGGGCAGCATCTCCCTGCCCATCTCCGCTTCAGGGAGATGCTGCCCAGTTCGTGGGGGGTCGGGGCGGTGAGGGGAAGCGACGGGGACTGGCGGCAGGCTCCGTTGCCACGGGGCGCACGAGCCCCTGGCGGTAGCTGGCCGCTGGTGATAGAATCGGCAGCCCCTGCAAAGATGTGGCCAGCTACATCTGTATGTACATGAATGTAAGCAGTGTATGTACTGTATGTGTGTGTGTGTATGTATGAGGGAGGCAGTATATGTATGAGGGAGGCAGTGTGCGACGAGGGCCAGATTTGGTGAGGTGTAAATGTGGGGGGCCGACCATTCAGCCTAACATTCTTTGAATCATTAATCACATCAGAATGGTCCCCCACTCTGCCCCCCTTCACTGTATTTCCCCCAGCCTGCCCCCATTCACTGTATGTCCCCCAGCCTGCCCCTCCTTCACTATATGTTCCCTACTCTGCACCCATTCATTCTGTCCCCCAGCCTGCCCCCTTCTCTTAATGTCCATCAGTGCCTCCATTCATTGTATGCCCCCAAGCCTGACCCTCCTTCACTGTATGACTCCCATTCACTGTATGACCCCCATTCACTATGTACCCCACTCTGCCCCATTCACTGTATGTCCCTCAGCCTGCCCCTGCTCCCCCTTCTCTGAATGGCCATCACTGCCACCATTCACTGTATGTCCCCCAGCCTGACCCTCCTTCACTGTATGTCCCTCACTCTGCCCCCTCCCTTCTATGTATGTTTCCCAGCCCCTTGTGTGAGCCAGAGGAAGGAGAGGCAAAGCAGGCATTGCAAGAACAGGAGATGCTTGGGCTCCCACTGCTGCCCTCCTCGCTCTGCATGTTACTGTGTCTGTTGTCACTGTGATTGTGGGGTAGGGTGATATACGATTGCAGCAGCAGGGGTAGGACGCCAAACACATCTGACTGTGGCGGCCGGCACCTCCTCACTGCAGCAGACAGCAAGGTAAAGGCGCGCTCGCTTGGGCCCCACCTTTAGTGTCCTGTGCTGTGCTTCCCACATCTGATGCTCTGCCCGCTTCCAGCTGGAGGCTGCGGGCCACATGAAATGACAGCACAGCCGCAATTGGCCCCCGGGCCTGACTTTGGACATGCCTGCTGTAGATAGATGGATGAATGTACTGTATTTCCTGTATGCAGGGAAACCAGCAGGTGAGGGCCCACATAAGAGCAGACCTCTTATTGGAGAGTTACAGTATTTAAAAGTTCCTGGATGTCATTGTTGCTGTATAGTCAGCAGCAGGCTGTCATGTTAGGCATATTAACTAGCTTCTGTTTCTGCTGATACTTACTTTCTGTGCCTTTTTTCACTGTCACTGCATTTATTCAAATATGCTGTGGTACCTGTGGTTTCTCCCACTTCTCTCTATTCCCTTCCTGCAGCTCTGCATCTCTCTGTCAACTGCCTGCTGCCCGGTGTCTTATTTCCGCACTAATGCCCATGCCTCTCTATTCCCCCTCGCTACCTCCCTGCTTCTCGCTATCCCCTCCCTACCACCCTGCACCTCTCTATCCCCTCACTACCTACCTTCTTCTCGCTATCCCCTCCCTACCACCCTGCTTCTCTCTATCCCCTCCCTACTGCCCTGCACCTCTCTATTCCCTCCTTACCACCCTGCACCTCTCTCCCCCCTCTCTACTGCCCTGCTCCTCTCTAGCCCCTCCCTACCTCCCTGATTCTCTCTATCCCCTCCCTACAGTCCTGCTCCTCTCTATCTCCTCCTTACTGCCCTGCTCCTCTTTATATCCTCCCTACTGCCCTGCTCCGTTCTATCCCTGCCCTACGCCTCTCTATCCCCTCCCTACCGCCCTGCTCCTCCCTACCACCCTGCGCCTCTCTATCCCCTCCCTACCACCGTGCGCCTCTCTATCCCCTCCCTACCACCCTGCGCCTCTCTATCCCCTTCCTACCACCGTGCGCCTCTCTATCCCCTCCCTACCACCCTGCGCCTCTCTATCCCCTCCCTACTTCCTGATGTACAGTATCAACATCAGGCAGCATCGCTTCGGGTCCCTGGGCGGTGCTATGTGCTACGGATCAACTAGTGCCGGGGTAGGGTCAGCAGGGGGTCAGTGCTACCAGCACATGCGCAGACCCCCAGGGCCCGGCTCAGCACAACGCTCAGCACATCGCAGGGACATGCTCCATTTGGAGCCCTGTCTCTGCTTGTTGGTGATGATACATGATACATGTTAGGATCACATTTTACAATGCGATCCTGGGTGGTAACATTTCGCGATCCGTGATAAATAGGCCCCTATACTGTACCTCACCTCTCTACATTCTGCATCTCTAGCCCCTCCAGAAGCTAATGAATCTTCTACATTGTGGTGGTGAGTTGGACCTAGTGTGCTGGGTATTTTTTTTTTTTTTATGTGGGGGCATATGTGTTTTTTCGGTACTCTTTACCTAGAAGGGCGCCCGTCGTGGTGATCGCGGGTACATTTATGTCTGGCCGCGACGCGACCGACGCGATGCCCGCGATTTCCCATTGAAACCCATGTTAAACATGGAAATCGCGTCGGTCGTGTCGCGGCCGGCCATAAATGTACCCGCGATGCCCGCGACGCGATGCTCCCGATTTGCCATAGGAATCAATGTTAAAAGGCCCGATGGACACGATTTTACTGTTAAATGCCTCAATGGACCCGATTTGGCCATAGGAATCAATGTTAAATGGGCCACAGAGGCCAAATAAGCACAATTAACCCTTAAATGTCCCCCCAAATTTTTAACGCCACCCCACGATCCACGCCAACCCGAAGCGTGGCGAGCGCAGCGAGCCCGCGAGGGGCGGCGGTACGCGTCCTCCGACCTTTTCATGCCCTACTATCCACATCGGCGTGGAGTTGAGAATAGAATAGTGTGGCGAGCGCAGCGAGCCACCGAGCCCGAAGCGTGGCGAGCGCAGCGAGCCCCGCGAGGGGACGCGGATACCTTCACAGTTATACGCGTCCCCTCGCGGGCTTCACAGGTGTCCGTGGCGACGCGGACACCTGTGAAGCCCGCGAGGGGACGCGTTTACCTGTGAAGGTATCCGCGTCCGCTCGCCACGCTTCGGGCTCGGTGGCTCGCTGTGCTCGCCACACTATTCTATTCTATTCTATTCAACGTGGATAGTAGGGCATGAAAAGGTCGGAGGACGCGTACCGCCGCCCCTCGCGGGCTCGCTGCGCTCGCCACGCTTCGGGTTGGCGTGGATCGTGGGGTGGCGTTAAAAATTTGGGGGGACATTTAAGGGTTAATTGTGCCTATTTGGGCTCTGTAGCCCATTTAACATTGATTCCTATGGCCAAATCGCGGGCATTGAGGCATTTTACATGAAAATCGCGCTCAATCAGCCTTTTTAACATTGTTCCCTATGGGAAAATCGCGGTCATCGCGGGTAGCAGATTTTTATGTACCCGCGATTTACCCGCGATGCCCGCGATGACCGCGATTTTTACCCCCGACGCCCGCGATTTCAATCGCTGGCGCCCATCTAGGTAAAGAGTACCGTTTTTTCTTTCTCTAATATATGTAAGGCCCTTTCAAGTCTTTATTATGTATATATAATGGGAAAATGGGTAATTAGCGGCATTGGGGGGGTGCAGTTGCAGAAATTTTGCCTAGGTTGCCAAGAAACCTTGCACCGGCCCTGTTGTTGCTATGCATTTGGATATAACTTGGTGCATTAACAACCCATGCATTTACCCAACTTTTTACATAAACTTTTTTTAGTTTACAAAATTGTTATAGATTGTAATTGATATGTGTACCAAGGTTGTTGTAAATTGTGTTTTTTAATTAATAAAAATTGTGTTTTTTAATTAATAAATTGTAAACTGTGGACTTGTATAGAAAGAGAAGGACAGAGGCATTTTCATTTTTATATATTAGAATATATATATATAGATAGATGCAACCCTTAATTTTGCACAATTCAGAGATTATCGGCAATCAGTGCATCGGTGTGAGTCGCACTGAGCATATGTTGTGATGTTGTAATTCTCTCTGCACAAATGACACTTGCCCCACCTGCAGTGCACAGGGTTTTGTCCATCTAAGAAGGAATTTGTCAGAAGGAGTGATCCAAAATAACCCCCTAAGAGCAGCACAGGATATATATCTGGTTATCCATTACAGCACCACATTTAGGAAATCGTCCACCTGTTCATAGAAGGCGTCAACAATAGATCCGGTTTTCCAGTGCATCTGCCAGTGAAGTGCAAGAAACCATGCAACATTCCCTACATCACTCTGAACAGGAATCTCCTTTAAGAGTAAGCACACTGTCCGTGTTCTAGCAGTGGTAGCGTCGACACATGAACTGCCGACTTACCAATACGTATATGGTGTAGCAAGGTGTTAAGTGCAATATACAGGAGTAACAATACTCAAAAGGTTTTCACAAAATAAATGATACTGTTTGATGCCCACAAGGGGTTAAGGAGAAACAGCCACACAATGACCTCTCCAATGTAAAGGCTAGGTGGAATACCCAATACACTAGAGGAGGTGAATGACTATTGTGCAGGCTGCCAAGTTACAGCCAAGCTTTGGGTCTGTAAGGTGACCACAGATCCCAGCAGTCTGCCTAAGCTGTAACCAGAGAAACTCCAGAGACAAACAAACACACACAGGCGGAGCAGTTTCTATCCTGGCTACCTAGCAAGGATTCTAACTGACAGACAAACACTGGCTAAACAGTGTCTATCCTCACTAGCTAGTAAAGATTCCAACTGACAGGCAAACACTGGCTAAACAGTTTCTATCCTGACTAGCTATTAAAGATTCCAACTGACAGATAAACCCTGGCTAAACAGTTTCTATCCTGACCAGCTAGTAAGGATTCTAACTGAACTGGCAGAGATTCAAAGTAACACTGACAGGGAGCTGTGAGAAAAATTCAGCAGCACTTGTCTAGCCAGAAAGGAAGACTTATAAAGCAGGTTCTGCCCATGCCCCCACTCAGACGTCACAGACTGTGAGCACAAAAACCAGTGCCGAAGCCACTACAGCAAAAACCCGGACCGGAGTGCATGCTATGCTCCGGTTACTTGCTAACAGTCCGGGGCTCTAGATCGATGACATGACCAATGTGGAGGGGTGGTTAAACCAGGCAAAGAATGAGGAAGTGCTCCTCCTCCAAAGGGCAGAAAGACATGATCTTTTTTTAATATACTTTTTATTCATTTCAGTTACAAAAAAAAACTTCGCTTTCAATTCTCTTTCAATTGAAAGTCATCTTAACCATCATCTACTCTAAATATTATTGCATTATTGTAGTTTGTTAAATCCGGATATAAGTCTAAATATACATGCTGGAGACAGATTTACTTTCTTTCTATTGAGAATAGCACTCATTTCCCCTCTAACTCATATCTTGTGTCATCTTGACCAGTTCTTGATTAAAGGTTGATAGCCAGGAGGTGTTTTCTTCTATTAATTTATATATATATATATGTACATTATCCTCTCCCTTTTATCTCAACTTGTGCTTTCCACTATATTAGTGATATTCTTCCTACATTTTACTTCAATCTGGTCTTTATTTATTTATTTCATTTACATACACTCCCCTCTCTCTTCCTTATCCATGTTTATACCATTTTTCCCTCTCTTCCCTTCCCCTCTGTTATACTAATTTACTTTTAAATTATCCATATTACATCGCCCAATATGGCGCCGAATTGTGCTTAACAGCTCTGGCTGCCGTCGCCGCAGGTCAGACCAGCGCCGCTCCACCTGCCCCAGGCTTCTGCGGACGCCGGTCCGGTCATAGATTAAGCGGCGGCCAGCGTTATACGCCCGCCGCTTCTCATTGTTCGATACATATGGGCCCCTGGGCCCCAGGCGCTGGTCCATGACTTGGACCAATGCCAGCAGCTCCTCATTTGAAAAGGGGTTAGCCCTTGCAGAAGACATATTGGCAATTGCGCAGTTATTAATTGCAGGTACATATATAACTTTTGGTGGTTGCTGATTGGTCTAAAACCTAGTTTTTTTATATTTAACTATTAATCCATCTTACATTAACAATATGTTTGCGAATAAAAACTTTCGCGGCCCGTTCCGATCTGCACACCATAACATACATTATGCTTTCAATGTAGAGAGACGTACTGTATATACAGTGTGCAAAAAATTATACACGCAACCATCTACTAATACATATGCTGATAACAACGCACATACAACATGTTGGTGTATGACAAATTATTACTCATAACAAATGTAAGGAAAGCATTGTAACGTTGGTATGTTTTTAAATTTGTTTAACAAAGCATACACGTACTCCAACAGAGACCACCTGAAGGCACTCATCATTGGAGTGACATGTGCACACATTTAACCATGTAGCACACAATGGTCAACATCCTGTGTATGTGCATGTACAGGTGAATGCTCAGGTGCGTTGAGACCTGTGTAATTTAAGCGGGAATTATCGGCGGGAAATATCGGCGGAAAATATCGGCGTAAATTAGCTACTACATTGCGGGGAAAAATATACGCCCCCTTGTTCAAGGCGGGAGTTTACCATATAAATATCCAGTCAGATGCAGTCCATAATTGCTGCAAACATGTCTAGCTCAGATGATTCCGCAGCTGAAGACGCTCTACAGAGAGCAAGAGCAGAATCCCTGCTTGAAAGGTTGAGGCAGAGGGTGTTGCACGCCGCCGTCCGGGAGTCACTGCACCCAGACGGACGGCGGATGCGGCATCCAGTGACGTGGCGGGGGATGTTGCCGGGCAGCGTCCCAAGCCTCACTCTGAGGCTAGGCGTCGGGGCGTTGCTAGGCAACATCCCCGAACTTCCGCCCGGCGGCCAGGAGTGCGCGCGCCTGACGTCAATCAGGCGGCGCGAACTTCAAATAAATAGCTGGCGTCTGCTGGGCACAGACGCCGGTTATAGCTTATTGTTTCCTTAAGCATCAGCGCCCATACCCGGTCCCCGGAGCATCATTGTTCCTGCCTTGGGGGTTGTCTTGAACTCTCCTGCTCTCTTGCCTTCCAGCCTGCTTGGATTATCATCCTATCCTGGGCAGAGCCTGCGCCCATCCACGCTACCCCTCTGCCTGTGGGTCACGTAAGTGCTCCTTTGGAGCCTGGTGGTTATTTATTGTACCATCATTGGCCCGCCGTGGCTGTACCCCTCCGTGGGTCCGTTATTTCTTTGCGGTATCATTTTCTCTGTTGTCCCTCCTGCTTGGTTTTGTCTGTCGCCCTAGCTTAGGTCAGGCAGGGGTATTTTCCCTTTTCTACTGCACCTTGTTTTGGGGAATTGCAGTCTCGGGGTGTCTCTGTCCCGAGATTCCCTATTGTCTTATTTGTGTCTGTGACTGGGTCGCCATTCCCCATTTTTGGCCAGGTGCCGGTAGTCAGGGGTCTCTTCCCAGCTAGGCCCTTTAGTTAGACGGTCCTTTTGAGATACCCCCTGGCGATTGCTCACCCCTTGTCATTACCTAACACCTGGCTGCATCGGGGTCAGAGCCGGCCTAACTGGCTCTGTCGAACGCGGCGGCTACAGGCGAAGCCTAGCACTTGCAGGGGTATTCCATCTGCCCGGGGGACTCAACAGAGTCAGTGTAGGTTTCGCTGTGGCCGTCCTAAACAGCGGTCCCAGCTGCGGGCTCACGCCTGACTTTTTCCCTCCTGACAGCTGTCGTATTACCCAGAGCCCAGCTGAGTTTCGTAACAGAGGGAGCAGGATAGGACAAGGAGAGCCCAAGAGCAAGGGGGCCCCTCACTAACAGGCACTACTGCAATGCCACCAGCTACACAAGGGCCAAGCAACCAGCCAGAACAAGAGGTTGCATCTCTCCAAACATGTGTGACACAGCAGCTGCATGGTGAGAGAACTGGGGCCACCAGAAAACGACCTGCACCATTTAGGCCGAGTACTGAGCAGGATACCACCACCAAAAAGCGAAACCCTGCATTTCAAGAGGCAGAAATGAGAATTTTAGTGCCCAGAGCACGAGAATGGATTGAATTGCCTACCAGGAAGCCGGTTGGCAGTGCAAGGAGAAAGCTTTGGGAGCAAATCACAGAAGAAGTGAACCAGGTGTCAACAGTGGGAAGGGATTTGACATCAGTTAAGAAAAGGCAAGTGTGTTTCTCCCCCTGATAATGTTATATGTGTGTACATATGTTACATGTATGTTTTGTGGAAAATAGAAAGTTGTGTAGATGGTGGGATGTGTATTTTCACAACAGGTGGAGGTGGATAATTTGGCCATGGCTGCTGTCATTTCTGCATAGTGAGATATGTATGTGCATTTAGCAGCCTAATGAATGAGATGAGACACTGAAATGCCTCATAATGGAGACATTGATGTGTGTGTTAAACGTATGCATAAAAACAATAATATCACCCACACTAGGAAATGTTACGTAGTAATGATGTTCACTAGCACAGTGGTGCACATATCTCATGTTGATTTATTTTTGAATAAATTTGTAGGTGGTCAGACTTCAAAACTGGACTGAAGAGGAAGATGACTGACCGGTACAACCACAGCATGTCCACCGGGAGGGGGCCTATCCCATCCAGTTTGGAATATACCCCCCTGGAGCAGGACGTGTTGGATGTCATTGATGTGGTCGAGGTCAGGGGGGTATCCAATATGGATAGTGAGCTCCCAGGGGAGGTCTTTGCTGGTGCTTTTGATGGTAAGTCACAGTAATGCATTGTTTGTGGTAAGAGAGATTGTTTGTGTATGTGATGGTGACATTGGTTTCAATTTTGATCCTAGAAGAAGCAGAAGCACCTGATGAACCGGCAGCATCTTCCTCTTCAGAGCCACAAGTGGGCAAGTGGTCCAGCCTCCACCAATACGCCACACCCATCCACTGGCCTCATATGATGGCAGGTTGTTGGAGATGCTGGACAGGATCGAGCAACATGGGGTGCAGGCTGCAGACCGTCAGCAGCAGCTTGTGGAGTTCATGGGGATTTGGAAGGAGACCAACACGCAGCAGTTTGAGGCCTTCAAACGCCAGAATGACATTCTGGCAGCTGGCATGCAAAGCATTGCCCAACAACTCAGCCACCAGAATGACATTCTGGCGGAGCTGCTCACCACCGCCAGGTCCCAAAGGGACAACCCCCCATCTGCTGCCCCACCCCAAGCTGCTCCACAAGCTTCCACCTCTGCTGACCCTCCTCTGTCCACTGGCCCAAGACGGCGCAAGCCTTCAGTCCCCAAGGCCCCTGTCCCCAAAGCCCCATCCAAAAACGGGAAAAAAGGGTCAAAATAATGACACCTGGGTCACTTCCTCTGTGATTGGACCCCAAATTTTTTATTTGCACTGTGGATCCACTTCCTGAGTAGGCCATCTATCCATTTTCGTGTGAAGGGCAGTAAACTGCTTATTTGGATTTCTTGAAATGCAGGTTTTATTTTTGGTGGTGTGTATCGTGCTTAGTATTCTCCCTGGTTGTTGCAGGTCGTATTCTGGTGTCCACATTTCTTTCACCATTGCAGTTGCTGGGTAACACATGTTTGGAGATATGCAACCTCTTGTTCTGGCTGTTTGTTATTTATATAAATATTTCATATTTTATTTTTATTTATGAAATTAAAGTTTCTAATAAGCTGTGATGCTGAACAACAAATACATTTTATTTCACCATTACAAAACAATTGTCGTATGTGTAATTTCTTTATGTGTAATATTGTAACATATATGAGTTTTCAGTGTCATAAGCAGATGTAGGAATCCTTTGTTAGAGAGATGTGATTGCAATAATGTGATTGGTGGCATCTTACATCCAGAGTGTAGTAAAATCCAATTCATAGCAGATCAGAAAGTGGTAAAGTTATGTATTTTGTAGAGAAGTGTAGAAAGATATGCTTCCAATGTGTTTGAGTGCTGTGTGTGGCTTGCAGGTAGTGAAATAATGGTTTGGACTTAATAGACTGCAGCATTGCTTATTACATTCAGGTGTATGTGTTTGAGTAGTCATCAGCGTCAATTAGCAGACCCAGGCATCCGCTCTCATGCGTTATCTGTAGGGGTGGTCTGGAGGTGGAGGTGGCGGCAGCCTGTTTTGTGTCCGAAATGTACGGTGCTTTCGCCGATCGAGCGGTAGTAGCACGTACATTTTTTGTGCACACCCCCGTGTACGCCCATGTTTACGCCCAGTTTCCATCATTATTTCGGCCGCTCCCCTCAACACGCCTATATGCCGCCCACAATGACCGTAATCTTGCGGACAGGTTTTTTAGCACGGAAAGACCCGTCCGTGAGCGTTGTGGAGTCGTCGCGCCTGCGCATTACGGAAGGTACGCATGCGCAGATTAAAAAAAAAACAGGAACGTACGCTTACGGCCCAGCCGCCCGAACCAGAATAAACCCCATTATCACCAGTTCAATCTTACTTCTAGTATTTAACTAAAATCTTGGCTTCAATAAATATTAATGAGATGGGTATATAAGAGTTTAATAACATGAGTCTTTCTGCTTTCAGCAGTATTACTATCTTTGCTTCCAGCATAGATCTGAGGAGAATATTGTCTTCAAAACTGTCATTAAGTGTATCCAATAACATAGGGGCTAATACATCTGAATATATTTTTTATATTTCCCCTGGTATACCATCTATTCCTGGTGATTTACCGTTTGGAAGCAAACTGATGGCGTCTTTTATTTCTTGTAATCTTAATGGGGCTTCCAACTCCTCTTTAGATTTAATCGGTAAGCAAGGCAGGCCTATGTCACTTAAAAATAGTCGCTAAAGACCTCTTAAATCTCTTCAATTATGTATACTACAGTATTTTCCCTGTATCTGTTATCTTTGTGATAGTGGTGGCTGGACTGTCTGTCTGTGCGATATATGCTAAAAAGCTTCCAGACTTATCCAAACTTTCATATATAGTGTATAAGTTATACAGAAGCATTCTAGCATTTTCCCCATTTATACAATCAAGCCATCTCTTTTGTGCCTCCAACCATTCCCTTTTCTTATCCTCAGAGTTATCTTCTAAGTATGCTTCTTCTAGCGCTTTACATTTTTTCCAAATACAGTATGTTACTTTACTTTTCTCTGCTTCTTTGTATCACTCACCCCTTTTTTAAATACTCCCCTCATATATGCCTTAAAAGCATCCCATACCATGCTAGTAGATGATCATCCTCTGTTAATGTTTCAGAATTCCTCCCACTGTTTCTTTTATTTATCCACCTCTTTGTTCGTATGTTGCTAGGTACAAGGCATGTACGTGGAGTAAGGAAGCTCGGGCACATTGTAACCCTGGTCCATCTGTTCCACATGTTTAGGTAGGGACCAAGCGAGCCTCTGGACTTATAAGTGAATCTCTCATGTCATGATGGCTCTCCAGTGATATATATTCGGAGAAGTATCAAATCATTTCCTTGCAATAAGGACCTTTGCCAAGGTAGTTAGGCATAATACATATTTATATATTGGGGGAGAAAAGGATTCTTCAAGGTCCAGAGCAAACATACAGTACTTGGGGTCAATGGGAGGCAGAGAGTGCTCAGTAGTTGTTATATCTATCCAGACCTCCTCCCGGAAGGTGCGCACTCGTGGACATGACCATAACGTATGCCAGAAATCGGCATTGGATGAAGTGCATCTAGGACAGGTGTCGTCAGGTCTAAGTCCTGCCCTATGCATGGACACCGGGGAGCAGTAGGCTCTATGTAGTACATAAAATGAGATTTGTTTGTACTTTAAGCATGGGGTTGTGTATATACAGTAACCAAGCTTAAAATCTGCAACCACTGCTCTCCCTCCAATACCCCAATATTAAGTTCCCACTTTGCTCTGAGAGAATCAAGACTATTTAAATCAATTTGACTGATGAGGCTGTATATAGCAGATATTTGGCCCTTCAGGGTCAAGTTTTTCAGAAGATTTTTAATCGGGGAGTTAGAGGTGGAGGGGGGAGAGCTACCAAACTGAATCTGGGTGGCATGTCTAAGCTGTAAATACTGAAATAAATGTCCATTTGATAATTGGAATTCCTCGGTGAGCTGTTGTAATGATTTAATGGACCCCTCCAGGTATAACTGGGAGACATATGTAAGGCCCACCTTAAACCAAATATTGTCAGAAGAAAGTTGTCGGAACTCAGGGAATGTCTTATTATACCATATAGGGGTTTCAGGGGTAGATTTATTACTCGGCGATCAGGGGAATCTGTGCTATCCCCGTGCGTTATAGCAGGATATAGCGCTTCCCCTGATCTATCACACCCGCCGAGCGTTTACTCTAACGCCGGCGGTGTGGGGCAGGAGGCATAGTGCAGGGGTGATATTTTGCACTGCCCCCCTGCCTCCTGCCAGATTTATGAACGGTCAGCATCGCTGACCGTTCCGCCGCCTGCAGCTGTCGACTTCGCCAGCTGCAGGCGGCGATGCCCTATACCTAACAGCAGGGACAGCACTGTCCCTGCTGCTGGCGCTGAGCTGCGCTGGGATCTCGCGAGACTAGTGAGATCCCGCGCATGCGCAGTCAGCCAGCCGGGGGGGAAGGAGACGGCGCATCAGTATTAACTGATGCGCTGTCTCCAGGAGGGACATCGCCGGAGGGGGGAGTTAGCGCTCCCCCACTCCGGCGGCAAGATCTTAATAGATCTTGTCGGTGTCCCCTCCTGCTTCGCCTCGCTAATGAGGCGAAGCAGGAACTGTTATAGCGGCGCGATAGGTGTCTATGCCCCTCCAGTTGCAGGATTTATGGGCTTGACACCACACCAGTAGAGCTTGTCTTAATAGAGGAGGGAGAACAGGGGTAAATGGGAAAGAGAGAAGAAATAGAATAGGAGAGAGATGGTACCCCACACATTCGGTATAGGAACAGTCAATGGTAGACCCAGAGCGACTAAGGATCCAGTCTGAGAGATGCATTAATTGTGTTGCTATGTAATATAGACGAAAGTTCGGGAGGCCCAGTCCGCCATCTATTCTGAATTTAGCTAGTGTTTTAAGGGCAATTCTAGGTGGCCTGTTCCCCCAGATGATGGAAGAAAGCAGACTATCTATGCTCATAAAAACATGTTTAGGTATGTAAACTGGGGAGTGTTGAAGTAGATATAAGTATTTAGCGAGTATCAACATTTTAATAAGGTTAATTCGATCCATGACAATGAAAGGGAGCTTTTTTCACTGATGAATTCGCCCATTGAGTTCAGTAGTGACCGGATCTATATTGAGGGAAACAAATTATGTTCTCTTAGGAGTGATCCAGACGCCCAAATATTTAAACTTAAGAAACAGGAGGGTGTCATCTGCATACAGGGCGACAATGTCCACTCGCCCACCAAGAGGGATACCCCTGACTACTGAGGAGGTACGGAGTATGATAGCTAAGGGCTCTATGGCAAGGGCGCAGAGGGCAGGCGATAAAGGGCAACCTTGCCTCGTCCCTCTAGCAAGCGGGAATGCCACGGTCACATACCCATTGACCGATGTACGGGCCCTTGGCGAGGAGTACAACAAGCAGTGTAATCAAAAATACATTTCCCAGCTACCCCCACTAACGATACACGCCAACGCACGTTTTGCAAATAGCTTTTTCAAGGCTAGCGTAGCCTTGAAAAAGCAATTTGCGAAACGTGCGTTGGCATTTATCGTTAGTGGGGGTAGCTGGGAAATGTATTTTTGATTAAGTGTTTGAATGATATGTGCCCGATTACAAGCCGGAGGTATATGCGGGTCACGTCTCGGTGACAGCATACACCACCGCCGGCTACTGCACGCGGTACCCTATACTGCAGCTACACAAGACACCGTGATTCAGAGAGCTTGACTCTCCATGCGATTGTCCTTGTGTGCACACTAGCCCTTACCGGCGAACTGCACATGTTCTAGGAGGTGACAGCAATAGACGGGACGCCGTCCCTGCGGGGTCTCCTCCTACTACAACCGTTGCTGTTGACTCCACAGCACGGCTTATGTGAAAGATACCGCTCGTGTCTATTAAAATTTTCACTTGCCATTTAAAAGAGTGGATAGTAGACTTTCATACCGCTCATATTCAGCTCAATAGGGGCATTTTCTTTCTGTATATGTGTGACAATAAAACACAGGGACATGGTTCCCCATATTTTTGACAAACACCTATGATTACAGATTGAACACCCCACTATACTAGGGCACACACCATACAACCAGCAGATTTTGTGATTATAACAAAACCCAGATACCTACCCCCGCCACGTTAAGGAGAGTCTCTCTCCTTTTTAATGAGTCCAATGTCAATCCATGTTGTGTGCTTTGATTTTATATTTCGCATTTAACTTCTTAAACTGACTAATAAAGGTTATATTTTAGATAATTTTTTTTCTCTTTCTCCCAATGCACCGCCAAAAAAAGACTTTCTGTTGTTTCTTTTGCGCTACTGTATTACTGTCTGGCGGTAGCACACCTCATATTATATATAGTATTTACTCTGAAATATAATAAAGAGGTTAAAATACAATTTATTTGAATCCCAGTGCGATCAATCACCCTCCTCCCCTCTAGGTTGGTAAGAGTCTGGAAGAGTAGGGTCCTTACCAGGTTTGGGGATTACCACAATAATTGCCTCCACCACAGATGAAAGGAGACTACCGTCCTGTTTGAGATCTTTGTAAAGCTGAAGGAGGTAAGGTATGAAGTAGTCCTTATATTTTTTGTAGACCTCTATTGGTATACCATCGCTACCGGTGGCTTTTTTTATTCAGAAAGGAGGCAATAGCTGCCTCAATCACTGGGAAAGAGTGGGTATATTAATTTGGGAAAGGTACCACTCAAGTTGATTTGAACATATGTCGCCCGAGACGAGTATAGTGAGGAGTAGAAGGATAGAAAAGTTTGAGCAATCTCAGAGGTAGTGAAAAGTTCCACTCCCAGAGGATCGCAAATCTTTTGGATAGAGCTCATCGATCTTTCATCTCTGGCAAGATATGCCAGGTAACTACCCCCTGCATCATGAGCAGAGAAGAGAAGTCTGTGTTTAGATTTATCCAGTAGATATTCAGTCCACATCCTACGGGCTTCGTCCCAGTGAACTTTTCCAAAACATAACTTTTACCATACTTGCTATGTTCTTATGATGACAGACTTTTCTTGGCAACCCTAGGTACACTAAAGCATTTATATTATATAGGTAGTTCTCTCTGGCATACAGAAAACTTTTTAAAATCAGAATTATTATCCCACCAAACCATCAGAGTTTTCTTGGCAATTCTGGACACAAACACACATATAACACATATCTCACCCCATCCCTAACCCCATCCCCCCTCCCTGTACACTATCCCCACTGCGGTATACCTACACCCCTTCCCATTTATCCCAGTGAACCTATGGAGCTTTTACTTTCTAGGGCCACCATAGTGCGGTGAGCTCCCTGGCACTTAATTAATAATAATGTATTTTCAAGCCTTATTGACTGCAAGCTGATCCCCGGAGCCCATTTATCAAGCCATCTTGCTGCTTCGTTGGGTTTTTGAAAAATATTTTTTCCCTCTCTGCAATGACACAGTATAACATGGAGAATTCTACTCCTTTTTCACGCAATATTCTTTTCACTTTCATATATTTAGCTCTGAAATTCAATAGCAAAGTCTGGAAAGACTGATATACTTGCTCCGTTATGTTCCACGGCCCTTCAATCAAACCAATTGAAGCACTGTTTCCCAATCCTGAAAATTGAATTTAACAACTTGATAATCATTGTTCAAGGGGGGCTCCTGGAGGTGGTGGTTTAAATGGAACTCTGTGGGCACTTTCTATAGTGAATCAGTTTGAGAAGGATTCTCCTCCAAATTTTTCTTTAATCCATTTCTCCATAAATGTTATGGGTTCTGATCAGTGTTCCCTCTAAGCTATGCGCGTGTGCGCGCGCACACAACTCGACGAGCGTGCGCACAGACATTACAACAGAGCGCACAGAGCAGCAGTGGTCCCTTTTTCGCAGTTGTGGACTCAATTAATGTGTGTTTCACCCATTAACTACATTGTGTGCTGTGTTTTGAATGTTTAATATCATTTTGAAGTAAAGTTAACACAAATGCTGAACGTCATTTTCCAGTTATATATAAGTGACGAACAAAAATTTAAATTTCCTTCCAAAGTTGCACAGCCAAAATCTTTTGCCGCACACAGCTTTCGTAAAATTAGAGGGAACATTGGTTCTGATCACTCTTCACGTTCTGGAAAGCCAATGAATCTAACATTATTTCTTTGTTGCCTCCCCACCATATCTGTTCATTTGTATTTCATATCACATACTTGGTCTGACATACATTTTTTAAACTAAAAGTATGTTCCCATCTTCCAATTTCGAGACACGGCTCTCTGCCTCTTTCATTTGCACTTTCACTTGCCTGATATCTTGCCTTATGGAGGTGATGTCGGCCTGTATATAAGTGATTTTTTTCTGACAGGCGTTGTTCACTTTTTCTAATACTAGATGTAAAGTGATTTCTGATGTAGTTTGAAGAGTACGTGTTAGAGGCCGCATTATCGGCGCTTGGTCCTGCAGTGCTGGTCCCAGCAACAGTTGTTAGACGCTCAGCGCTTCTCTCCCTGCCAGCAGCACCTCTTCTCCAGTGGTTGCCTAGGCAATGGGGAAGCCAGGTAGCAGCAGGTAATTAGCCAGTACACCTGTGGCAGCATGCAGCTGCTCTCTGTTACTAATCAGGGGTGGACACACAGGAAGCAGCCTTTATAAGGGATTCATTTGAGCTGTCCAAATGCCGGTGATAGAAGTGCTTGGAGTCTGCTCTCACTTGGCTGGCTTATCTCTAGATTCCTGAATCTGATCCTGCTGGTTCTCTCCTTTTACCTGAATCCTGGGAAGTTACCTCTGGCTACCTCCAGGCTGCTCATTCCCTTTCCCCTGCAAAGCAAGTACCATCTAGCTTTTTTGTTATACTCTATATTGGCAGGGAGATTAGCAGACATTCCTTTTTAGCTGTGTGAGGTCAGCTTCCCAGTTTGGGCCTGTGCTTAGGCCGTGGTGTTAGGCCACACCATTCAGTGTATGTATGTACTTTAGTTATCACTGTTTGTCCGTGTCTTGATACTCTGTATTTTCCTTATCAGAGTTTATGTATCTCAGTCCTTGCTCCTTGTACCCCTTCTTGTCTCTCAGTCATGTTGTTTAGTTTTCTGTAGGCAGTGTAGTTCCTAGCTTGCTGCTCCCTACCGTTAGCTGCTCGGGGCCCTTGGGGTTAAGTCTACATTGCCACTTGCCGACGTAAGACCAGGCAGCATACAAGTACCATTAGACGTATACAGTCTTATGGGAAAGGGGCTGTTATTGGCAAGAAGGCTCGCTTGTGTGCTCTGTGGATTTAGGCCTGGGTGGCTACCCAGAAGACGTCCAGAGGCCCCTTGGCTGAAGACCTGCTGTCCAGAATCATTAGTGGTCCTTCCCTTTCATCCGTTCCTACACACTCCCAGCGTTCCCCAGGAAAAACTTGCTAGGGTTCATCAACGCTCCCTGGTGAGTGTAACAGTACTGCTTTTAACAGGAGTTGTCACAGGGGTGGTGGCTGGAATTTGTGTATTGCCACTTGCTTGTGATCGAGCATATCTCTCCAACAGGACAGCTGCGGCCACATTTTAAGTTTTCCCCATCTCTGGCAGTATTTGGGAATACAGATGTCTTGCGCTCAGGTGCTTGAACTCTCTTTGTGAGATTTTATTGTGGGTTTTCTCCATTGACCAAAAGCATATTGCCCACTTTACCCACCACACACTATTTTGTAGGTTTTATTCAGCAAACACAGACCTGTGTTATTGTATGCAAAATATTCCTATTTCGCCGGCACTAAATTTCTTTAAGAAGTGCCATTTCAGCAGCCCATGTGAGCATGTACACTCACTTTTAACTGTACTGCATAGGGTTTACCTTTTATATGATAGGCAGTCTTTCAGGGTCTACTATAGCCAGAGCTACTCCAAGTAATCTCCGGATAGGTGTCCTCTGCCGGCATCCAGGCTCACTGCCCCGGTACTCCAGCCACACAACCCCTGGTCTCCGCTCTCTGTCACCATCAGCTCACTTTCCAGGGCTCCCCGCCAGGCTTGCATGGGCTTTCCCTATCTCCACTCTCCTTCTTGAGGACGGCAGCAGCCCAGGACTCGCAGCCTCCTCCCGCCAGCACTGTGTCTCATGGGGGATAGGATATCACAGGCTGGGCGCCCTGCCAGGCAGGGTGTCAATTCCACCACATGTCACAGCACAATGCACTCACAGCCCTGTCTGTTCAGCGGCCAAGGGACTCACAATGCGGCACCTCTCCTCCACCTGGCTGCCGCCAGCACACAGAAGGGGAAAGAGAGTGATAGCACACAGGGGGCGGCACCTGGCTCCAGGCTCAAATACGCCAACCAGTGGCCTAAAATAGCTCCCTCACCACACTTCTTCACTTCCAGGCTTCCGTGGCCACGCCGACAGACATGATACTTCATTTATCCATGGCCCCTCTGTCCCACACTGAATGTATTGAACAAGGGATTATCATATGTCCCAACAAAACTAGACTATTTTGGATGGAAGGTGGACATTTCAGATTACAAAGGACCCTCTGGCTTAAATAATTTTTTGGAAAACACGATTGCTTGGGTAGACAGAAGTATTTTTTCAGCCTTAACTACTATGTAACTATAGTATGTAACTTCAAACTGCACTGTCTTAACTCAATAATGTTATCACAAAATCACAATTTGACCCAGTCTCTCTAATAAACATTTCATCATTTATTAGTCTTCTATTGAGGAACCCATTATACATAGGTTCCAGAATTTATCTAAAAAGAGGGCAATTCTCTCACAGTTGTTAGCAAGAGAAGGGATATTGTGATTCGGGATTACAAAAATTAATGCTACTGCCAGTTAGCTCCTGTTGATATGTATAGTACATTGCCAGGTGTTCGCACTCTTGAATAAAAGGCTGAACTGGACAACATTATTCAGCAGGCAATATCCAATCAACACATCTCAGAGGAGGTGGATCGGAAATTATCAGTGACGTGCGGTGAGGTCAGTGACTGGTGAGGCACTGGCTAGTATCAGCCAGATTTACACACACACACACACACACACATACAGTATAGACCAGATAGGTTTAACATTTAATTGAAATTGAACAATAACATACAGTACATTTCCCTGCATCTCAACAGGATTTACAGAAAATAAGTACTTATAGCCAACAGCATGTTGCCAGTGGTGATAGTCACACACCCTGGTTGTATAGGGAGGGTTGAGGGTAGGTGGCCAAGGGCACCTACCTGGTGCAGGCAGAGGCTGCAGGGGGGAGGACACAGCCCACCCTTGTCATACATGATGTGTAACCGGCACTACTGGGGACATGATATGTAACCGGCACTACTGGGGACATGATGTGCAACCAGCACTACTGGGGACATGATATGTAACTGGCACTACTGAGGACATGATATGTAACTGGCACTACTGGGGACATGATATGTAACTGGCACTACTGGGACATGTCATGTAACCGGCACTACTGAGGACATGATATGTAACTGGCACTACTGGGGATATGATATGTAACTGGCACTACTGGGGACATGATATGTAACTGGCACTAAATATATGCAAGAAAATCATTGCTTGGCATTTAAATTCAGTATCTGAGTCTTTTGGTAAACATTGCCAAATATCTCACGCAAAATAGACCAGGTCCAGCCTGGCGAGTTTGACAAAACCATGAACAGTTCAGTGACATCTGTGCATGGTTCTGTCTAGAAAAGTAAAAAAAAAAGCATAGGGTTCCACCTCCCGAGCATAACCAGCCCCGGGCTCATCGAGTCAGTCCTGGTTTCCCAAATACAGGGGGAAAAAATGGTGGGGTTCCCCCATATTTAAGAGATCAGCACCAGGCTCTTAGACCGGTCCTGGTTCCAAAAAATACAGGGGACAAAAAAATTGGGGGTCCCCCATATCTTGGAACCAGCACCGGGCTCCAACAGCCAGCAGTGCCATGCCACAGCTGGGGGACACTTTTTATGCAAGGTCCCCCAGCCATAGCATGATCACCCTGGCTGGTCAGCCCTGGACGGGGTACCTGGGGGAGTGGGGACCCCCCCAATAAAGGGGTCCCCCACCCCCAGGCTTCACCCATCTTGGGCTGAAGCCCGGGGCTGTCCCCGGTGTCCCAGGGCGGTGGACACCGGGCTGATAAAAATAAGTGTAAAAGTATTGGGTTCTGCTGGGGAACAACAAATCACAGCAAACCTTCCTCTGTATGCAGGGACTTGGAGAACCACAAGTCCCAGCATACAGGGCATTAATGGGCCCGCTGGGACTTGAAGTTCCACAGCAGAACCAATACGCCAATAAAAACACCCACACCGTGTAAAGTAAAATTTATTAACACAGCAGTCTTCACCTGGCGGGCGGCAGCCAATAAGCTCTTTTGCGTGGCTGCCGCCTGGCCAGGGCTTCCGGTGTCTTCACCTGGCGGGCGGCAGCCAATAAGCTCTTCTGCGTGGCTGCCGCCGGGCCAGGGCTTCCGGTGTCTTCACCTGGCTGGCGGCAGCCAATAAGCTCTTTGGCATGGCTGCCACCGTGCCAGGGCTTCCAGCATCTTCATCTGGTCTTCTTTCTTCAGGAGCTCTTCTCTGCTCCATCTTTAATCATCTTTCTTCAGGAGCTCTTCTCTGCTCCATTCCTGTGGGCAGACTGTCTGCTGCTGGCTCACACTGGTTCTTATAAAACCTGTGAGGGGGCGGAGCTAAGACAAGCAGCACTCTGATTGGCTCCTGGCGGCCATCTTGACATTTCAAATATTCTGTAGTCCAGACTCCGCTGCCGCTTCTATGCCCCAAAATATAAAAAGTAATTAGCGTTACCCCTGCACTACAAGTCCCAGCAACTGACTAATCATGCTGGGACTTGTAGTGTAAGGATAACTAATTACTATCTGCCCAGCCTGTCTCCCTGCCTTGGCTCTTACCCGCATCACATGCGGGGAAGAGAACTGAAAGCTCCCGCTGCCCTGCACCTGCCCCGACAGGGACCACGGGCAGCCGGAGGGGGAGATAGCTAGCGTGAGTTGCCGGGCTGCGGCGGGCAGAGCGGGGGGCAGCAGCCAACATGTGCAGGTGCACAGATCATGACACCCACCGCTACCACCCCGCCAATTCCCGCTGTCGCCAATGCGCGCTACCGCAGCCGCTCTGGGCTGCGGAGGGGGGCAGAGCGGGGGTAGCAGCCGGTGCAGGTGGTAGTTGAAATACCCACCGCTGCCGCCCCACTGATTCCCGCTGCAGCCCCCGCTATCGCCGTTTTGGGGGGGGCAGAGCGGAGGTAGCAGCCGGTGCAGATGAAATACCTGCCGGCCCGCTAATGCCCCGCCGATTGCCGCTGCAGCCCCGCTGTCAGGGGCATCGGCGGTAGTTGCTACTGCGGATGCCGGCTTCTCCTAGCCAGCACCGCTACTGTCCCTACCCGCCAGCGCTGCTGCTGCCCGTCTCTTAGTTAAATTTGAAATTAAATAAAAATCACTGTGTGTGTGTGTGGGGGGGGGGGGGGGACTTGGGAGTGGGTCCGGATGCAATGTTTTAATCTAATAGTGTCTGTGTGTGTCAGTGTGTGTAAGTGCAGTGAGTGTTAACTTAACACTTACATGCTGATGCTGCTGACCAGGTCTCTGTCTGCACTATGCAGACACTGACTGTGCAGCTCATGGGCTGCGGATACAGGCTGTCAGTGAGTGACAGCCTGCTCCGCTGTCCTATCACATCTGTCTCAGTGACAGGGACATCCATCCCTGTCATTGAGGCAAAGGAGTAGATGCCGCTTCCCCATAGAATTTTAATGGGCTTCTCAGCCTATTTTCCCCATGCTGGTTATGCCCGCCCCCAGCTGCCTGACAGTTTTCAATTGTCAGCGGGAGGCACAGCTCCCGCTGCCGCCCAGCCTCCCCACAGTGTCCCACCTCATGACTAATTAAAGAAAAAATCAAATAAGATATTTATAACAACAGCATATGTGTTATTATGTTATAAATATCATCTTTGTATTTTTTTTTTTATCAGTTATGACAGGAGAGGCTCTGCCTCCCCTGACTGCACGTCCCTGGAAATTATATAAGGAATCACATATTGTGCCAGTGACATATACCAGCCCTAAGTTCCATAAAAATGCACACCAGGGAGTCCCATCATAACTGCGAGAGGGTCCCTGTGTGAGTCTATATCAGTGTTTGTTGATGCATATCTGCGGCCTTGTATTCAGGATGCATTCACTCATCTTAAAGACCCCAATACTTTATTGTGCAAATTGGCTACAATTGAAACATTTTTAATTACACCACATTGGTAACATTGCATGTCATGAGCCTTTATATCTGTATACCCCTCTTACAAAGGTTGGTGATGGTTAAACGGCTCATAACTAACAATCTAAGTTGCGGACGTTCAATTTTTTTTGTCTTTCTTGGTATTTACATTTAGCCATAATTAATTATTATTCATTTTTTGGGAATGGACAGTTGTTTTAGGCAGAAGATGGGCTGTGCAATGGGCTCATCCACAGCACCGTCATTTGGTAATGCATTTATGTGGGAAAGGGGGTGCAACTTTTTCTTTGAAGAAAATTTCTCATCAATAGGGTTGAAACTATTGATACTTTGATCACCTGTTACTCTTTTGAAAAATCCTAGCTTTAATCACTATTTAAATAGTAATCCTCCCGTCCCTCACCCCTTGCATGCTTACCTGTCCGCACGTCCCGGCTCCCCTCCTGGCTTCAATCAATGCTATGGAGACGGACCACGAAAAAATGTCCGCCCCATAAAGCAGACTGTTCTCTGAAACTGTCTGCGTTATGGGGGCGGCCATTTTATCGTGGTCCGTCTGCATAGAATTTATTGAAGCCAGGAGGGGAGCCGGGACGCGCGGACAGGTAAGCATGCGGCAATGGGGGGAGGGGGGCCGGCCGGACGGGCGGGGAGGGGGGCGCCCCCCAATTAACGGCGGGGGGGCGCCCCAAACAAAGCTACGCCGCAGATGCACTCATTATATCACGCATTGATTATTGCAATGGCCTCCTTACCGGTCTTCCTAAGAAAAGACTCTCACCATTACAATCCATTTTGAATGCAGCTGCGAGGCTGGTCTTCCTGGCTAGATGTTCATTGTCTGCTGATTCGCTCTGTCAGTCCCTCCATTGGTTGCCTGTATATTACCGCATTCAATATAAAATACTTCTACTTACATACAAAGCCATTACTCTGACGACACCGACTTATATCTCTTTACTTATCCAAAATGTTATCCCCACCGACCCTCTCCGTTTGCACAAGATCTGCATCTCTCATCCACACTCATTACACGCTCTCACTTCTACTTGCAGGATTTTTGTTGGGCAGCTCCCACCTTATGGAATGCCCTTGCACGCATACTAAGACTCTCCTCTAGCCTCCAAAATTTCAAGCGTTCCCTGAAACTCACCTCTTCAGGCTAGCTTATCATATTCAGGACCCCCCACACAACCTCCAGTAGCATTCATTTATAATTGCATCCCATCTTGTAATCTGATGCTATGGAATTCTATCTTTATGTATCCCTCCTATTATCCCTATAGATTGCAATTTGCGAGCAGGGCCCTCCTACCTCCATGTCGGTTTGTATCTACCCAGTTTGTTTAATCACTGTTTTTTTTTCCAGAATATGTTGCGCTATATAAGAAACTGTAAATAAATAATAACTGTAAATAAATTAAGCTGAGTATGTATACAGATACTGTATACTCTTTTGGGTGAATCAATTTAACACAAAAATCACATTCACCAAAAAGAGAGCTATGGAATTGGGGCCCATTATGTCCAATGACCCTGAGCTGCCATTTCTGAAGAACACAAAATCATGCTCAGCTATTCCTGCAGCTTGCTGACCATTGTCAGAACACGGAGGATTTTCACGGTAAACCAGTAATATTCTTGTCTTTACTTTTTATGACAAACTTAAACACACATTATCGAAATGCTGCTTCCTGCCAGGCCACTATTGCAACTCCATTAAAATAGACACGGAAGTCCTCTTTGACCTGTTTTGCCTTCGCATTAACTGTTGGCATGGTGTGCGCTGGTGGTCTTTGTACATCAGACCCCTCATCAGTGTCCACAATTTGCTGTGTGTCCTCCAGCAGATCTGTAGGTGGAGGCCTTGAATACTAGTGTTTTTCCACCTCAGGAAATTGTGCAGGGCATAACACTCCAATACTACCCAGTTGATTGTGTCCACATGCAAATTAAAGGTAGAATGAAAATGCGAAAAAGGCTGCTGATGATCCCAAAAGCATTAATTGGCTATGCGTTGTGTAAGAGACAGCCGGTAATTGAAGATTCACTTTTCCTTGATACGCTGCCTTTGAGCCCAGGGTTTAATAATATACTCATGGAGAGCAAATGCCTCATCATCTACAACAGTGGTTACCAACTCTGGTCCTCAAATACCCCCAACAGTGCATGTTTTGCAGGTCTCCACAGAGAATCACAAGTGCTATAATTAGCTCCACCTGTGGATCTTTTCAAAGGTGCCTGAATAATGAGTGCACCTGCCGGGTGACCTGGAAAATGTGCACTGTTGGGGGTACTTGAGGACCAGGGTTGGGAACCACTGATCTACAAAAACAAAGTTTAGCCCATATTTGCAGTCCTCGACTTATGCCTTCTCATAAAGAACAGTGTCCTTCAATGATCAACCATCTGATGCTCTTATTTCCAATGTCTATGCAAATTAAATCATACAGTAGTGGTTTGTGGATTTTGGAGGGGTTCAATCCTGTGCTCCTATCCCGGCTGCCTATCCATTACACTAAGGTCACCCTCTGACCTTATAGTTAGTGGAATGTGGACGGAGTGGGTGTGACAAAGAATATAGGCGCCAATGGATATTAAAGTTGACAAGATTTAATTTGACATAAAAAAACATGGAATATAAAACATTTAAAATGGTGGAATAAAAGATCTTCTTACCCCTGAGGGTATTTGGAGCCAGGAAGGATGGAATAAGACAGGATGCAGTCTGGAATGTGCACCCTGCTTGTGGCTCCAAATACCTATGCACCGGGGATGGGTCCTGGGTCAGTTTTGTGGGTTGCCAGTCACTGGCGACGCGTTTCGAGCATCTAAGTGCTCTTCTTCCTGCTTTCGGATCGCATCGCACACATATTGCATGCATGCCGTGTGATGGGATGTGATCTAGTCCATAGCGTATGCAATTCTCGCAGCGTGTATAGGCACCTTTAGTGCCTGCAACATTTTGCGGACACAGCACTGAGATGGTGTATGCATACATGTACATGTACCCGAGATCCTCAATAGGATCGCAAGTTGCATACGCTCCCACAATCGGCTGCAGTTTGTTGCAATGGCAATGTGAAAGGGCGCAAAATGTATGGTTTGCAGGAGGGCACCGGACACCATACCACCGACCCTGGTAGAGTCATAGGCCCTATATTCTCCTCTATGAATACTACTACTCATAGTAAACCATTAAGATTCATTTGAATTCTAGTTTTTCCTACCCTTATATGTAGATGGCAAACAAATGTGTCTACCCCCTTCAGATTTGTCTCTATTGAACCAAAGTACTGGATGAATTTCTGCTATTTCATTTTAGATATCCTCTTCCTATTTCAATCTTCATGAACTGAGCTAATCATCTTCCCACCTTCCTGACCTATACATATATGCTGACGATAGGACAATTTATCCTATCTTGCAAGTACTCTGTGTGTGTCATTCATGATTTGTCCTTTGTCCTATTCATTTAATCTGTATTCAAATAATGTTAAATATTGTTCATTTAAGAAAGTCACTCCTATTTTCATGTAGATGGTAATGCTTGTGTATATCCTGTATTGTTTTATTGTTGTTTTTGTCCCCAATCGTATGTATATTATTTGCTCCTGTTAAGTTTTTTTTTGTATCCATTTGATTTTTTTATAGACATTTTCATAGGCACACTTTTAAGTTAAATTCTATTAGATGTAAAAATGGAACATTATTGTTATTTTAAATTGTCTCAAAATGAGATATATTAACAGAAAATTGCAAGACAAAAGTTAAGTAAGTTGCAGGCTCATACAAAACTCAATTACCCTCAGGGAACTAAAGCAGCACTATGATGGCAGTCTGCTAGTGCAGTGAGCTGAAGACATTTTTTTCATTTTATATGTTTAAGCATATAAAGCATGTCAATCTTGGAACAATGTTTTTGAATACTTTAGGGAGCAAATAAAGTCAGAATTTCAATGCGTCAAATACATAGATATGTCCTTTATTCTTAGTCTTTATTTTAAAATGTTGTAAATGTTTCAAATGTTTTTCTAATATAATGGGTCTTCAAACTGTGGCCCTCCAGATGTTGTGAAACTACAAATCCCAGCATGCCTTGCCACAGTTTTGCTATAAGGGAGTGTTAAAACTGTGGCAAGGCATGCTGGGATTTGTAGTTTCACAACATCTGGAGGGCCACAGTTTGAAGACCCATGCTAATATTATGCAAGCTTTAACAATAGAGAAATGTTTTTCTTCTGCATTCTTGATTTTTTTTGTACTGTTCAATTCCCCATGATAACTGCTGGGAAACTATTGCATGGAAGTATCCTCATTTTCATTGTTCTGCCTTAACCACTTGCTAGGCATGGTGACATTGTTTGCAGCCCAACCAAGCAGAGTGCTATATGTTTTGGTTGCAATTGTTGCAATCTGGCCCATCTGCATAATCCCCCTGTGTCTGCTGTGCTGCCAATCACTACTAATTGCTCAGTGCAGCAGGATTTGGGAGTTCAAAGTTGCCATGGTCACAATCCGATGTTCTGATGATTAAAAAAAGCCACATTTTAAAAATATTTATATATTTTTTCCTAAAATCATTTTAGATAAGTTTAAATAAATGTTCTTCACCTTATTCACTCCGAATAAACCCCTAAAACATATAAGCGTTTTTGGGAGGATAAATAACGGGTTTGTTCCCTTTTAGACTTCCTCCGATTTAAAAGTTTGTCAACTTTTAGTTGATATCTTTTAGTTTTAAAATACTGCCATCCTGAACTTAATAATTTGATGTTTACTGATATCCTTTATGTCCTCTGCCCTGACCTGTATGTGTTCTACTCTTCAAGTTTTTCCATGATAAATTTTGATATGCATCCCATGTACTAGTTCAAAAGGTCCCTTCTCTGATTTATCCCACTGTATGTTTTAAGTGTATTTTTTTAAATAATGCATCCAAATATTTGTAGTAAATTCTTAACAGTGAGCTGCAAAGTAGCACATTTAACGTATGAAATGTTGTTTGCTTTCTATACTTCTGCTGCTGGCAAATGGAAGCCTTATCCTGTTCACTGTGATTCGCAGGTTGGGAGTGAGGGGTGGAGTCGGTACTTGTGTACTTTCATGGCGCCAGCATGGCACCGTGCGTCTGTGTCCCCTTGCGGGGCACGCTGCGCTCGCCCATGCTACAGGCTCGGTGGCTCGCTACGCTCAGCACGCTATGTAAAATCAAATCCATGCCAACGTGGATAGTGGGGGTACGAACTATCCACGTTGGCATGGAGTTTACAGCCCCGCAGCTGGACACAGATGCCATGCTGGCGCCGAGAAACTACACAAGTACCGTGGAGTCAATAAAATATCCTTCTCATAGAAGTCACATTGGCTCTTCCCCTTTCCCTGAACCAAGAATCACTGCATTTTCCCGTGGAGGGTGTTTTGGAGCGTGCTAAGTGCCCCTGCTAAGCCTCAAGCCCCCAGCAATGACCTTCTGCAGCATACTCAGCAGGCTTGAGGTGTCAATATCAGTGTGTGTTTGTGTGCATATGTTCTATATGTTTGTATTCATATGTATGTGTGTATGTGTTCTATTGTATTGTGTGTATCTAGGCACTCAAAGGTGATATAGAATGTACTTGCCGATGGGGGGGCGTGGCTTGACCGGGCACCTGAGCGGACGTGGGTCCTGTGGGCTCCGTATAAATCCTAACTAAATATCCTGCCCCAGGGACCACGGACCTCCTGCCTCTCTTCACTTACCCTCCGGAGCCTTCCCTGTTTATCCAGCGTCGCCTGCGTCTCCCCTGCTCGGTCTGTGTGGGCTGTGACAGCTGCTCGGGTCTGAGGTACATCGCGCTGCGGCCGCCATCTTGGATCCCGTTGGTGCTCTGCTGACATCCTGCGGTGCGGGCCTGTCCTGGGGACCTTGGGCACTCCTTTGCCTTCTGGAGACTCCCCTGTGCCCTCTTCGTTGCTCGCAGTCCTCCTGGGTGACCTGCGGGGGACTGCTTGATCCTATTAAACTCAGTGCAGCCATCTTCTAAGGTGCGGACGTCATCTTGAGAGCTCCCCGCTGTGTGACTGCGGCCCTGCTCCTGCTCTGACTGTCGCTGGTGGAGGTGCGTGCCTGGAGCACTGTGGATGACATTACCTCCCTGCCTGGCCACTACCGCAGCTTCTTTCACGGAGGTGGTTCTGCTTGCTGACAATCCTCTGGTCAGTGGGGATCACGCAGGCCACCCTTGCCACCATATTGGGTCTCTTCTACAGGACCTCCAGAATTGCCTGCTGACTGTTTTGACCCTGTGTGTCTGGCACTGTGTAGCAGTACATGAGACACTGATGTGTTGCTTTCTCCTGGCCCCAGAGAGACTTATTGGTCATATATAGAATATATCCCCTACGGTCGCTTGATATATCTAATTACTTGTAGGTGTGCTAGCCACCTCAAGTTTTTTATATATCCTTTAAATAGCAGCTGACCTGGTTTCTCCATTACTCTTGGATAAATGGATGCACAAATGCTTCTACACGCTATATATGCCTCTACACAGAGGCTTCTCAACATGTTTGCTGATATGCCAATGGAAGCCAAAGTCTCTCTCTGGCAATGCTGCTGATGCCTCTACAGATGTGCTATACGCTAATACTGCTGTTACCACTCTAGATGGGCTATATACTACTGCCGCTGTTACCGCTTCAGATGGGCTTTGCACTTCTACCGCTGTTACCACTACAGATGGGCTAAACACTACTACTGCTGTTACCGCTCCAGATGGGCTATACACTACTACCGCTCCAGATGGGCTATACACCACTACCGCTGTTACCGCTCCAGATGGGCTATTTACTACTGCCTCTGTTACCGCTCCAGATGGGCTATACACTAATTCTGTTACCGCTCCAGATGGGCTATACGCTACTTCTGCTGTTGCTGCTCTAGATGAGCTATACACTATGACCGCTGTTACCAATACAGATGGGCTATACACTACTTCCGCTGTCCCCGCTACAAATGGGCTATACAATACTACTGCTGTTTTACAGAGGAAAATCTCTTCCATATCACATACATCTGTGAAGTATGTCGACAGGGATAAGAGGGCTATACCTACGCCTGAAACCTATACATCATCCATGGCTCCTCTATTCGCTCCCAACTTGGATACGTATTTTTCAGTAGTCTTGCTTAAGTCGGCCCTGATCATCTGTGCGCCTCTGACATTCCAGGAACTTGAGGCCTGGCCAGACTAGTGCTTCAAGATAGAATATAGTTATGGGATGCCTCACATATAATTCGTCTGTGGGATGCTTAGCCTTCCCCGCTTTGCATTTTTCATTGTATGTTTGTTATTTATATTGTATTTTATATATCCTGTTTGCCCAATACTGATTATCTGACTGTATACTTCAATGAAGCTGAATATTGGCCTGATTAGTAGATAGTAATGGGAAAGCTAAATACAGTTAGCAAGAACCTGGTCGGTCTGATATATATCTTCTACTACTGGGTTTACCCTTATTACCGTGCTTCACTGTATGTATTTTTTTGTACAATAGGGTAAATTAGACTATTATCCTGTTTTATTATATACTACAAGTCCGCTGCCCCAGTCTGTCCATATTTCTATCATCCTTCAGTTGGATGGGAGGGGTATTTGGGTGGGTGGGTAAGGATAATGGGTGGGTGGGTGGGAGTAAAGTTTAGTATAGATTCATAATTGGATAGTGGGTTAGTTGGGTGGGTGGGATGGGAGGGATAGGTTAGTTTTTTGGCACAGATTAGCTACCATAGCTAAAAGCCACTAATTTACCCTCTCTTTTCTAATCCATAGTAGTTAGAGGGAAGTTCTTTCTGGGATCCAGGTACGCCTAAAGTTGGGGGTGGGTTGTACAGGGTGGGGGGTTATGTGGTAGGTTTGTTTTGGGGAGTTATGGGGAGGTATTATGTTTTATGTTTGACACGTTGATACTGATAGCCTATTTTCTTATCCATTCTGCTCGTTAATCCTGAATATCATATTGTGACGAGATGACATGTGCATTCCTTTCTCTATTCATTGGACACCTAGCCGAATGGCGTCTTTGGGTATATTTGCTCTATAAATCCTGCAGGAAGTGTGACTATTATTATATACTTGATATTTGCTTTTTTTTTTGCTTTTTAATATCTCTGCTGTGTCGTATCATTTATTCTATGCACAATGACTATGTATTGACGTGTCTGCCGGTTTGGGGGCTCTATTATTGTAAAAACAATAAAAATTACTGAATTTAAAAAAAAAAGAATTTACTTGCCGATGCCCTCCATATGGTCAGCAGAGGAGATTAAGCAGAAATACAGTCAGGGAAAACAGCAGCACTGATTAAATAAGTCGCTCACACAGTAGCTGAATGCAACGTTTCAACACTTTAATAATGTTTTTGACACTCAATTTGATTAAATAAGTCGCTCACACAGTAGCTGAATGCAAAGTTTCAACACTTTAATAATGTTTTTGTCAATCTTTAACGTTATTAAAGTGTTGAAACGTTGCATTCAGCTACTGTGTGAGCGACTTGTTGAATCAAATTGATGGATACAAACAACCACTTGGATGGTTGTGCAGAAGATCTGAAAATCTATGGCCAAGTAACATGGAAAAGCTATTTAAGCTTTATGGTTAGAATTTAAGTGTCTCCTTAGAAATTGTTTCATATGGATTTACTTTTTTTGTAATTATTTTAAATTTGTCAAAAAAGTTTTCCAGCCTGTTTTGTTTATTTTCAAGGATTCCAAATATTGCACTTTGATTTTCTAATGTATTTTTATGTTTCCTTGGCATTCTGCCAAGTTTGTTCTCCTAGCACAGGTACGATTTCTAAAAAGACCTTTGTGCACACGAATCAACAAAAATAAAATGACATCTGCACTGAATTTTCATTTATATTTTGTTTACAGAGTAAGAACTTAGAACAAGTTTATTGTCTAAAAGGAATACAGTATTTTTAAGTCTCGTCTTTAGTAAGGTTGGAGCAGATGTTGTTTAATACCGACTTGTACAGAAATAGCATTGCTGCAGTCAGCCCAATCTGCCCTCTCATTGCGCAACATTTTGAGAGGCTCTGCTGGGGTGGGGCTTCTTTTCTGCTGAAAATGCATCTTAAACTGTACCTGTGATGTGCCTTGGACACATCAGGAGTCTGTGCTGATAAATTTGACACTTATATCAGTGTGCGACTGAGTCTCAAAAGCTGTAAATAAATTGCTGTCATCCAGCTACAACAGATTTTTTCCTTGCCAAGTTTTTTGTGCTCTAAACATCCAGACTCCAGTCTGGATTTTTAAATTGTCACCAATTAAATTAATCAGCAAAGTATCCTGGTACATCCTAGTTGCATCATGTTGCAATTAAAACTGTTTTTCAGTAAAATATTATTCCTGATGCTAACAGAGTTTTTCAGAACCTGGTGGGGCACTCATGCCTGACATCTCACGCTGCATGGCGTATTGAGGCTAGATATATTTGTAGTCCAGATTTTAAAACTGCACACTGTCCTAAAACTATGGCACTAGCTCTTAATTGGACAGATGATGTAGCTTGTTAAAGAGTATAGCTTATTTGTTGCAAACTATCAATTAACTACAGCCATTTAATTATTTTGAAAATGGGAAGGAGCTAATTTCTCTATTCATTTTGGATGTCTCCCTGGATAAGGAAATCATACACGTTAAATTTGGTGCATTCTCCAGGAGAATCCAAAATATTTTAACCTTTTAGAATAGTCTACACCAAGAGAAAATATTAATGCTGCCTGAATCAAAGGAAAATATAGCTGCTCACTATACCTGGAAAGTGTGTCTTAATAATTTCACATTGTAATTATTAAAACGAAAAAAAAAATGACCATCATATTTATTAGCATTATTGTCTTATGCTGCCCATACACGCCCCAATATAAGCGTGCGTTCCGTGCTTAACAAGCACGGATCACATTGCATTGCATTGCCTGTGCATGCGTTGTGCATGCAATGCAATGCAATGTGATGAAAACAAAGTACAAAAAGTATGTGCAAGTACTTTTTGTACTGTGCGATGAGGTGCTGCGGGAGCGCGCACCTCAGAGCACAGAACGCACAGCCCGCATCGCAGTGTGTATGGGCTGCTTTACAGCCCTGATTCTGACAAATGAACACCGATATATCCGTATAGATTAGCAGTTTTAATTTTGGGAAGGATTTTCCACTAATGGTGCCCATACATGGAGCATTTTCCCTGTACGATGCGATGCACGGTACCACGCACATCACATTGCACAGCCCAAAAAGTATGCGCAACCCATACTTTTTGTACTAGACCACTCAGCATGGAGGCTACATTGCCCCATGCTTATGGGGCTTTAGCCACTTTCTTAAAATTTTACTAAAATAAATGTCATGTTTTAGTAATTTTTTTTATTTTCATTTTAATTTAATTTTCATTTTAATCAAGATTTACTCAGTGCATCGCAGATAACATTTTAGTCTAAAGTTTAGACTTTAGTGTTTTAATAAAGTTACTGTGTTTTAAGAAATTTATGAAAGTCAAGCAATCCCAGGAACACCAGCAGTAGGGGAGCACAAGCTTGCTTGAAACTGGGGGCACCACTACTACAGATAGCCGGATGGCTGGAAGCTGGGGATGCCAGCAATGCAGATAGCCAGATGGCTGGAAGCTGGGAATGCCAGCAATGCAGGTAGCTGGATGGCTGGAGACTGTGGATTCCAGCAGGGCAGATAGCTGAGAGCCAGGTGGTGTAGTAGATGAAAACGGCACTGTCTCTTTAAGGAGCAATGTTATGTGAAGCTAGGGATTTCAGCAGACCAGGACAGCAGGATGGGGGGAGATATATTGCTCAGCAATATATTGCTAGCAATATATTGCCCAGTGTCTCGCTGATGTGGTCGCTGATGAAAAGGAACCTCTGCTGGGGGAGCCGCAGAGATAATTAGCTGGTCGCAGGAGCAAGCTCCTGCGACCAGCGATTACAATGGGGCATAAAACGGGAGCGCGCACCCGGCGATTTATCGCTGGTGCGCACTCCAATCACTGGCAATATGGTCGCCTGCGACCATATTCCCAGCGATTATAGCCCCTATCGCCCCCGTGTGTACACAGCATTAGAAGCAGATTTGAGCAGATTACTACAGGCTGATAGACAACTAAGCACTGACAGGGTTCTGATCCCAGAGCTGGGATTTATACCTCTTGCTTGGAGCTGATTGGCTGAGGTGTTTCCCTGCAGAAAAGTCAAATCTGACTAAGTCTTGCAGTGAGAGATGACCAGAAAGGAGAACGGTGCCAAGGCCGGCATGGTGTGCTTGCAGGGAAGCGCAGCAGGATGCTGGCCTGCTAGGACCAGGGGCGGATTGGCCTGGCGGGAAACCGGGACATTTCCCGGTCGGCCGGTCCTTAGGACCCCATAAACGGCCGTTCTCCCCCTGTCTGGGCCGCGGACTGCTTAACCACCAGTGCCACAACAGCGTTTTTCCCTGATCAAAGATGGCCGCGGGAGGGCTGCTGCGCATGCGTGGCCGCAAGCAGCTCCTCCCGCGGTGCTTTGGTAGTGTGCCCCTGATCACCAGCAGCAGAGCCGGCCTACTGGGGAGGTGGGCGAACGGTACCTGCTCCTGGGCTGGGCTCCTGCTGCAGCGACGGTTCCCGGAAGGGGGCGTGGTCACGGGGGGTCCCGCGATTAGGCCACGCCCCCAACTTTGCCTGGCCCTGCTCTGCACTGTAGCTGGCTGCTGTGTGGGCCTCAGAAGCCAGGTAATGTGTGTGATTGATTGTGTGTGTGCATGGACTGTGCAGACATGAGGGAGAGGGGCACAGCAGCAATTTAATACTGCCCCCTCCTCTCCTCACCAAAAACACCACAAAAAGTATCATTAAAATATATATATGTTGGCTATTGAAAGTAATTACAATGATTCTAGCACTGCAAGTCCCAGCATGACCAGTCAGTTTCTATTAGTATACAGATTTGAACATTCATGTATACCTACATTCTGAGGATCAGATAGCCTGTGATCCTCTGGCAGCTGCTGCTAGACTGCTAGTAGAAACAGACGTCATGCTGGGACTTGTAGTACAAGGATAACTATCTATTATATCCCTGGCAGTCTGTCCCTGGCTTGCTGCACAGCTTTGTCTTAAGACGTGCGCAGCGTGGCCTACCATCAGGGGCGGATTGGGCCACCGGGATACCGGGAGAAATCCCGCTGGGCCGGCCCAATCCACCCTCTGTCGGGCCGGCTGGTCATGACTGCCGGCCGGCCTGGTTACTGAGAGATCGTCAGTCCGGCCGGCAGCAGTGCTTCCGGCCAGCTCACTAAGCTGCCAGCACTGCGCTGCCGCACCGCACACCCTTCACAGGCACAGCTGGATTCTGCTGTGCCGTGCGGACTGTCTGACAGAAGGCGCCGCGCTAATAGAGAGCCGCCGCGGGATAGGGCTGTGGGCGTGGCTTCATTACCCATGCCAGTGACACCACGCACCATGTCCACAGCCTGGCCCTGCCGCCCCCAAGAAATCACAGCAGGGAGCCGCCGGCGCCGAGCCATATATCTTGGAGGCGAACAGAATGTGAGACATGTGCGGGTATTATTTTTCAGGGGGAGGGAGGAGAAAGATGTTCATATGCAGTGTGTATGTGTGTGTGTTGGGGGGGATGTGTGTGTGTAGGGGGGTTCATATACATTATGTGTGTGTGTGTGTGGGGGGGTATATGTGTGCATATACAGTATATGTGTGTGTGTGTGTGTGGGGAGGGGGGATGTGTACATATTTATACAGTGTGTGTGTGTAGGGGGGTTCATATACAGTATATGTGTGTGGGGGGGGTATATGTGTGCATATGCAGTATATATGTGTGTGGGGTGTTCATATGCAGTGTGTGTGCGGGGGGATGTGTGCATATACAGTGTGTGTGTGTGTGTGTGCTCATATACAGTATATATATGTGTATATAGTATGTGTGTGTGGGGGGGATGTATGCATTTACAGTATGTGTGTGGGGGGGATGTGTGCATATACAGTGTGTGTGTGTGCTCATATACAGTATATATGTGTGTATATAGTATGTGTGTGTGGGGGGGATGTATGCATTTACAGTATGTGTGCGGGGGATGTGTGCATATACAGTCTGTGTGTGTGTGCTCATATACAGTATATATATATGTGTATATAGTATGTGTGTGTGTGGGGGATGTATGCATTTACAGTATGTGTGTGGGGGGGATGTGTGCATATACAGTGTGTGTGTGTGTTCCTATACAGTATATATATGTGTATATAGTATGTGTGTGTGGGGGATGTGTGCATATACAGTGTGTGTGTGTATGGGTTCATATACAGTATATATGTGTGTATATAGTATGTGTGTGTGTGGGGAATGTGTGCATTTACAGTATGTGTGTGTGTGGGGGATGTGTGCGTATACAGTGTGTGTGTGTGTGTGTGTGTGTGTTCCTATACAGTATATATGTGTGTATATAGTATGTGTGTGTGGGGGATGTGTGCGTATACAGTGTGTGTGTGTACGGGTGTTCATATACAGTATATGTGTGTATATAGTATGTGAGTGTGGGGGATGTGTGCATTTACAGTATGTGTGTGGGGGGGATGTGTGCATATACAGTGTGTGTGTGTGCTCATATACAGTATATATGTGTGTATATAGTATGTGTGTGTGGGGTGTTCATATGCAGTGTGTGTGCGGGGGGATGTGTGCATATACAGTGTGTGTGTGTGTGTGTGTGCTCATATACAGTATATATGTGTGTATATAGTATGTGTGTGTGGGGGGGATGTATGCATTTACAGTATGTGTGTGGGGGGGATGTGTGCATATACAGTGTGTGTGTGTGCTCATATACAGTATATATGTGTGTATATAGTATGTGTGTGTGGGGGGGATGTATGCATTTACAGTATGTGTGTGGGGGGGATGTGTGCATATACAGTGTGTGTGTGCTCATATACAGTATATATGTGTGTATATAGTATGTGTGTGTGGGGGGGATGTATGCATTTACAGTATGTGTGTGGGGGGATGTGTGCATATACAGTGTGTGTGTGTGTGTGTGCTCATATACAGTATATATATATATATGTGTATATAGTATGTGTGTGTGGGGGGGATGTATGCATTTACAGTATGTGTGTGGGGGGATGTGTGCATATACAGTGTGTGTGTGTATGGGTTCATATACAGTATATATGTGTGTATATAGTATGTGTGTGGGGAATGTGTGCATTTACAGTATGTGTGTGTGTGGGGGATGTGTGCGTATACAGTGTGTGTACGGGTGTTCCTATACAGTATATTTGTGTGTATATAGTATGTGTGTGTGGGGGATGTGTGCGTATACAGTGTGTGTTTGTGCTCATATACAGTATATATGTGTGTATATAGTATGTGAGTGTGGGGGATGTGTGCATTTACAGTATGTGTGTGGGGGGATGTGTGCATATACAGTGTGTGTGTGTGTGCTCATATACAGTATATATGTGTGTATATAGTATGTGTGTGTGGGGGGGATGTATGCATTTACAGTATGTGTGTGGGGGGGATGTGTGCATATACAGTGTGTGTGTGTGCTCATATACAGTATATATGTGTGTATATAGTATGTGCGTGGGGGGGGATGTATGCATTTACAGTATGTGTGTGGGGGGGATGTGTGCATATACAGTGTGTGTGTGTGTGTGGGGGGGGGTATATGTGTGCATATACAGTATATGTGTGTGGGGGGGTATATGTGTGCATATACAGTATATGTGTGTGTGGGGTGTTCATATGCAGTGTGTGTGCGGGGGGATGTGTGCATATACAGTGTGTGTGTGTGTGTGTGTGTGTGCTCATATACAGTATATATGTGTGTATATAGTATGTGTGTGTGGGGGGGATGTATGCATTTACAGTATGTGTGTGGGGGGGATGTGTGCATATACAGTGTGTGTGTGTGGGGGGGTATATGTGTGCATATACAGTATATGTGTGTGGGGGGGTATATGTGTGCATATACAGTATATATGTGTGTGGGGGGGTGTTCATATGCAGTGTGTGTGCGGGGGGATGTGTGCATATACAGTGTGTGTGTGTGTGCTCATATACAGTATATATGTGTGTATATAGTATGTGTGTGTGGGGGGGATGTATGCATTTACAGTATGTGTGTGGGGGGGATGTGTGCATATACAGTGTGTGTGTGTGTGTGTGTGTGTGGGGGGGGTATATGTGTGCATATACAGTATATGTGTGTGGGGGGGGTATATGTGTGCATATACAGTATATGTGTGTGTGGGGTGTTCATATGCAGTGTGTGTGCGGGGGGATGTGTGCATATACAGTGTGTGTGTGTGTGTGTGTGCTCATATACAGTATATATATGTGTATATAGTATGTGTGTGTGGAAGGGATGTATGCATTTACAGTATGTGTGTGGGGGGGATGTGTCATATACAGTGTGTGTGTGTGTATGGGTTCATATACAGTATATATGTGTGTATATAGTATGTGTGTGTGGGGGGATGTATGCATTTACAGTATGTGTGTGGGGGGGATGTGTGCATATACAGTGTGTGTGTGTATGGGTTCATATACAGTATATATGTGTGTATATAGTATGTGTGTGTGGGGGATGTGTGCATTTACAGTATGTGTGTGTGTGTGGGGGATGTGTGCGTATACAGTGTGTGTGTGTTCCTATACAGTATATATGTGTGTATATAGTATGTGTGTGTGGGGGATGTGTGCGTATACATTGTGTGTGTGTACGGGTGTTCATATACAGTATATATGTGTGTATATAGTATGTGAGTGTGGGGGATGTGTGCATTTACAGTATGTGTGTGGGAGGGATGTGTGCGTATACAGTGTGTGTGTGATCATATACAGTATATGTGTGGGGGGGATGTGTGCATAAACATATTTGTGGGGGGATGTGCGTGTGTGTATATAGTATGTGTGTGTTGGATGGGGGGGGTTGTGTGACGTGTAGCAAGCATTATGGTGTAAATTTTTGACGCGCATCTTCGACGCGCACTATCCCTGTTGTCCTTAGTTTAAAAAAATTGTTGAGCCCTGGCATAACTCGTAATGGGCATCATGGCCTCTGGTGCGCACTGTCACTGTTGTCCTCCTTTTATGAAAAATTGTTGAGCCCTGGCATAATGTGTAATAGGCACTATGGCATGTGGTATAATATGGATGCGTGACGTGTAATATGCATTATGGGGCAAATTTTTGGTGCGCGTCTTTGGCGTAACATGTAATGGGCATCACGGTGTGTGCCATAATGTATGATGGGCATCAGTGTGTGGCATAACGTGTAATGGGCATTACAGTGTGTGACGTAACGTGTATGTGGTATTACCGTGTGCGAAATCAAGAATAGATTTGAAGCAAATGTAAAAAATAAAATAAAAAATAAGGCGGTTCAAAGGGCGGGTCAATGGGTGGGCTGTGGGTGTGGGTGAGCTACTAGCCATGCCCCCACAGCGGCAAAAATGGGGAGTGACCTCGTTGAAATAGGCCACACCCCATATCAATAGGCCACGCCCCCTAAGAATTTGTGCGCGCCTCCGGCGCGCAAAAGGTATCGCTCCCCCCCTAGGGCTGCTTCAAATTATTTCCCGGGCTGCTTTCAATTCCCAATCCGCCCCTGGCTAGGACAGAATACCACAGAGGCAACAGGGAATGCCATGCAGAGCAGCTGATGGTGGCCAGCACTAGAAGAGCGATGCAGGTAACGCAATGTGTGGCTGGGAAGCGCTTACAGTCTCCGTTTGTGATACTACTATATTGCACAACTGCAGTAACTCTTGACTACTGTTAATTCTGTACTGACTGAAATAAACCACATTCCTGTTAAGCTTCTAAAAGTGTGTTTTAACAACACCACAAGCACCTACTTTTTCTGCCAACAACATACAGTTCAAGGCCCTTTGCAGATGTTCCCTTATACATATGCTGGCATGCTCAGGAGTGCAGCTAGAAGTACAAGGCGTAAAAGTCATACTCCTCAAGTCGGCTTAGTTAGAACTAAATCAGGGCTGGGCAACAACGGCCCTCCAGATGTTGATGAACTACACATCCCAGCATGCCTTGCATCAGTTTCAGCATGGCCACATAGCAAAACTCATGCAAAGCATCCTGGGATGTGTAGTTCATCAACATCTGAAAGGCCGGTGTTGCCCAGCCCTGAACTAAATGGACAGCAAAGTACCAGAGAGGCAGCAGAATTAGGATACAAGGAAAGCCAGAGTTGAACCAGGAATCACCATAGCAGTACAAGGCAGCAGGCAGTGACAAGTCACAATGAATAGCTGATGTCAGGAACAAGAATAGCAGAAGGTCAGCTATGCTAGAGCAAGATATACTCTGGCAAAGGAGTGCTCCCAGGAATTTCCTTTCATAGGTGGAATTCAATCCCTGCGCCAATCAGGACCTCCCTTTTTTGGCTCACCTGGCCCTGTAAATCTCTACATAGGCCCTTATTCAGATCTGATCGCAGTACACATTTGTTCGGAAAATGGGCAAAACCATGTGCACTGCAGGTGGGGCAGATGTAACATATGCAGAGAGAGTTATATTTGAGTGAGCTATTTTGTTTCTGTGCAGGGTAATTACTGGCTGCATTATTTTTACACTGCAATTTAGATTTCAGTTTCAACACACCCCACCCAAATTTAACTATTTCTGCACATGTTACATCTGCCCCACCTGCAGTGCACATGGTTTTGCCCATTTTCCAAACAAATTTGTACTGCAATCAGATCTAAATAATAGAGTGGTGTGATTTTCCCTATGGGATCTGAGGCCGCATGTGCAGTGAAGCCTCCTGCTGCTGTTTGCCTGTCGGGACTCTTGTTTACATGCTGTATATATCATCCTATATTGTAAGTACAATTTGTCATTTACCCCAATTTTCTGTTCTCTCTCCCAACATACTGTATGTTACTGCTTAGTTTATCTGAAAGGGGAGACTCTCTTTTCAGATCTATTTAAGAGGAATATGATGGACAAGTCATCTTTTAAATTCTGGAATATATAAATCTGATCATCACCTGTTTGGTTGAATTACCAGCTATTCATTAGGAGATTGCACTGAAAAATGTGATATACAATTTTTCTACTTTGTATTATCATGGTGTATTATCATGGCGCCCGATTTAATGTAAATCGCATACGATTTAGGGGCCAATTTGCGACCAATTCGATCCGCGATGCGATTTAGAGGGCGATTTTTTTTTGCCGATTTTCTGCCATTTCCTTCCGATTTTGCATGCTACACCACCACTATCCAAGTCAGCCTTGAAGCGTGGCGAGTGGACGCGGTACGCGTCCTCCCAACCTGTTCAAATCGGTGTGGAGTTGATTTTATAAAGCACGGAGAGCGCAGCGAGTCACTGATCGCGAAGTGTGGCAAGGGGATGCGGAGTACACGTCAAGTATTCCGTGTCCCCTCGCAGGGCTTGCTGCGCTCGCCACGCTTCAGGATCATTTTACGCGTCTGCTTGCCACGCTTTATAAAATGAACGGTACTTGTATTATCACGGCGCCCATCGCATAACATTGCATACCACTAAATAAGGTATGCGATGCGATATTCGCGTTAAATGACCCAGAATGTACAATTAAATATCCCATAGCATCGCATGCCAGCAAATGGCATGCGATGCGATTTTTAATTGTACAAGCACCCTGATGGGTGCTTGCAATGTTAAATGCACCCCCATTGTCAACGCGACCCCCACTATCAACGCCAACCCGAAGCGTGGGGAGCGCAGCGAGGGGCGGCAGTACGCGTCCTCGAGCCCGAAGCGTGGTGAGCGGACGCGGATTACTTTATATGTATTCCGCTGCGCTCGCCACACTATCTAAAATCAACTCCACACCGACGTGGATAGAGGGGGTATGAAAAGGTCGGAGAACGCGTACCGCTGCGCTCGCCACGCTTCGGGTTGGCGTTGATAGTGGGGGGTGCATTTAACATTGTAAGCACCCATCACAATGCTTGTACAATTAAAAATCGCATTGCATCACATGCAGCTATATTGCATGCGATGTGATGAGATGCAATACGATGAACATCGTGGGCGCTGTGATAATACACAAGTACCAAATGAACTCCACGCCGATGTGTATAGTGAGGGTATGAACAGGTTGGGAGGACGTGTACCGCGTCTGCTCGCCACGCATCGGGCTGACTTGGATAGTGGGGGTGTGCAATGATGGAATAGCATGCAATTCGGCCGGAAACGCGGAAAATCGGCCGCTAAATTGCATCCGATTTTTGCATGCGATTTGCGTCCGATTTTGGCGGGCGCCGTCATAATTCACAAGTACCCTTTATATCTATGTGAGACTGAGGGGTATATTTACTAAAAGTTGACTTTGGGTCCATTTAAAATCAACAGTATTTCTATTTAAAATAGCTCTGAGTTGATCTTTTATTTCTTTTCTGTTTTTGATGGTGCATTGGTTTCTATTTGAAATTCTAAACATGTTTTTCACCTTATATCAGGGCCGGTGCAAGGCACCGGAGCGCCCCAGGCGAGTCGGGGTGGGGGCGCCCCAGTGCCATGGTGTGTGTGTGCGTGGGGGGGGGGGGGTACCTGTTGCGCCTTCTGGGGAGGAAGGGGTGTCTATTCCGGGATCTGACAGGAGCCTGCGCGGGTACCTGTCCTGCGACGCTTTGTGTATAAACCTGGCGGCGGCGGCGGGGGTCCCTGCAGTGAATAATAAATAACTAGCTCTATCCGGCGGTCGGGCGGGAAGCGCATCTGTTTTGAAAACACTGGCCGCACGCTGATTGGCTGAATCAGCGTGCGGCCAGTGTTTTCAAAATAGAAGCGCTTCCCGCGCCGCCGCATAGTGCTAGTTATTTATTATTCACTGCAGGGACCCCCGCCGCCGCCAGGTTTATACACAAAGCGTCGCAGGACAGGTACCCGCGCAAGCTCCTGTCAGATCCCGGAATAGACACCCCTTCCTCCCCAGACGGCACAACAGGTACCCCGTGGCATGGGGGGCGAAATGCCGCCCTCCAGTGGCCGGCGCCCTAGGCAAATGCCTAGACTTGCCTAGTGGTGACGCCGGCCCTGGGGCCGGCTCTACCCACTCAGCAGCTCCTGCAAAGCAGGGAGGCGCCATGCTGAAAAGGCCAGCGGCGTAACTAGAATTTTTGCGCCCCCCCGCCGATATCGGCAGCGCCGCCCCCCTCCTCCTAGCCCTCCCACCCACCTTCCCAAGTGAAGTTTAAACCCCCCCTTACCCCTCCATATGCCGCCGCCGCATTCAGGGTCCCACCGCGCATATCTTCTCCTGGCTCCGTCTCCTCCTGCAGTTCTATAATGACCATCAGAAAATGGCTGCCCCCTAACAGCAGACAGTTTTTAAAGATGCTAGAGGAGACCTGCGCCTCCTCTAGCATCCCAAAAAACTGTCTGCTGTAAGGGGGCAGCCATTTTATGATAGTTATTTTTCATTAGAAATGAACTCCAGGAGGAGACGGAGCTAGGACAAGATCTGCGCTGCGGCGGGGACCCTGAATGCGGCGGCGGCGGCATGCGGAGGGGTAAGGGGGGTGTGTAAATTAACTTGGGTGGGTGGGAGGATTAGTAACTATAGCCCCGCAGTTCGGCGCCCACAGTCCCTCAGCGCCTCCCCGCCACCGCGGGGGCTGCGGGGCTATAGTTATGCCACTGGAAAAGGCGCTGTCTGCATCCCTGCTCTGCTAAAGCTGCCTCAGCCCTCACTGTCACTGCCTCCTGCATGCCGCTCACAGCGCCTTTCTTACAGCGGGTGGGCGGCAGTATAAAAAGCTGCTCCCTGCACCGCGCACACACTGTCCTCCTCCTGCGACCTGCCCCCTCTTCCTCACGGACACTTGCGCTAAGGCATGAAGTACTGTCTGTTAATGCCTGGATGACATGTCATGTCCGGATCCACCCCCTACCCATTGCTCCCTGCACCTGTCAGCTGTCAAACAAATAACGAACAGGAAGCAATGACGTCCTGCCTTCCCTCTTCTCAGTGTGCTGTGCCAGTGCCACTGGCAGTCCTCAAGACTCCACCCCCTCTATCTCCTCTCCTCTTCTTCTATCTCCTCCTTCTCTCCCCTCCTTTCCCCCTCAGTCACGAGAGGGGTGTAATGGTGTAAATGGCAATATTCATTGAAAAAACAAATTTGTACGTTACTGAAAGTTTGCAATGAAGCAGCTTTTTCAAGGAAAAAGCTGCCCCTAGAGGCAGTGAAACGCGTTGGAAGCTGCTCACTCTCAAGGCCCCTCACTGCCATCGTTACTTTGTGTGCATTAGGATCCAACCAGCCGCTTTTATCTCCCACCTTTGGAAAATCACATGTCCGGGACATTTTCACTTTGCTCTCCACATCCATCGTGATTCCTACACAGGAGGAAAAATTCATCTACCTCCTCCCTTCAACGGAGAATACAGCTTGCTACAGCAGTCCTACATGGATACAAGTCTCCAAAGGGACACACAGTGGTAACTATACCCATCTTCTATTGTGTATAATTGAATCCAGTGGAAAGCGATTTGCACCCCCAGTCCAAAAGGACTACATTGTTCCATTCGGGACTCTATTCAGGCGGCATCAATAGGAGCGGATCCTATCAATTTTTTCAAAAACACACTGGCACACAGAGAGGGCCATTCGAGAGTTTTTATTTCCCCCCATATTATATGGTACCATTTTATTGTTCTTATATGTTTATGAATTATGTCTATGGTCTATGCAATTAAATGTTTTTTACTTTGATTATCCCTCATTGGTAAGCGCTACTTTATTTCTCCATTTGTTTTCTCTTTTTGGTGGTGGTATCCTGCTCAGTACTCGGCCTAGATGGTGCAGGTCGTTTTCTGGTGGCCCCAGTTCTCTCACCATGCAGCTGCTGGGTCACACATGTTTGGAGAGATGCAACCTCTTGTTCTGGCTGGTTGCTTGGCCCTTGTGTAGCTGGTGGCGTTGCAGTAGTGCCTGTTAGTGAGGGGCCCCCTTGCTCTTGGGCCCTCCTTGTCCTCTCCTGCTCCCTCTGCCTCAACCTTTCAAGCAGGGATTCTGCTAGAGCGTCCTCAGTGTTCTGTAGAGCGTCCTCAGCTGCAGAATCATCTGAGCTAGACATGTTTGCAGCAATTATGGCCTGCATCTGACTGGATATTTATATTCAAAACTCCCGCCTTGAAAAAGGGGCATATATCCCCCCCCCCCCAATGTAGTAGCTAATTTTCGCCGATATTTCCCGCCGATAATTCCCGCCAATGATCGTGGCAGATAATTACCGCTTAAATTACGCAGGTCTCCACGCGCCTGACCATTCACCTGTACATGCACATACACAGGTTGTTGACCATTGTGTGCTACATGGTTAAATGTGTGCACATGTCACTCCAATGATTATTGTTTTCAGGTGGTTTCTGTGGGAGTACGTGTATGCTTTCTTAAACAAATGTATCAACATACCAACGTTACAATGCTTTCCTTACATTTGTAATGAGGATTAATTTGTCATACACCAACATGTTGTATGTGCGTTGTTATAAGCGTGTGTATTAGTAGATGGTTGCGTGTATCATTTTACGCACACTGTATATATACAGTACGTGTCTCTACATTGAAAGCATAATGTATGTTATGGTGTGCATATCGGAACGGTCCGCAAACATTTTTATTCGCATACATATTGTTAATGTAAGATGGATTAATAAAGTTTACAGTAAAAAAACAAGGTTTTAGACCAATCAGCAACCACCAAAAGTTATATATGTACCTGCAATTAATATCTGCGCCATTGCCAATATGTCTTTGACATGGGCTGCCCCATTCTCCACCCAGGAACTGTTGGCCCTGGTCTATATTATGGACCGTCGCCTTGGGGCCAGGGGTCCTTATGTGTCCAATATGGAGAAGCGCCGGGCGTATAACGCTGCCCGGCGCTTAATTTACGCCAGGACCCACATCAATAGATGCCTGGGTCAGGTGGAGAGGCGCTGGTCGGACCTGCGCCGCCGGCAGCCAGTGCTTCTATGCACACTTCAGCGGCATATTAGCCAATGTAAGTATATATTTTATCTCAAATATGCATGCGTTTTTTAGCAATGCTTTCAGGAATTACTTTTAAAATGTGCATGAGTATGTGGGTGTATGTGGGTGTATATGGGTGTATGTGGGTGTATGTGGGTGTATGTGGGTGTATGTGGGTGTATTGGGGTGTATAGGGGTGTATGTGGGTGTATATGGGGTGTATAGCGGTGTATAGGGGTAAGTTTTGATTTTGTGTGTAGCAGATCTTACATTTTTCAAGGACAATTTAACATCTAAATGTCAATGTATAATTTATATTTATATGACCATGACTTATGTCATTTTTTCTTTCACTTATTTTCATGAAATGCAACATTCAATATCAATACCATCAACATGAACATTTCAGCACGCGCAAGGGCACGCATGAGGGCCAGAGAGGAGGCCCAGCTGCAGGAGGCCCAGCTGCAGGAGGAGGATTTTGTGGAGACCAGCTTGGGGCCTGCTGGTACCCATACCATCTCCCCCTCCACTTCCCCCAGCCAGGCAACCACCCCCAGCCACTCTCCCACCCCCAGCCACTCTCCCACCCCAAGGCACTCTCCCACCCCCAGCCAGGCATCTGCTGCCAGCCAGGCAACCACCCCCAGCCACTCTCCCACCCCCAGCCACTCTCCCACCCTCAGCCACTCTCCCACCCCCAGCCACTCACCCACCCCCAGCCACTCACCCACCCCCAGCCAGGCATCTGCTGCCAGCCAGGCAACAACCCCCAGCCACTCCCCCACCCCCAGCCACTCTCCCACCCCAAGCCACTCACCCACCCCCAGCCAGGCAACCACCCCCAGCCACTCTTCCACCCCCAGCTACTCACCCACCCCAAGCCAGGCATCCACCACCCCCAGCCAGGCATCCACCACCCCAAGCCAGGCATCCACCACCCCAAGCCAGGCATATGCCACCCCAAGCCAGGCATCCACCACCCCAAGCCAGGCATCCGCCACCCCAAGCCAGGCATCTGCCACCCCAAGCCAGGCATCTGCCACCCCAAGCCAGGCATCTGCCACCCCAAGCCAGGCATCCACCACCCCAAGCCAGGCATCAGCTACTGGACACCCATCCAGTGAACAACAGGATGCCACAAGTAGCCGTAAGTAAACAATTTGCCAAATGTTTACATACACATTTCTACACATAAACAATCTCAACACCCACATATGTGTAACATCATCATTAGTTGCAACATATCAATGCAGTGAGAGCCATCGCTGTGGCCTGTCCTCCTCCAGGAACAAAGGTCCCGTTGGTGTATTTTCAGCCAGAGAGGAGGCCCAGCTGCAGGAGGCCCAGCTGCAGGAGGAGGATTTTGTGGAGACCAGCTTGGGGCCTGCCGGTACCCATACCATCTCCCCCTCCACTTCCCCCAGCCAGGCAACCACCCCCAGCCACTCTCCCACCCCCAGCCACTTTCCCACCCCAAGGCACTCTCCCACCCCCAGCCAGGCATCTGCTGCCAGCCAGGCAACCACCCCCAGCCACTCTCCCACCCCCAGCCACTCTCCCACCCTCAGCCACTCTCCCACCCCCAGCCACTCTCCCACCCCCAGCCACTCTCCCACCCTCAGCCACTCTCCCACCCCCAGCCACTCTCCCACCCCCAGCCACTCTCCCACCCCCAGCCAGGCATCTGCTGCCAGCCAGGCAACCACCCCCAGCCACTCTCCCACCCCCAGCCACTCTCCCACCCCAAGCCACTCACCCACCCCAAGCCAGGCATCCACCACCCCCAGCCAGGCATCCACCACCCCAAGCCAGGCATCCACCACCCCAAGCCAGGCATATGCCACCCCAAGCCAGGCATCCACCACCCCAAGCCAGGCATCTGCCACCCCAAGCCAGGCATCTGCCACCCCAAGCCAGGCATCTGCCACCCCAAGCCAGGCATCTGCCACCCCAAGCCAGGCATCCACCACCCCAAGCCAGGCATCAGCTACTGGACACCCATCCAGTGAACAACAGGATGCCACAAGTAGCCGTAAGTAAACAATTTGCCAAATGTTTACATACACATTTCTACACATAAACAATCTCAACACCCACATATGTGTAACATCATCATTAGTTGCAACATATCAATGCAGTGAGAGCCATCGCTGTGGCCTGTCCTCCTCCAGGAACAAAGGTCCCGTTGGTGTATTTTCAGAGTGTGGCCACGCCTCACCCCTTGAGTAATTGACATAACAGCACATCCAATGACATTTCCTACAGTAGTGGTGTTGAAGTTATGTGGGCCCAGCTGTTGTGTAACTACGCTTCCCAGCATGATGTGCCACATTAATTTATAGATTGGTTTGTTAATAGTGTGTGAGGCCATGCGGATGCATGCTTTTCTAACTTAGGTGTAGGTCTATAATTTGTACAGCAATGGCCAACATTTTACTAAGTAAGGAGTGGTTAAGCCACAACAATGTCATTACCCTTAAATAGCACAGGTTCATTGTGAGGTTAGAGGTGAGTCCCCCAGCACAAACCTCCCAATTGTGATGCAGCATACATTCATCCAAGAAGGAGGAATTTATTTCATTTTATGTAATATGTACAGTATGTGTGTGAAAACATAATAGTCTTTTGTACCGTGTTTACAGCAGACCCATCTTCAATGTAGTAGAAAAATGTATGTGGCCTTCACACTTAACTCACAAGTTGTTATTATGTTAAAATACAACAAAGATTTGGGTATATTATATATTAATTATAATGTTTTTTTTCCCCCTAACTACAGACACTGGACAGCACCAGGATAAGGTGGCCGAGATACTACAGGAAATGTTCCTGACCCTCCTGTACCTAAATCTGCTTTTCGGCAAACTGCAGGCCCTTATTTAATTTTTTTATAATTTTACTTTTTTGATTAGTAATAAAAAAAGTTTTTTGTACAGTTAGAAGTTGCCTGTGTTTTTAATCATAAATATGTGAGAGGGTTTGTAAGGGCAGGTACATACAGATGTGTAAGGTAACTTATATTTGTAATTTGAGGTGAGGGGTAACAATTGATGTGTGAATGTGTGTGTTTTTGAGTTAAATAACACATAGTGAAAAAGCATGAATGTTTAATGTTGTTAGATTAAAACATCACACATAACATCAGGGTAGGTATACATATTAAAAAATCGGATCAAACTAATTATGGACATAATTTAGTACATACACACAAACAACACCATGACTTTATTTAAAAGTAACAGCAATGTGGAGACACATAGATAGTGATTAAAATGCAACATTAGAACATAATAAATATACATGTAAGGAGGGGTAAAATGTATTTTTATTAGGCTGTTCATGAAGGTAGACAATTGAGGTAATAGAAAACAATAATTGATTAACAATTAGAATAATTCATTTAATTGTCTTAATCATAGTTGAAAGGCTAGATTAGCAGGTCCATATATGTGAAGGGTATGCCAGCATGCATGGACGTACGCTCACTCTCACGATCGGTGACATACGCTGAGTTTTCCATTGAAAACAATGGAGACCCATCTGTGCACGGTGGCGTACGCTCAGATAGCCGCAAGATGTTGGTGGGAAAACGGACGAGAGACGTCCGTAAACGGTGGCGTACGCTCTGTTGTACGCCAGTTGTCGGAGTGTAAGCGGTGATCCGTCCATGTACGGTGGCGTACGCTCAAGTGTACGCCACTCCCCTTTGTCGGTGTTGGTGGCCGTCCGTATGCGGATGTTTCGTGGGTGGACTTTCGCTCACCGTCCGCGTACGGCAAACGTACGCTGATACGGAACGTACGTACGTACGTACGTTTGGCCGCCGCAACCAGAATAAGGTCCATAAAATGGTGTGGACTGGTGATAAACAATTCAATGTGCACAAAACAAACAGGAAAGTACTTCCCTTCCGTGTATTCCAATAGATAAAGGGTAAGTATATCGGTCCTTTTTTCAAATGAATAAAATAATTCTCAAGGTGTGTAGTCCGTTTTTTTTCATGAGTGTCCCAATATGATCATAAAAAATGAAAAAAAACATACATTGTGGGAACAGGTGAAATGAAATAAAATAATTTTGTTCTAAGGTGCTTTGAAATTAGAATATTCTTCTTTATCCTATAAGACACAGATATCTGTGAAATATTTGCTTTTCATTGATAGGAGGTCTACTCCAGGGGCGTAGTTCTACTCACATAAATATATAAAATACGATATAATCCCATAAAGGTTTCTTTTGATAAGGCCCCTTAGAATTTTCAAACAGGGAAGATAAGTAAGTGTACCCACACTCACTGGTTGCTGGGTAGAGTAACTCCTATAAAGGTATCTTTCGTAGAGATTTTTTTTGAAAGGTGTGTTCTAAAAAGTAGGGTCAGTAATTTTATGTTGGCGTTCCCCTTCTCACATCCAAAGTGGCAGATGAAAACACATAAAGGTATCTTTCTATTTCTGATTCAAGAGGGTTACCCAAAGAAAATGGCGTACCACACTCACAATGTTTTAAAATGGAGCCAGACGCATTAAGGTATCTTTTAGTGTCCAAAAACCCCTTGTATAATAAACAGGCTTGGGTCTCTCAATGTGGATTTTTTGTAGAACTCAAAACAGAGGAAAAATGGTATGTAGACTAAAAAACTTTAATTTAACATAATGTCCATAGTTGGACTATAGATACATACAGTCAGAGTTCGTATGTACAAGATGAGTAAAAACATTCAAGATAAAAATTACCAAAAAATGAATAAAAGTAAAAATAAAAATAAAAAAATGGACCTGATAGACCCAGGGGGCAACGTGAAAACTGCAACACAGTCACAAAAACAATAGATGGTATAAGTCTGGACAGAGTAAAAGGTTAGGGTATCCAACGTTACCTCCGTTGGTCAGGCAGGTCCAAGATGCAGAGAGTCCCCTAGTGTCAACGCATTTTTCAAGACATGAAAAAGGCTCTTAGAGAGCTGAAACGCGTTGACACTAGGGGACCAAAAAGGATCCAAAATCATCAAAATTATATAAAGGCATTACTTATGGCCAAAATAAGTCACATGCACTGTTGTACCCACAAACACCTTCATTCCTGTGCTAATTTGCATAGCCATAATTTCTTTAAAAACATTGCTGTGCCTTTAGAAGTCATTATTTATGCAACCAGAGTGCCCCACAAGCTTCTATTCCATGTTTTTTTCCATCATATTGAGGTTTAAAATAATGCACATGAACTAAAAACAAATAGAACAGATTTTTGGAAAATGTTTGGTTCTATTGAGGTTGTATTTTTAAATTGACTATTAGTAAATGAGTTGTTCCTATTGCTGCCTATGGGTAAGTATTGATGATCTATTTGAAGTTTTTTTTTTTGCGTGAAGTAACATTTTTGGTGATTTTTGAGGGAATTTTGCCTTCAGTAACTACTGGTTTGTTAAATGCACAACCATATCACCTCAGAATAGACTGAAACTGATACCCCAACTGATACATTTTCAACAAATAATATGCTTGAATCAAGGAAAGTTGCACATGGCCATGAACCTCAATAATGCCAGGCATTTTTCTTTCTTAAAGAAACTGAGAAAAATACTTTTACAAGATGTTTTGTTATTATTTAAATAAGAAAACCCAACAAAACATAGAAATGCACAAATTTTATTCATTAACTTAAATAAGGCCCACATTGACAAAATAAATCATGGTCAAAAGAGATATAATTTGGTTTTGCTATCAAAAGTATGGCACTTTCCAATTTCAGACTTAATCGAACTCGACAAAGCACAGTATTGAATGTGTAGGCATATTCCAGTATACCATGGAGCTTAGTAGCATAATTGACACAGGACTTATATTCACTCAAATCCTTATCATGTCATTCTATTATTCAATACACAAAGATATATTGTCAGGTAAAACGTTCAGTTTTATTTAATATTAATAAATAAGAGGGGAAAAAAACTAAAAATGTAAACCATCGAACACTGGCCAGTTGGACAACTCCAATGTAGACATGCCAACTGATCTAGTACTGACAGAGGACAAATCCATTATCAAAACAACAATCAGAGCCGGAAGTAGAGTAATCGGATGGACCAGGAATGCTCTACAAGCTGAGCATTCAGTGAGTTGCTCTTAAAAGCAAGGTAATCACCACCAGTACGTTCCTCAACAGGCCCTGAAATACAAGATAAGGGAGAAAAATTATATTAAATATGAAGCAAAAGCAGACATCTATCATACTAGATCATTCTGCATGCATCAGTAATCAAAACTCCAGCAACAGGTGTAAAAACTAGCCAAGAACCTATATGAAATGAGCTGCTCACTCAATGGGACTCACTGATAGCCTTCAAATTAAGCAGCCCCAAGACCACACCCTATATTGATCCTACTATCAAAGACTTGCCATTGGGACAATTTGTTAACAAGAGGGCCGAAGTCAAACCCATCCCATGACAATAGACTGTCTTATCTTTCTGCGAAATCTAAAATCGATGACCTAATGCAATTTATGAGTGATAGACATTTATTGTCGGTAGATTATCACACAAATTTGGGAACAGAACTGTGAATCTGTTAACGAACCTACTCCGTGGTTCACGCCCTCCCATGCTAGTACACCCCCTAAAGTTACCTAATGGCACTTTAACAAATGACTCTAACCAGATAGAAAATATAATGTCTTCTTTTTATGAAACTCTCTACACAGTCCCCACACTGCCTCTCTTAAAGGATATCCTTTCCACTGATTCAGTAACCAACGCTGACACATCTAACACTTTCAATACCCCTGACTCGTATCTTTCTCCATTGGCCCCTACTGATGTAACTTCAGCTTCATTTCACCCCCAATTTCCACCCTCATTCATGAGTTCTTTGACTGCTCCTATCACTACAGAAGAAGTCTCTGTAGCCATCCGCCAGATGAAACCCCTAAAGGCTCCTGGCCCAGACAGCTACACAGTAGAATTCTATAAGATACTACTCCCTCACATAACTGAACACTTAACTAAAGCTTATAACCAGATGATCACCTCGAAAACCTTCCCACTCTATTTTAATTCGGCCATAATTAAATTGATCCCTAAACCTGGAAGAGATCTCTCCTCACCCAGCTCTTACCGCCCGATTTCTTTATTGAATATAGATTACAAGATATTAACAAAAATTGTATCTGAACGTATAAAACACATCCTTCCGTATATAATTCACCCTGATCAAACAGGATTATAACAGGTCGCCACTCTGTTGTTAACGTCCGTAAGGTTCTTTCTGTAATTCAACATATCTCTTCTTCTTCCCCACCTGATTGTAAAGTTATTTTAGCCCTTGATGCCGAAAAGGCTTTTGATATGATTCTCTGGCCCCACTTGTATCAAACTATGGAAAAATTCGGATTCCCACAACATTTCATTTCTATTATAGCTGCATTATACTCAGGCTCCTCTTCTCAAGTATACTGTAATGACCACCTATCCACTCCCTTTCCCATAGCCAGAGGTACTAGACAGGGATGTCCACTTTTGCCACTCCTTTTCGCGATTGCTATTGAGCCACTGGCTTTAGCAATTCGAAATCATCCTTCAATCCACGGAATTGCTATCAAAGACTCGATCTTCAAAGTTTCTCTTTTGCGGATGATATGCTTCTCTTCATATCAGACCCAGTCACTAGCATTCCTTCACTTATACATTTAATTCGAAACTTCAGAATTGTCTCGGGCTACAAAATTAATATTGATAAAACAGAAATACTGCCACTCACACCGACTCAAACAAATCCTCAACTTTTGTCCACTCTTTCCTCCTTTAAAATATCCTCAGACAAAATCAAATACTTAGGTTAGAGGGAATATTTATACCTATCAAATCTCTACTCCCTAAACTTTACCCCAGTTCTGACCAAAATAACCAATTCTGTCACTAACTGGTTAAAGCTCCCTCTATCCATCTTGGGCCGCATTGTGGTGGTTAAGAGCATATTATTCCCAAACATTTTCTACATAATTCAAATGTTACCTATTAGTTTGTCCAAAACTGATTTCTTGCAGTTTGATAAATGATCTCTAGGTTCATTTGGTCTGAAAAATGCCCCAGATTATCCCTCTTTAAATTACAGCTCTCCAGAGCCAGTGGTGGTATGCAAGTCCCCAACCTTGAAAATTACACCCTGTCAGTTTATTTCAGGTATATAAGTGATTGGCTCCTTGGCACTTCTAAGTATACAAACTCACAAGTAGAAAATTACCTGTTCTATCCATTTTCTTTAGCGGGACTACTACACTCAGATTCTAACACCATCCCCTCGGAAATTTTACACAATGTGTTATTCCGTGACACATATACAGCTTGGCTCTTGCTAAATAAAAAATTACATAGAGACCCCCATAGCTCTCCATATGTCCCTGTCTGGGGTAAACCTTCTTTCCCCCCTTCTATCTCCAACCCTATTTTTTTGCATTTGGAAGCATAAAGGTCTCGACAACATCTCCAAGGTATTTGACCCAGGGGGACGGATATATCCATTCTCTGCTCTCCAAGAACTATATACGCTTCCTTCAAAACAATTTTTTTATGTATTTGCAATGCAGACATTACACCTTGTCTCTTAACAAACCATGCACTACTCTAAATTCTCCAGATACTCTGAACACCCTTCTTCGCTGGCTTCCCCTAAAGGCATATTACACAAAAAATGTATACTCCCAATTAATTTCAATAAATTCTAGGGTTCCGTAGACAAACATAATCTTGCCTTGGACTGTATATGTTCCCAATATCAAGGAAATGACTCTCCTCCCCAAAACTTATAGCATGGCCTACAAACATCTCAAATCAGCATACTTACAAGAAGTGCACTTCAGGTTCTTACACAGGGCCTATATCTCTCCTGCTCAAAGGAAACATTGGGTTCCAGAAGAAACGGGGATCTGCAAAAAGTGTCATTACTATTCTGCCTCATTTCAGCATTGTATATGGGACTGCAGCAAGATAAAATGCTATTGGAATAAGATCAGCCTATTTATTAATTTGATTTTCGTCATACCCCAGACATCTCTTCATATATGTTCTTCCATTTCCACTCGTGGAACCTCCGGGAAAAAACCCACACAGTCGTACTCCTCCTAATCAAACTCTTGACTTTAGCCAAGAAACTTATTTTAATCCATTGGACCTTGAAAACTCCTCCATCTCTCAATGAGCTGAAACTAAAATTACTGCACCTCCTTCTAATGAAAAGACGCTCAATTATTGACATTCATAATGACTCAGCTTCCTCAAAACTCTACACCATCTGGGAACCTTTCAACTCCTCTCTTCCGCCTACTATGCGAATCGACATCTTGAAACCATTCTCCAATTCGTCATGGTTCACCTTAATCACCAGGTAATCCCATTTTGAACTGGGTTACTTGCAATCAACGAATAAGTCTATACGGACTAACTAAAATTAACTATCTCATATTTCCCCCTGGACTACTAAAGCATGGTTTGTGGAGACAACGTCTCCGTAATATATATAAAAAATCACCAAAGAGTTAATTGTCAACTTATTGTAACTTTGCTGTTAACTAAAACTGCAGTCCTTCCCCTTTCACCCTCCCCAAGGTTCATTCTCTCTTCTAAACCCCCCACCACCACCACCATCCCTCCCCCCCCCCTTCATACACATTTCTGCCTCATTTTTCTTTCCTTTACTTCACCCTCTTCACTTTTTTATATTCCCATTTACACTAGTGGCATAACGTTAACAAACAATCTTCCGCAATTGAATAGTTTCCTTGAACAGATTTGTCTATCCTTTGCTTACTCTGCCTTTCTTAAATCTCTTGGCATCCTATTTGGATTCCTTTACTTAAGTCCCTCTTATATCGTGTATGTTTTATTTAGCTATAACCAGACTATTAGTGAATTGAAATGTAATTTGACACTATTCTCGGCTGAGGAATACTTTCAAATGTTTGTGATAACTGTGCTTATTAATGTCACTCCTGTTTTATATTCTACTTTCGAAAATTTTTATAAAAATACTTTAAAAAACACAAGCGGGCCGTAGTCATAAACAAAGTCACTAACAAATTAAATATGGCCACCACACCTGATGACCCAATAACTTAGCTAAGCCTAGGGATCCTAACTCCTTGGATCAGCAGAAGCAGGAGAAACTCCTGCCACAACATTGGCATACTGTAAGTACAACTTTGTTTATTCTATATATTTTGTGGGAACCATGTAAGATGTTCTTTGGAGCCCATAAGTTCTAGATGCCCCGGCTATTACCTTAACTTTTCCGAGGCAAAATCTTGTCCTGCATAATATTTTGTCAGTTTGTAAGACTTAGGACCTTATTCTGGTTGATTTGCGTATTTGCTCATATGCTTTTAGTTGCATGTGCAACCGCTTGGTGCGGCGAACTGCTTGTTACCTTTCCTGTTTGCACCTGGCAGTGTGGGCGGGGAACATGGGGTAGTGGTGAAGGGAACGCCCAGAGTTTCATGGGCATTCTCATGAAAAGACTGGGAGCTCCCATGCTAATGCGCCATGAAGCAGCTGCGGGGGGCAGGTAGATGATATCAGGTCGGTCATAGATGTGAGACACCAGAGAGGTGTCTCACATCTGTGAGCGCTCTAGAAATCATGATTTCCTTCCCGCACGCAAGCTGAGCATGGCAAAAGAAAAAATCCATTCAAATGCATGCGGGGGAACGGGGCGTGCAAGGGGCAGAGGGGGGGAGTGTTGTTTGTTGGCTTCGCAAAGCTGTGAAATTCACAGCTTTGTAAATCAACCATAATAAGGTCCTTAATTATTTAGCAGATCTTCAAATTTCATGTGTTGTACAATGTCGACATTAATGGAAAGTACAAGAATTCTACTGCTACATTAAAATGATTCTACAGAGTCGGTGTTATACTACAGTATACACATATTTATATTTCCACCGTATGGAAATTTAAAATGTTGGTACTTATCTGGGCGCCCGATTTTGTGATTGTATGCCTTACCTTAAGGCATACAATCAGATGCGATTCGACGCGATTTTCGGCAAAATCGCATTGCATCGCATGCGATATCGCATGTGATGCGATGCGATTCGATGCGATTTTGCATAGGATTCAATGTTAACAAGGTCCTGTTCATTTCCCCACTATCCAAGTGGGCATAGAGTTGATTTTATATAGCGTGGCGAGCGTAGCGAGCCACCGAGCCCTAAGCGTGGCGCGCGCAGAGAGCCCCGCGAGGGAACACAGAAAAACATTTTAAGTAATCCGCGGCCCCTCGCGGGGCTCGCTGCGCTCACCACGCTTCGGGCTCGGTGGCTCGCTGCACTCGCCACGCTTTATAAAATCAACTCTATGCCCACTTGGATAGTGGGGAAATGAACAGGACTATGTTAACATTGAATCCTATGGAAAATCGCATCGGATCGCATGCGATATCGGATGCGATTCGATGCGATTTTTCCGACCCGATTTTAAAATCGGGCGCCCAGATACTACATAAGTACCAAAATGTTTTCTGCAGAAAAAAATAGGTACTTGTGTATTTTGGCGGCGCCCATCGCATCGCATACCATAACGCATACGATGGTATGCGATGTGACGTGATATCGTACGATAGTGCACGATGGCATACAATTTTGAAATTGTATGCCATTGTACATGGCATACAATGCCATACGATGCGATGCGATTAAACATTGTATAAGCACCCTAATGGGTGCTTATACAATGTTAAGCACCCTAATGGGTGCTTACAATGTTAAATGCACCCCCACGCCACCCCCCCACTATAAACGTGAACCCGAAGCGTGGCGAGCGCAGCGAGCCCGCGAGGGGCGGTGGTACGCGTCCTACGACCTTTTCATACCCCCACTATCCACGTCGGCGTGGAGTTGAGAATACAATAGTGTGGCGAGCGCAGCGAGCCACCAAGCCCGAAGCGTGGCGAGCGGACGCGGATACCTGTGAAGCCCGCGAAGGGACGCGTTTACCTGTGAAGGTATCCGCGTCCCCTCGCAGGGCTCGCTGTGCTCGCCACGCTTCGGGCTCGGTGGCTCGCTGCGCTTGCCACACTATTCTATTCTCAACTCCACGCCGACGTGGATAGTGGGGGTATGAAAAGGTCGTAGGACGCGTACCGCCGCCCCTCGCGGGCTCGCTGCGCTTGCCACGCTTCGGGTTCACGTTTTTAGTGGGGGGGTGGCGTGGGGGTGCATTTAACATTGTAAGCACCCATTAGGGTGCTCAAAAGCACCCTTTAGGGTGCTTAATGATTTTTCATCGTATAGGGGGTAAAAATCGCGTCGCATCGCATCGCATGCCATCGGGTACATGGCATGCGATGCGATACGTTCATCGTAAGACGGACATCGGGGGCGCCGCCAAAATACACAAGTACCAAAAAATACATTGTGCAGCCATACAGCTAATCATAATAAAATATTTAAAGTTGAATTTGAGTTAATTAACTTTCTACTGAGCACTTTATCGAGTCTGAGAACATTGATTGTGTCCCCTCTTAATCAGAATAGCTCTTGTTATAGCTCTGTGGATTGTCCTGGCTTGCCATGCACTTTGGACTCAATTTAATTGCTATAATGATTCTTAGCAATGTAAAAGCAGCGCTTGTTCAAACTTAACTATTTTTATAGATTACCTTAGCATATTTGTATATATACCCATCAGAATTCGTGTCACAGTAGTCATACTTCTATTTTTTTCAGATAATATGCCGCAGGGCTTTCAGGTGCCTGTTTAATGTGACTTACTGTTTGAGTATCACGTGAAAGTCCATTGCATGTTATGTTCACCTTATTTCCTCTCCTATCACAGTACATTTTGCTTATTAATTTGTTACTGGGAGAATGTCTACGGAGGGGAAAAAATGCAGATTTGCAATTTCTTGCATAAGTGATTTTGTCAGCATTACAGTATATCATTTTTAACTACTTGTAATCTAAAAACCAAAACGTCTTAAAAGACCATAAATTGAGTACTCCTAAATGTATAGCAAATTCTAAAGAAAAGATTTCAATTACATCCATCAACAATAAATACTATTCCAAATATTAAATATTAGAAAGGTCTAAAATATCTATGTATAAAATAATAATAAAATAAAAATACAGTAACTTATATTAATGTCCAATGAAAGGATGAGGAAGACGAGGATGAGTGAGAAGATAGGAGGAGGAGGAAGATTATTAAGTGTTTTGTTAAGGGTTCCTATTGGATTTGGATTTTTAAAAAATTACAAAAGTACAAATATGAGGCATAGACATGAATTAAACATTTTAGATGTTACATGCGGTGATCAACTAAATATAATACAACATAATCCAGCACACTTCCATTACAATATGTTGATTTACATTTGGATCAATATTTATGTAAATTACAACACACAATACCTAAAGATTAGCATGAATTAGATTCATTTAAAGACAAAAAGTAAAAGAAAAGGGGTATCTGGTGCTCACCAGTCGGGTAACACAATGGGGGGATCTCTGAGACAGTGAAAGAGATCAGCCTTGTCCTTGGCACACCCAAGGCATATATGGTCTGATCCCCATAAGCCCATTCTAAACCATTTGTGATGAGATAAATAAAAACAGGTAATATCATGTAATGTGGACCTATTTTTGTTCCTACAGTATTACAATTACACCACCGATAATGTGGGTATGGGTCATAGCATCGACAAGGGGAAGGTTGACATGCATTGGGTCAACCACAGGAAGTCAAAATGCATCAAGGTTGACACGCCTGAAGGTCGACATGGGGTTAGGTCACCAGGGTCATTCGGTCGACACATGCATTAAGTCGACATGGGCTAGGTAGACAGTGAAAAGGTTAACATGTTTTTTTTCCACATTTTTTCTATCCTGAATGTCAACACAGGCAACAAGGACACTAACAAAGTCCACCGCATCACATAATAGTACCAATTCACATTACATCACACAGTAGTGCCCCTTAGACACACTGCGTCATTACACATACCCAAGAATATCTGTGTGTGCATATACATGTGGTAGGGAATATAGATTGTAAGCTCCACTGGGGCAGGGACTGATGTGAATGTTTAAATATTCTCTGTAAAGTGCTGCGGAATATGTGTGCGCTATATAAACAGCTGTTGATAGATAAATAAATAAATCTATATTATACACACACCTATTATACTATATATTGTTTGGTCACATCTGTTAATTTTGACTCATTTCCACATGTGTATAAAATCAAGTATCTAGCCAGGCAGTCTCCATGTGTAAAGATACAAAGTGATACAATTTTTTTTATCTGATGAGCTCAGTGGCTTCAATCCTGGTATTGTGATAGAATGCCTTTGCAATAAAATGGTTTGTGAAATGTCATCCCTTCTGGATATTCCATGGTCAACTGTAAATTATATTATTAGCAACTCAGCAACTCAACCATGGAGCATAAGACCATGTAAAATCACAAAGCAGGTTCAATGACTGCTAAGGTGCATGGTACGTAAAAGTCACCAACACTCTGCCTTTTCCACATCTGAAGACATCAGAGATTCCACCGGTATTAAGGTAAGCTCAAAAACTGTGCAGAAAGAGCTTAATGAAGTGGGTTTCCATGGCCAAGCAGCTGCACACAAAACTTACAACAGTAAATCTAATGCCAGGAGCTGGGTGGAGTGGTGTAAAGTACACTGACACCGGACTGTGGAACAGTGGAAATGTGTGCTGTGGAGTGACTAATCATGCTTTCCTTACCACCTCTTTAATATTAATGTATATGTATTTGTATACAATGGACCCAACCAATTCAGAACCATTCGCAGGGCTGCGACTTCGCAACCCAGCGAATTATCGAATGAGCACGTTATGTAGTGTGCATGCACAAGGCCCTCTTGTCAACAAAGCCAGCAACAGCTTTTCATTTCTGGCTGGTCACAAGATGATTGACAGCTGGCCAGCGTTAGGGGCGGCAACCAGCTGTTTTCAGGGAGTGTCGGCAGAAAATGCAGACAGACCTTGGTGGTGGACCTTTAACATCAGCTCCAGCTCCAGATCTTTCCTCTTCACAGCGCTGAGTATGCTACTCAATGCACATGGGGGGTGTGGAGGGCAAATCCATTCGATGGTGAGTGATTGCGAATAAATGTGCCCATTTTCTTATTGGTGCGATCGCATTTGCAGCTGTACACACGGGCGGAAATTTACGCTAGCGGGGAGGCGGCTAACTGATCACTGGGCTCCGAAGAGTTGCAGCCCAACGATCGGGTCACCATGCCCAATGCCATTACAGTCCTTGTTAGGGTAATGGTCAGGTGTCCAAAGACTTTTTTCACTGAAAGTTTTATAACACATTCAAATAAAGTGTCTTACTTTACAAGTGATGTATTCTATTGTAGTTGTCAATGTCTTTTTATTCTTTTCTCGCTGCATTGCCCTTTCAGTTTTAAGTAGATGAAAAGAAAATATCACTTTCTAAAATTTCCAATAAGCTGAAAAGAAATAATTAACTTACAGTAGAGCACCTGTGTCACTTGCATATTTCAGAAAACCTACAGTAAGTTGTGTTACTTTGCGATGACACATACAGGCATTGTAGTGGCTTAATTACTAGCAATAATGCACTTATCTGTGTGCAAGCCAGATGCAAAATAAAAAATAAAATGTTTTATCTCAGTGATGAGGTATTGATTTTACATGGAAAAGAAATGGCATTAAAATCAGGCTATTGAGTGACACAGAAAAAGAGTGTGTCACTAATAACATCCAGTATGAAAGAATAATAGCGCTCCAGCTAGCTAGAAAAGAGCAGGACTGAATTGGGATAAATTATGTATACGCCATTTCTATACTGCACAACTCTATTAATTCATAAAGCTTTGTGAATTCTCAGAATAATTCTTTGCTGCAAATTACAGAATTATCTGCCATACATATAAAGGACTATATAATAAATAGATCCCTTCATGTTGTTAATGATAAATATTTTCAATGTTTTGTGCATTAAGAAAACAACACATGCTCCCTGTATTTTATCATCAGAACTCAAAGGTGTTAGTGGAATATGATTTATTTTAATTGCTATCAGGGATAATACATTTTTATCTTGTATACTACCGTCTTTCCCCGATAATTAGACCTACCCCGATAATAAGACCTACCCCAGATTTTGGACGCTGGTCCAAAATAAGCCCTCCCCCGAAAATAAGACCTACCATTTTCCCCATGTAATTGTGTGTACACCTAATGTGTAGCCTCCGCTCGGCCCCTGCTGCATCCGCTGACCCCCGCTGACCCCCGCTGCCCTCCGCTCACTCACCAGCAGCACCGCAGCTCCCGTTCCCAGGGATGCATTGCGGTAGGCGCGGCGTGACGTCACGCCGCGCACATCGCGCCGCACACATCACGCGGCTGACTGACTGAGTGGCTGGATGGCTGCTGCTCACCACAACACGCCATCAACGAACTTCAAAAAAACAGGTGGGGGCATGTAAAATACAAATTGTGGGGCATTTCATAAAGGCAGTGGGGAATTTCTTAAAGGCGCAGGGGGGCACATTAAATTGTGGGGCATTTCATAAGGCATTTCATATTAAAATAAGCCCTCCCCCGAAAATAAGACCTATGGTCTTTTTTGGAGGAAAAAAAAAAATAAGACAGTGTCTTATTATCGGGGAAAGACGGTAGAGTAGCGGTGAATATCATTTAAGTCAAGTGAATTGCAATCATAACTTGTACCTAATACCAGAGAAAGTATTACATTAAGAGTACTCAAACTATCACTGATAATAAAAATAAAATATCAATGCTGTAAATCCTACAATCTAAATTAGCTCAGGACTGATGCATGACCGTTGTCTGCTAAAGGACCATCAGAGACCACTGCAAAACTCAGGTATTTATAAGCTGAGGTATTTATAAGCTATTAAAATAGCACCAAAATCATAGTACATGGCTGTGTACAGAACTAGCAGCATTTACCTCTAATATAAACACAGGAGAAAATGTATTAGAGCTTCTAAGAATAAAAATAAATGGTTTCCATAGCAACCAACTATCATTTCTTTATAGCATCCTAAAAATTGATAGCTGTAATCTGATAGGTTGATATTAGAGATGTGCAGGTTCTGATTTACTCTGATTTAAAAGCAGGATCTTCTTGGCTATCCCAAATCACATGACAGTTGTTGACCGTTGATAGCCAATAAGATCCTGCTTTGAAATCAGAGTAAATCAGAGCCTGTACATCTCTAGTTGATATGGGTAACATCATCTCTTTTAATTTTTAGACTTTAGTAAAATGCTGTGCAGATATCTGGACCTTCCCATGGCAGAACAATCAGCCATTTGTGAGTTTGACAAATTAGTAGTGTGCACCAACTGTAGCTTTACACAGATTAAACCACTGCACAATGAGGCATCTCTTTCTATTCTCATGGTTTCTTCCATTAATACCTCCTAGTCTGTATGCTTATTGGTGCACAAATGTAATTAGAAAAGTTATGGGTTCTCCCTTTCCTACAGAAAGATTTTTCGGGTACAATTGCGCAAAGATTTGTTACCAAAGCAGCTAGGAACAGCCAAAACAAGTTACACCAAAACTTGACAAAAATATTCAGTGGAAAGAAATTATTGGAGTTCCAAGCGCTAAGGCAAAAAAGTGTGAGTGATACAGCTTACAATTAAGAAAGACTGATGAGACCACCATATGCAGGTGATCAACTTACACTGTAGGTTTTAAGGTACAGTCCACAACAATGGAATAAATACTGATATGTCCAGCAGATTTTTCACTCGATTGTTGCTTGAACTCCTACTATAAAGAGAGAGACATCGTGCAGACACCTTTTGTAAAGGGGGATACAATTTATTTTAAGGATGCACTCACAAACGTAGGGTAAAAATCGGCATATTATCACCAGCAGGTGATACAAGAATGGGATGATCTCACCCAACCGCAGATGGATTTCACAAATAAGTCAAAAGACAGGAACTCCTACTATAAAGAGAGAGACATCGTGCAGACACCTTTTGGAAAGGGGGGTACAATTTATTTTAAAGGATGCACTCACAAACGTAGGGTAAAAATAGGCATATCATCACCAGCAGGTGATACAAGAATGGGATGATCTCACCCAACCGCAGATGGATTTCACAAACAAGTCAAAAGACAGGAAGCCAATGATAAAGGTTGTGCTCAGCGGGTCAGAGATGTTCTCCCAAAAGTAACGTCAAATTCTTTTCTCCAGCCAGGGGTATGGTTTGCTCAATGCATTTCGGACCTTGTGGTCCTTCCTCAGGAGCATACCATAGCCACTGGCTGGAGCTGTTTAAATAGGCTGAAAAGACGTGCGAAGTAGCCGGCATCCGGTGTATTTTGCCGGAAGCGGAAGTGCGTCATGCTTCCGCATTGCGGAAGATTGCGTTCCATCGAAGACGGAAGCGTGCGTTCCAAAGTGCCTGGGCTTGTGTTCCATAGGCACCGGAAGCACACACCTCAACGTGTCCGTATAGAAGATTGTATTTAAAGGGAGAAAATTCCTGATCGCTCCACCATTTACATTATTATGCATCAAATACAACAGTGACATATGGTATGGGCTTGGATTAGTTCAATATCGGATCAGCGGAGTCCTTTCTTCTTGTTTCTAAACGGATTCATCCACAAAGGTTAAAGTGCAAATGCTTAAAGGGACATATCCTTCTATTGCACTTCAAAATTCCCGATATGAGTCCATAGCAGCATTAGATAGAGTCCATATGTGCAAAAAACATAATAAAAAGATAAGATAAGAACAATTAAAATCAATCATAAATTACAATGTAATAAAGTTAAAAATATATATATAAAAATAGAAGACGGTACAAGAATTAAAGGAACCACTTAACCTCGAAGTCACCATTTAAACCAGGCATGTCCAACCTGCGGCCCTCCAGATGTGCTAAAACTACACATCCCAGCATGCCTTGCCAAAATTTGGCTCTTAGGGAATGCTAGAATGATGGCAATGCATGCTGGGATGTGTAGTTTTAGCACATCTGGAGGGCCGCAGGTTGGACATGCCTGATTTAAACCATTAGGTACTAACATTTTTAGCTTGAAAATCCATTTCATTTCGGTCTGAGCGAGTTTGGTCTCTATACTTTTATTTCTCCAGGTAGGGGCTACTTGTTCTAGTACACCAAAAGATTTTAGACCACATTCATACAAATACAGAATTAATGAATTTATAACTTGCAATTCGAAAAATTTTATTTATTTTATCGAATGTAAGTGTGGGTTATTTTATATAGGAAAAACCACTAGAAGCTTGAAAACACGTCTGGCGGAACACAATATAAGAAAAGGGACTTTGACTCATACCCTTTCCGCTCATTTTAAAAGTGTTCACAACTCCAGTGAATGTGGTCTAAAATCTTTTGGTGTACTAGAACAAGTAGCCCCTACCTGGAGAAATAAAAGTATAGAGACCAAACTCGCTCAGACCGAAATGAAATGGATTTTTAAGCTAAAAACGTTAGTACCTAATGGTTTAAATGGTGACTTCGAGGTTAAGTGGTTCTTTTAATTCTTGTACCGTCTTCTATTTTTATATATATATTTTTAACTTTATTACATTGTAATTTATGATTGATTTTAATTGTTCTTATCTTTTTATTATGTTTTTTGCACATATGGACTCTATCTAATGCTGCTATGGACTCATATCGGGAATTTTGAAGTGCAATAGAAGGATATGTCCCTTTAAGCATTTGCACTTTAACCATTGTGGATGAATCCGTTTAGAAACAAGAAGAAAGAACTCCGCTGATCCGATATTGAACTAATCCAAGCACATACCATATGTCACTGTTGTATTTGATGCATAATAATGTAAATGGTGGAGCGATCAGGAATTTTCTCCCTTTAAATACAATCTTCTATACGGACACGTTGAGGTGTGTGCTTCCGGTGCCTATGGAACACAAGCCCTGGCACTTTGGAACGCACGCTTCCGTCTCTGATGGAACGCAATCTTCCGCAATGCGGAAGTATGACGCACTTCCAGTTCCGGCAAAATACACCGGATGCCGGCTACTTCGCACGTCTTTTCAGCCTATTTAAACAGCTCCAGCCAGGGGCTATGGTATGCTCCTGAGGAAGGACGACAAGGTCCGAAATGCATTGAGCAAACCATACCCCTGGCTGGAGAAAAGAATTTGACGTTACTTTTGGGAGAACATCTCTGACCCGCTGAGCACAACCTTTATCATTGGCTTCCTGTCTTTTGACTTGTTTGTGAAATCCATCTGCGGTTGGACGAGATCATCCCATTCTTGTATCACCTGCTGGTGATGATATGCCTATTTTTACCCTACGTTTGTGAGTGCATCCTTTAAAATAAATTGTACCCCCCTTTACAAAAGGTGTCTGCACGATGTCTCTCTCTTTATAGTAGGAGTTCCTGTCTTTTGACTTATTTGTGAAATCCATCTGCGGTTGGGTGAGATCATCCCATTCTTGTATCACCTGCTGGTGATGATATGCCGATTTTTACCCTACGTTTGTGAGTGCATCCTTAAAATAAATTGTATCCCCCTTTACAAAATGTGTCTGCACGATGTCTCTCTCTTTATAGTAGGAGTTCAAGCAACAATCGAGTGAAAAATCTGCTGGACATATCAGTATTTATTCCATTGTTGTGGACTGTACCTTTAAACCTACAGTGTAAGTTGACCACCTGCATATGGTGGTCTCATCAGTCTTTCTTAATTGTAAGCTGTATCACTCACACTTTTTTGCCTTAGCGCATGGAACTCCAATAATTTCTTTCCACTGAATATTCTCCCTTTCCTAGCCAAACTATTGTATTTCACATATTGTCTACTTTACTTCTGAGGCCCTGTTCCACAATGTCCCTGAGCATTCCCACATTGGAAAGTGGGTAATCATTATTAAAAGTCAGAAAACAGTCCTAGCCAGCTTCAATGGGCAGCAGCCAATGCAATCCATAGAACCAGAGCTTTGCGCATGTGCACTTGCAAACACCAAATATGCATAATAGCCGGTCCCAGTGCCTGCCAAATCTATGGCACAGGTGCCAGGACCCAGCTGTCAGAGGCTGGTGGTTTCTTATCCAAGCACAGGAAGAGGCAGACCCCCTCCTACAAGAAGGTATAAGTGGTTGCTGCTTGCAATACAAAAATGTCTTAACTCCAATTAGCCACAGTTTATCATGTAACAAAGCAAGCCTCACTAGAAATAATTTACAGTAGAAAAATATTGATGAAAATACAGGTTAGCTACTGTCTGCCAGACAGAAAACTTTCTAGAATGACAAGTTACTTTCACCCACAACTGTACAAGTTATAATGATGACAGATACTTAAGTCCTATGAAGAGCTGTCAATAATCAGGACAGAAACTCATACTGTATATCTATTGTGAAATAAGTGAAAGATTTGTTTCTTTAAATTATAAAATTAATAATAATATAGTATGTTCCGCCTTACAGAGAAAACAATAATTCAATATTATTAAATAAAACATTAGTACTCTACTTCACTACTTTTCATTTCCTCTCCTCATTCAAAAAGAAAAAGAAGGGAACTGCTCTTTGTGGAACGAAGTACTAAACAGCATTTTCATTAAAACAATTTATTTCTTACTAAGAAACATACTATATTATACATACAATGACATACTTTCAATTGTAATTATAGAATTAATTTAAAATCGGGACTTACTCATAACTCTGAAAGTCTCTATCAGTTTTTTTTTTTTGCTATGTCTGCCCTCTATTTTTAGTCATTTTAGGTAATCCTTGAGATATATGTTATATTTTGATTTAAAATAGGTTGTGGTTGTAAATAAAATGAATTTCTGGTCGAAACAGCATGTATTAACAACTAAAAACAGCTGGTGCAATTAGTGGCCATATTGGCCTAGGGTATAAATACAGAGCCCCATCTCAGGGAAAGGACACCTTTGAAAAAGCTGAGAGACCCTCAGCAAAACACGTCAGCATACAGCACCTCCTCACAATCTTTTCCTATTGTGGTCTGTGGATTACAAAGCCATCTCCACCGGCACCTGAACCAGCACGTGTTTTGGACATTGCCCATGCCGAGGCCTTATTGAAGTCGGCCCAAGGATAGCTACACCATCAACACTCCAGGGACTCCTGACTATCAAACAGTATGGTTCAAAATAAAGACAGAGACCGAATCATCGCAAACAAATACAAAGGTGTTAGATTTTAGGAAGGCTGATTTTGTAGAGATGGGAAACTCTGTAAGGGATTCTTTGGCATAGTGGAGGAACTTGGAAGGAGTGCAGGAGAAGTTGGAAAATTTTTAAAAGTGAAATACTGAAAGCAACAGATCTTTGTATCAAAAGAGTTAGGAAAAACACAAGGAAAAGGAAGCCATTGGTGTTTGCGAAAGATGTAGCAAGTATTGTGAAAGCAAAAAAGTTGGCCTTTAAGAAATTTAAGCATACGCAGAATAATGAGGACAAAGAGGTGTATCTTGTTAGACAGAAGGAGGCTAAGAAGGTAATCAGATGTGCAAAAGAAAGAGAGGGGAAGGGGATACAGTTAAGTTGCAAGTATAGTCAGACAACTGAGGGAAAAACAAGTACATTTACAGGAGGAGAAAGTCATCACAGAACTCTCAATACTGAAAGTGGATAAATCAATGGGGCCAGATGGGATACATCCAATGATACTAAAAGAGCTTAAAGTGGAAAACAGAATAAATAAAACAGAATTATTCAACCAGTCAATAGCTACTGGAGTAATCCCAGAGGACTGGAAAACAGCGAATGTAGTCCCACTGCACAAAAGTGGAAGAAAGGAAGAGGTAAGCAACTATCGACCAGTGAGCCTTACATCAGTAGTATTGAAATTGATGGAAACACTCTTAAAACAAAGAGTTTTAGAATATCTCAAAACCAGCAATTTACAGGATCCGAAACAGCATGGGTTTACTGGGAGAATATCATGTCAAACAAATCTTATTGGCTTTTTTTGACTGGGTGACTAAAGTAATAGATCAAGGTGGGGCTGTAGATGTAGCTTATCTAGACTTTAGTCAGGCTTTTGACACTGTCCCACATTGCAGACTGTTAAATAAACTTGAAAGCTTGGGATTGGATTTTAAGATAGTTGAATGGATAAGAGCGTGGTTGCAGGACAGAAAACAGAGAGCTGTAGTAAACGGAGTACAGTCAAAGGAAAGAAAGGTTACAAGTGGGGTAACCCAGGGATCTGTACTTGGACCAGTGCTTTTTAATATCTTTATTGGTGATATTGCAAATGGAATTGAAGGTAAAATGTGCCTTTTTGCAGATGACACAAAGGTATGCAACAGGATAGACACACCAGGGGTAAAACAAATAATTGATGATCTAGGTAGATTAGAGGAATGGTCAAGAACATGGCAACTACAGTTTAATGCCAAAAATGCAAATTCATGCACTTGGGTCTCAAAAATACAAAGACTAAATATAGTATAAATGGCAATATAATGGAAACTACTGTACTGAGGAAGAGAGGGATCTAGGTGGGATTTAAAGGCAGGTAGGTAACAAAGCAATGAAGAAGGCAAGTCAGATGCTTGGTTGCATAGGTAGAGGTATCAGCAGTAGAAAGAAGTAATAATGCCACTGTATAGGTCATTGGTACAACCTCATCTAGAGTACTGTGTTTAGTTCTGGAGGCCATAACTCCAGAAGGATATAAATACATTAGAGACTGTCAGTGGTGCAAGTAGAAATGCCTTAGCGGTACAGTGCTGCGCGCCGGAGGCGCGCGTTGAAAAATGGGCGTGATAATGATGTCACTTGCTTAATGTGATCATGGGAACTACTCCAAAATCACAAGGACTCCCCTTTGCCAAAACTGGCACTTTTATGGCTTTTATTCTGGAAAGTCCCTGTCCGTCCAGAGCACACCGCCGAGCCTCTTCCATGTGAATAGCAAATACTCCCACTGGCAGCTATTGGTCTTCTAACTCTCCTAATCCACCTGTTAGCAGACGCTCACCCTGACCACAGGCGAGGAAAGCATCCCCTCAAGTTAGCTGGCAACAATAGGGAACAAGAGTCTACTTTTGAAAATCAGTTTCAGGGAGATTGCAGGTGTTAGATGAATGCTGCGCACATTTGCAGGAGTATCAAGCTCGGCCCAAGGGGTGTGTATATCGCCACCTTTTTATTGCCACTCAGGTGTGCATCCTGCAATGGCAGGTAAAATCTATCTGTCTTTGTCTAATGCAAAAACAAATATATATGCATTGGTGTGGGATTCTGTGTTTGTATGTCCCCTAATACCCCATTCACACCAGCCTAAATTCCCGGGTTGAGTCCGGGAACAACCTGGTACTAGCGCTGGTGTGAAAGGTTCCCGGGACAAAATCCCGGGCAAATTTCAACCCGGCTAGGTACCAGGGTTGTTCCCGGGTTCAACCCGGGGACCTGGCTGGTGTGAAAGGTACAGGGTATACTTACCCGGGTTGCCGTGTCCTCCGTGTCCTGTCCGACGGGAATTAATGCAGGCGGCGGGCGCAAATGACGGGACAGCCGGTGGATGATGATGACGCAGCTCTCCGGTGGCAGTGAGGACGCCGGAGAGCTGCGTCATCTTCATCCGCAGCCTGTCCCGTCATTTGCGCCTCCGCCTGTGTGATCCCTGGCCTGCACGGAGGACCAGCAACCGGCCGACTGCCCGCCTCCTCCCCACCTCCTGCCGGCCTCTTACTGGCCTCCTTCCCGCCCCCTTCTCACACCAGAAAATGCAGGGACATTTCTGGTGTGAATGGGTCCAAACCCAGGGAATGTCCCTGCTTGTCCCGGGAACTGAATTCCCGGGTTTGTCCCTGCATTTCTGGTGTGAATGGGGTATTATGAAGGGGAGCACATCCCCGAAACATTGAATAAATAGGAGTGTATTTTTTTGTTGCCGTTACACCTAGTATACATAGCACCAAACAACATTATACACAGCCCCTGCATATTACAGCTAGTATACACAGCACAATACTACATTATACACATAGCATCAAACAACATTATACACAGCCCCTGCATATTACACCTAGTATACACAGCACAATACTACATTATACACAGCCCCAAAATTACACATAGTATACATAGCACCAAACAACATTATACACAGCCCCTGCATATTACACCTAGTATACACAGCACAATACTACATTATACACAGCCCCTGCATGTTACACCTAGTATACACAGCACAATACTACAGTATACACAGCCCCAAAATTACACATAGTATACATAGCACCAAACAACATTATACACAGCCCCTGCATATTACACCTAGTATACACAGCACCAAACAACACAGCCCCCCCTATAACACCTAGTAGTACACACAGCACTATTAAACAATATACACAGCAAACACCCCCCCCCACCCCCCCACCCTATTACATTACACACACACCTGCTCTACCAGTACACAACACTAACCCATATTTTTGGATCCTTCCTGGGAAGAGCATGGAACAGGCCCCGGGCAGTGTGGTGGAGGGAGGCTGTCCCTCAGCAGGCAGAGGAGCAGGAAGTGAAACTGCAGAGCTGGGCAGGGCTGAAGCACGGAGACCACACTGACAGTGTGGCTGCCTCAGCAGGCAGAGGGCTGGCCAAGCAGGGCTAAAGCACGGAGCAGGCAGAGGAGCAGGAACTTTGAACAGCAGAGGGCAGGTAGGGCTGATAGCACAGAGACCGGTGGGCGGAGTCAGCTTCACAGAAGCTGAACTCCTGGCAGCTGAGCCGGGTCACTCTCTCATTCACTGCTATAGCTGACGCACAACCCCGCGGTGGCTATCTGCAACGTATCCCCAGCAGGCCCCGCCCCCAGCTTTACTTACCACAGCTTTACTTACATATGCGCTCATGCGCAGTAAGCAATTCAGGGGGTATTTGTTATGGCGGTACGGGGTACCGGCACAATATGTGTTACTGGTACGCCGTACCACCCCGTACCGCCATACTTGCACCCCTGGAGACTGTACAAAGAAGGGCAATTAAAATGGTGCATGGTCTACATCACAAAACATACCAGGAAAGACTAAGGGCCCATACACACTAGAAGATTTTCATTTCAAAAGACTTTGGCAAAATCTTTGATAGATATATCTTTCACCAAAGTAGTGCGTACACACTGAGCTATTTTCCCAAAAAGCAAAAGATTTTCAGGAGGCGAAAGACTTTGGTGAAAATCTTTCATTAAAAGGCGATTTACATAATGGGCTGGGTTTGAATTCGAAAGGCGGGAGCAGAGGCCATTATATTTAGTGCATCTCTGTTCTTGGGGCCTGATTCAGAACTAATGTAAACCCCACCCTATGCTGCTAGCTAGGGCTTTCTTGATCTTTGCCAGGGGTTACATGCTCTTTGCAAGCGGTTTCATGCTCTTTGCCAGGGGAAGTTACTCTGTGCACTGCACTCTGTGGTAATGGAGACAGCCAGGGAATAGCAGTGGGAAACCCAGATGTCTCAGAACAAGTCTATCTGTCCGTGGCACGGCTATTTGAAATGATGTGCCGGCTCGTGACTAGCTAATCGAAGCTCGCGGCGTGGCATTGCCTGATTGGTTGCCTGGCCGCTAGTCCGATTGGCTCAGGAGTCGCGAACCGGCACGTCATTTGAAATAGCCGTGCCACAGATGGATGGACCTGCTCTGAGACAGCCGGGTATATATTACTGGCTGATAAATTGAGTAAATAATCATTGGTGGGTAGTGGTGCCAGTGATATATACATTGCTGGCACGTGCTAGCAATCTATATATTACTGGCTTATGATACGCATTGGTGCCCAGTGGTGCCAGTAATATATACATTGCTGGCACATGCCAACAATGTATATATTACTGGTTTAAGGATCTCATTGGTGCCCAGTGGTGCCTGTAATATATACATTGCTGGCAAATTGCCAGCAATGCATATATTACTGGTTTAAGAATCTCATTGGTGCCCAGTGGTGCCAGTAATATATACATTGCTGGCACATGCCAGCAATGCATATATTACTGGTTTAAGGATCTCATTGGTGCCCAGTGGTGCCAGTAATATATACATTGCTGGCACTTGCCAGCAATGTATACTTAACTGGCTTAACAGGGAAAACATTGGTGGACAGTGGTGCTCCGTGAGGAGCAGAACAGAGGAAGGCAGAGGGAGCAGGGTGTAGGGGGGCGGGGCGTCAGCATGTTGGTCAGTGTGGCCGGGCGGCAGAGCTCAAGGCTGGGACCCGGCAGGAGGACAAGTGCGGCGGACGGCGGGGGAACGAGGCTCTGCAGCATCCAGCCGCAGCAGCAGTGTGAGCGGGCAGCGCGGACCAATCCTGCGGCTGCCTGCACGGTAAGTATGACAGGCGAGGGGCGGAGGGGCGGGCGGGGATTCAACGGGGCGGTCCGCCGGGCTGAAAGTGGTTAATCTTTCAGCCCGGCTGGCGTACACACATGGCGATGATGGATGAAAAACCTTCCATCATCGCCACATCTGCTGGTAAAACCAGCAGATGAACCACTTAACTAGCGATGATGCGGGAGCGCGCATCATCGCTAGTCGGCAATCTGTGGGGCATACACTGGGCGATTTTCAGTCGAAAATCGCTCTAAACGGCTGTTTTGACCGATTTTCAGCTGAAAATCGTCAAGTGTGTATGGGCCTTAAAAGATCTTAATATGTATACTTTGGAGCAGAAAAGGGAAAGGGGGGACATGATAGAAACTTTAAAATATATCAAGGGCTTTAACAAGGTGCAGGTGGGAGACATTCTTTAAACGAAGAGGAGCAACAGAACACGAGGACATGCACTAAAACTAGAGGGAGGAAGAAATACTTCACAGAAAGAGTAGTAGATAAGTGGAATATCCTCCCATCAGAGGTGGTAAAGGCAAATACAGTAGTACAATTTCAACATTCTTGGCATAGGCATATTGATATCCTTACAAAAAAAATAAGGATCAGATATGGTTTGAGGTAACATGTTTAAAAAAGGGGCAGACTAGATGGGCCAAGTGGTTCTTATCTGCTGTCAAATTCTATGTTTCTATGTTTCCTACATCTGCTGCATGCAAACAGCAAAAAGTGAGTGTCAAGTATAAACTGTCCATATCAAGCTTCTTTACCATTACCATCCAATAGGAATAGGATCCACACTAAGGAAATTAAGAGAGGCGCTTTCCCTTATTCAAAGTGTATTTATGGTACTTATGTATTATCTGGGCTGCCGATTTAGAAATCGGGTCCATCGCATGACATCGCATCGCAGACGACCATATCGCATGCTATGCGATGGACCCGATTTTTCCATAGGATTCAATGTTAAAATGGACCATTTTAACATAGAATTCAATGGGAAAAAGGCGTCCTTTTCATACCCCTACTATCCAAGTGGGAGTGGAGTTGGATATAAACCTGTGGCGAGCGTAGCGAGCCACCGAGCCCGAAGCGTGGCGAGCGAAGCGAGCCCCGTGAGGGGACGCAGATTTCTTAAACTGTATTCTGTGTCCCCTCGCGGGGCTCGCTACGCTCGCCACGCTTTGGGCTCGGTGGCTCGCTACGCTTGCCACAGGTTTATATCCAACTCCATGCCCACTTGGATAGTAGGGGTATGAAAAAGTCATATCTCACTCAATCTCTGACACATTAATGACAACTGTAGTTAAAGATTAACTATATATTTGTAACAGAAAATAAAGCAATCCAACAAATTACTGTGACTTATTAAGCAATGTTAACGCATGGAGGATACGGCCAAATACATCATCCCCTGCTAGAGATTTGCGCCATACAAATTCTGTCATGTAGCTGGCCAGATTGTAGCGAGCTGTTCCGCGATGGCACTTGTTCCTCCACTTGACACAACCCCATAAGCGTTCAATGTTCTGGGTGTGTGCCCCACTTTCTGGATCTACAAAGTGGAAGCGGTGGTTCACCCTGGCATGAGTGTAGCCAGCCGCCTCCAAATCACTGGTTCGGTATGCTCGCCAGCAATCCGACATGACAGTGGATCCAGGTTCAATGTTTGCTTCAATAGCTGCCATCAGGGTTGCAGCATCTCTCTGGGCAACTGGCAGCATGAAGCATTGCCCAGTCTCTCTGCAGACACCGCCAAACACCCATTGCTGGGGAAGTAGTCGGCCCACATTGGCCTTGCGACGTACAAAAAGAGTCTCATCCACCTCGACCACTTTTCCTGGGCCTCCAATCCTGCGCTGTGGCTGAGCCAGAATATCCTGCTCACAGGCCTCACGCATAAATGCATTATATGCGACCACTGTCTTGATTGACAGATTCAGTTCCTTTTTGCAGAAGGTCACTGATGTCAACTTCTGGCTCCACAAATAGATGTATCGAACAATTGTCACAAAAGGGAGCCGGCACCCAGGACTAAACAGCGCAGTACGGACACTTTTTTTCTTGCCACAAGCCTTTACATAACACCGCCACTTTTGGTCAGTCATGTTCAGGCGCATGGGATGCCCGTTGTCGCAGGTGGCTGTGGTGGGCAGAAGGCCATGTTGTTGCAAGAAAAGAACAGCAGCTTCCTCAGTCTGCAGCAATGTAAAGAGCGTTGCCAACGACGCAGCTGCTGACATGGAAGTTGTAGCCATATCTGTAACCAAATCTCCTCCAAAATCACCTCTCTCAAACCAGCAGTTTCTCCTCTCAAACACCCTCAGATTTTACTCCTTCCTAACCTCCTAAAATACCCTTTCTCCCAATTTTTGGCACCTGTACCAAAGCCTAAATTAAAAATTAGGTGCAATAGGTGAAAAATCGGGTCCATCGCATCGCATGTGATTTGGTTGTATGCGATGCGATGCGATATCGCATAGCATCGCATCTGATTGTATGCCTTAACTTAAGGCATACAATCAAAAAATCGGCAGCCCAGATAATACATAAGTACCGTATTTATCACTTTTATCACCAATTTTTTTCACAGTTTTTTATAAATGTTATAATTACAATTGAAAATATGTCATTTTATGTATAATATAGTATGTTTTTTAGTAAGGAATAAATATAATTCCGGGTATATGGAATGCACTGCCATTTTGGAATACTGGTAATGCGCATGTGCGACCGGTGGCAGGTGCCACTGATGGATGTAATTATCAGGCTGTTAAATACAGCCTGTAGACAATCTGGCACTCATGCTATTGACAAAGGACTACTCCAAAACGCATTTAGCGTGAACTGGATATTTGTTTTTGGAAACAGAGTGGGATGGACTGGATGTGTACCTGGTTTCCTGTGTCTGACCTTTCAGGAGGGGTCAGTGAAATTTCACATCTACTCCAGAGACTACTGTTTGCACCAGGTTCCAGAATGCCTTTGGGTTACCAATCATGCTTTTATATAGGTCTCCTACATGTGAGTGTATTATGTATTAAAAAACCTTTTGTTTGCACTATTGCTGCCTCTTTTGAATTTATCCTATATATCATCACCCTGGAATGAGGAGTTACTGTTATTACTGTTATTGTCAGTTGGGTACCATTGAATGCTCTGATTTTCTGCTGGGATATTGTGATTGCATACTTATTTTACAATTGGCAATAAAATATTAAACCGTCTGCACTAAATAGTATTGTATCTTCCCTTGTCAATATGTCTGCTTTGTTGGCTGCATAAAGCCAAGGTTTTTTCCACAGATTTAATACGTGGAATTGAGAATTTAAATTTCCTTGAAGAGACGGTATTTGATTTTATTCTCCTTATGCACATGGTGTTAATTGGGAGCGCTTTATTGATTATGTGCATATTTTTTCCATAGAATCCTGTATATAGCAATGTTAACAGACCAACTGGTAATGCTGGATCTGATCTACAGAGATCATGTGGGTGTGCTACCAAGTAAGCTTTCTCTTCATCTCTAATGCTGGGTGCCACCATCTTGGTCCCAGTCAGCCAGCTGGGAGCCATTTTCTGAAATGCATTCTCCAATCAGTAGCCAGCAAGTGGTGGGAGTGGGGGAAAAACTTCTACATCAAGTGGCTAGTACAGTACAATATCTCTCTATGCTACATGTTTGAAGAGAAGTTTTTTGTTCCCCATAGTATTGCCTCTGCTAATTCTTCAGAGAATTGCTAATCAGTGGCAGCAGGTTCCACTGGTTTTTAGTGTCCAGTCTAAAAGCCACTATTACTGAACTATCCAGTGCCACCCATATCAACCCAGTGTCCAGCCTAATATCCACTGATCTAGCATCCAGAACTACTGGTACCAACCTGGTTTCCAGCATATGGGCCATATGTACTACGCTTGAAAAGTGATAAAATGGAGAGTTTTATTATCTAGCTGCCATGTTAAGGGCCGTGTTTGATAAACCTCCAACCAATCAGTTTCTACCTAGCATTTTCAAACACAGCCTTTGATATGACAGTTAGGTGATTTTCAAGGCTTAACACATCTCATCCTAAGTTCCTGCAACATCTGTAACCACTGGTACCAGCCCGACATCCAGCCTTAAGTTCTCTGTTCCCGACAGAATCCAGAATCCAGAACCCATGGTACCAGCCCTGTGTCCATCCTAAAGACTGCTGCCCTAGCAGTAGTCAATACTACCATTACCAATCTACTGTCCCACCTCCAATCTACTGTACCAGTAGCATGCAGAATTACTAGTACAACTAGAACCTGTGAGTTTAGATTTTATTTTTAGGTGAAAAAATATAGAAACAAGCAGCGCTAATAAAAAGATTTTTTTTTCACTGAAATAGATTAATCAATATTTAATAACAATTTAAAATACACAATATAAAAAGTAATATCAAAAATTCATGATAAGAGATAAATATGGACCCAGTAGGTTTTATAGTCACCAGTAGGATTTTGTAGTCACCAATAAAGAGTCGAATAAGCCTTTTATGGTGTCCTGACTTTCACTTGTGGCCTTTGTCCGAAGGCATAGGGTGAATTAGCCAACTCAGAGAGCCTCGCTGATGTATGTGATCAGGTATACAGAAGAAATGGGCATAAGACTTTCAAAGGAGTAAGGACTGCGACCAGATGAATAAGCAGGTATTGGGGGGATTTCCTGGTGTGGAAAGTTAGATCCAAAGCTGCAGTACCAACTCACTGCTTTATCAAGGTGTGGCGGGAGTCCATATTTATACTCTACTTCCTTTCTAGATAATTTGCATAGTTTATTGATATATTTAATTTAACTATATTAAAATTATAAGGAGTCAATAATATGCATAATAATAAATACCATATCACTGTACACAATTAAATTTAGTTAAGAATACAGAATTCATAGTATAAAGTTCATCAACTATAAAGGGAGCCGGATTACTTCTGGGTCATGTTCCTTGCCAAAACATTTACACAAGCTTATAGCCACTCAATCTTGCACAAAAGCTATTACCAAAATTCCATCAACTTGTAAATAACCCACTCCATAAAAGAAACAGTTGTAGCTATAGCCGATCAGTCACGATCGGTAATACATTAAGTCTTCTCCATTTTGTTTACACCGGAGCTGATGTTACATCTCCCGGAGCCAATCCATTTAGGGGGCTGGTTGTTAGTGCCGATTCGTCACTTCCGGTATTCTGATCTAACATACCACCAATCACTACACATAGAAGTGACGGCTCATCATGTATCCGCATCTAATACACTATCCTATAAGCTGAAGTTCCGGTTAACCTTCTATGTATCACTCTATAGAAGGTATTTATCCGGTCTTTGACACGCATTACAAGAACAAGTGACCCGCATAATTCACACTGAAGCTCATTCAGTAATCATTATAAGTTACTTCCGGTGTTTAGCATGCAAGAAAATCACTCAGTGCACACAGAAATGATCTTATTATAAAATAAAATATAAACCTATGTATCAATCAAAAATAATAATAATAAATTATGTAATTAGCTACATATCTCAATGTTATTTTTATACCCAGTTATTAAGGAGGGACATTATTCGAAGGGTTCTTATTTAAATAACTATATTTATCAATGCCGCTAGGTGGCATGCAATTATTACAGGAAATATATTAAAGAATTCCAGAGAAGGGTTTTAGAAACACAATCAATATTATAAACACAATATGTATACATAAGGAATAAAAGGAAATAAAGTAAGGAGATTAATTCTTCCTTGTCATATAATTATTTATTTATTTATTTATTTACAGTTTCTTATATAGCGCAGCAGATTCCGTTGCACTTTACAATTGTAGACAGTGATAAAACAACCTGGGTAGCAACAGACAGACTTGGAGGTAGGAGGGCCCTGCTGCAAGCTTACAATCTATAGGGATATAGGAGGGAAACACAAGGACAGGCACCAGTAATAGCATAGCAGTCCCACCAAGTTACAGGTCCAGAAGGGAAGCTATGTAATGCTTGGTCACATGGAGAAAAAAAAGACTCGTTGTGGGGGCACTCTTAGGGTATTTACATGTGTATATGTAAATATGGTTATCTATAGTTAACAAGGAATCGAGGGAAAAGGGGCTGTAGAAAATGTGATAATGCTTAAAACTTAGACTTTAATAGTCTTAGATTAATATAAATTAGTACAAAAGTTATTCAAATTACACAATTAAAGTTTAAAACATGCACTGCAGCTCAACGTTATGTCCCTGTCTATGAGAGAAATTCTTCAGTGAGCAAAATTCGAGAGCTCGTAATTTAGTACCTATATCAAATTTCAGGCCAAGAGCTCACAGAGATTCACCGCTGTGTTGATTAATCTCAAAGAGGTCAAAACAGCAATAACTTGTACTCAAAGTGTACCTTAGTTTCAGAAAGTCACACATCAATAATTAGTATTTAAAGTGTAACAAAAGCAGCTAGCTAGTCCACACCATTGTAAACCCAATAGCTGGTGTGACTAAACAAAGTAACAGTTATACAATCTTAAATAGCACATATTAACAGGTGAGATACCCATCACATTTATTGGTATAATCAGGGTCCCTTTGTCAAATTGTTTTATCTTAATTCCACATTAATGTGGCACTGTAAATAGTTACCAGGTCACAGATAAATATTTCTTAACCGGAGAGAGATAAAGTAATAGAGGAGCTAATAGCTTGCAAGTGTCTATATCTCACCCAATTTTCATTCTCCCACCATCATAGATTTAGAGGATGGTAGATATGGGAATCGGGGAGAGCCTCCGCAAGTGAAAAGAGTGTGACGGCCAAAGTACCTTCTGCTGCTCATTCAGTCAGTTTGTGCGTTTGCTGTTGCTCACATGAACATTGCAGCACAAAGGCACAAGAGACTTCAAGAGTGAGAGAGGATTAGTTGCCCTTTAGTAGGGACTTTGAATGTCCTATCTCTTAGGTAAATAAATTTATCTATAATTCCCGAGGATGGGTAGAGCTTTAGGGGAGAGATAAAGTGAGAGAGAGGTTCAGTGAAAGAGAAAGTTCTGCAGGTTGTAAGTGTCTATATCTCACCTAATTTCTGCTATCGTACCATCATACATGTAGAGGATGGAGGGTGAGAGAATTAGGGAGAGACTGCATACATGAAGGAAGCGGTAGAGTGGCCAAAGTACCTTCTGCTGCTCGTTTCGTCTGGTTGTATAGTCACTGTTACTCACTGAGTATTGCAGTGAAATAATACAGCCGATTTCTGGAGTGAGAGAGGATTAATTGCCCTGAGGTAAGGGACTTGGAGATAGGTGTTTTAGAATTATAGAGAAAATTCAACAGAGGGAAAAGAGGAAAATTATATAGACATATCATAAATAGATAGGTGTTTATATTTATATCCCAAACAGTGAGATAATCAAAAGGGTATATATCAGTGTACTTTGTTAATAATTTCGGTACTCTTTACCTAGAACGGCGCCCGCGATTAGAATCGCGGGCGTCGGGGGTAAAAAATCGCGGTCATCGCGGGCATCGCGGGTAAATCGCGGGTACATAAAAATCGTGTACCCGCGATCACCGCGATTTTCCCATAGGGAACAATGTTAAAAAGCCTGATTGACCGCGATTTTACTTTAAAATGCCTCAATGCCCGCGATTTTCACATAGGAATCAATGTTAAATGGGCTACAGAGCCCAAATAGGCACAATTAACCCTTAAATGTCACCCCAATTTTTGTACGCCACCCCACGATCCACGCCAACCCGAAGCGTGGCGAGCGCAGCGAGCCCGCGAGGGGCGGCGGTACGCGTCCTCCGACCTTTTCATGCCCTACTATCCACGTCGGCGTGGAGTTGAGAATAGAATAGTGTGGCGAGCGCAGCGAGCCACCGAGCCCGAAGCGTGGCGAGCGCAGCGAGCCCCGCGAGGGGACGCGGATACCTTCACAGTTATACGCGTCCCCTCGCGGGCTTCACAGGTATCCGTGGCGAAAAGCGGACACCTGTGAAGCCCGCGAGGGGACGCGTTTACCTGTGAAGGTATCCGCGTCCCCTCGCCACGCTTCGGGCTCGGTGGCTCGCTACGCTCGCCACACTATTCTATTCTCAACTCCAGGCCGACGTGGATAGTAGGGCATGAAAAGGTCGGAGGACGCGTACCGCCGCCCCTCGCGGGCTCGCTGCGCTCGCCACGCTTCGGGTTGGCTTGGATCGTGGGGTGGCGTACAAAAATTGGGGGGACATTTAAGGGTTAATTCTGCCTATTTGGGCTCTGTAGCCCATTTAACATTGATTCCTATGTGAAAATCGCGGGCATTGAGGCATTGAATGCAAAATCGCGGTCAATCAGGCTTTTTAACATTGTTCCCTATGGGAAAATCGCGGTGATCGCGGGCATCGCGTCGCGGCCGTTTATGTACTGCCCGCGATGTCGCGATCACCGCGATGGGCGCCGTTCTAGGTAAAGAGTACCATAATTTCAGTCAGAGATATTTAGATGGTGCGTTTTGTATCCAACTACTAAGTTACAATCACTCCATAAATAGTTGGTCCAATCATGCTATTGCTTATGACTCGATATATTTCCAAAACTATAGAGTCCCTCCAAAGGTCGCTGGACCGCGGCTACAGTGTCGGGACTGCTGCCGTTATATTGGAAAAATTCTACTCGTAAATACAGATACTGCTGAGTTAAAGAAAGAAACAGACCTTCAGTATATTTCAAGCAATAGAGAGATTACTATTCATATTATCCGCAAGATCCTCACACAAACTGCTGGATAATGGCTACTCATAGTATGGGGATCGCTGCTGTTCTATCAGAAATGCTCCATTCACAATTAGAAATGCTGCTGAGCTATAACATCTACCCAGGGTAAATACAAATATTTTACTCAGAAGAGGCAATAGTCAAACTGCATTAGTATAGTTCACATACATACCGCTGGACCGCGGCTACAGTATATGGACAGTTAGCGCTCAACACACTTTAAGCATACATTAAGATTTGTAGCGGTCGCTGCTTTTCTATTACAAATGCTCTGTTCGCAGTCAGAAATGCTGCTGAGCTTATGACATCTATCCAGGGTAAATACAAATATTTTACTCAGAGAAAGCAGCAGTCAGACTATGATAGTATAGTTCACATACAGACCACTGGACCGCGGTTACAGTATGTGGACAGTTAGCACTCAGCACACATTAAGATTTGTAGCGGTTTAGAATAGTTACGCTTAGCTCCACCAAACATCAGCGGCTTGTTTGCTCGTGCAGGGGTTGAGTGGCAGATGCATAAAGGCAGGTAAGGAAGACGCGTTTCGCCCCTCCCACGGGGCTTGATCACATCAGGATCAGGAAGTTAAAGATAGGAGTTTCTCTTTTTCTTAGAAATCTCCTTAATAACTTAAATAAAACAGGATCTGGATTTCTCTTAGAATTATTTACTCCATTTCCAACAATAGATTGATAATATCCTAATTAGTGGAGTATCCAGTGCGGAAACCAAACAAAGAAACCATAAGCTATGTAATGCATAAGTGCCTCAGAGGGTTTATGCGTGTAGAACTTAAATATGATAGGCTTGCCTGAAGAGGTGTGTTTTCAGGGAATCCTTGAAAGTTTGGAGGCTAGTGGAGAGTCTTATTGTGCGTGGAAGGGCATTCCATAGGATGGGAGCAGCCCAATGAAAGTCCAGTAATAGGGAATGGAAGCTGGTGATCCGCGCAGAAGAGAAACACAGATCTTGTGCAGAGCGGAGTGGTCAAGATGGGAGATATTTTGTGATAAGTGCAGAGATATATGCTGGTGCAGTATGGTTAATAGCTTTATATGCGAGTAGAAGTGTTTTATATTGAATACGGTAAAACACAGGTAACCAATTGAGGGACTGGCAGAGCAGATCAGCAGACGATGAGCGTCTTGCAAGGAAGATCAGCCTAGCAGCAGCATTTAAAATGGATTGTAGTGGTGAGAGTCTGTTCTTGGGAAGACCAGTTAGGAGACTATTGCAATAATCAATGCGGGATATAATGAGTGCATGGATAAGAGATTTAGTAGTGTCTTGTGTGAGATACGGTCGTATTTTGGATATGTTTTTTAGATGCATGTAACATGATTTGGAGACAGATTGAATGTGGGGAAGAAAGGACAAGTCAGAGTCGAGGATGACCCCTAAGCAACGAGCTTGTGGGGTAGGGTAGATTGTAGAGTTGTCAACAGTGATGATTCAAAAAATAATAATAATAATCCTGTACATAATTCTCACTGACTAATTTGATGTTTATAAATATTGATCTAAAAAAGCACATTTAATTCCATTGAGTCATTAAGACCTTTTGGATACAGAGGGCCAAATGTAATAGGGTGAGAGTTTCAGAAAGTGAGAGATTTTGGGAGACTTTTCCCCTTTTTTTTTTTAAAGCAGCAATCAATTACACTGCAAAACCAGGTTGATTTTGCCATGTAATTGATTTCTGCTTTAAAAAACACGGGAAAACTCTCCCAAAATCTCTCACTTTCTGAAACTCTCACCCTATTACATTTGGCCCAGAGAGTCAAACTTAAAAATCCAATAAATTTCCTGATTACACAGAATTTTAAACTACGTTTTGTAATATTTATGTGCTCCAGTCCCAATAGTTTCAGATGTTTTGGGTTGCTATCGTGGCAGTCTGCAAAATGCCGTGATACACTATGGAGTAGGTTCTTATTAAGAATATTCCTACAGTGTTCTAAGAATCTTACTCTTAAGGGTCTCATGGTTCTACCCACATATTTGAGTCCGCAGCTGCAGGTTAACAAGTAGATTACATAATTAGTATTACAGTTTATGAAACCCCTTATATTGTTCAGTTTCATATCTCCTTCAATTATTATTGTTTGTGTTTTGTTCTGGATATAGTCACAGGTTATACATGTGTTCCTGTCACATCTATAGCATCCATTTGGCTTTTGAATCAACCACATATTTGTTTGAATCACCGGATTTAACCTCTTTAAGTTCACTAGGGGCAAGTAAAGTTTTTAAAGATCAGTTTTTCTTAAATATAAAGGTAGGTTCTGGGGGTAATATATATTTTAATAAGTAATCTTGCTTAAAATGTGCATTTCTTGCTTAGAAATGTGAATATTTTATGCATTATAACAATACACGGTTCTCTTATTAGAAATGTTTTTAGCCACTAATTGAATGCACAGGTGAATCACCTAGATGATTAGCAAACAGGTATAAAACCATGCCTTGAATCCAACACAAACATACTTGCTCCTGATGAAGCGGGTGATACCGGGGAAACGCGTTGAGCATCTGTGAATTACTGCTGTTCATCTACCACCCACCCATCTGCCAAGTGACCTGTCCACATATCCCACGAAGGATCCTCGTTTTTCCTGGACTACAATTACTTTATGGGATAACTGCATGATCCCTAAATCGTTCCAGATGTACACAAGAGGACACTATTGGGAAACCCTGAGTCTTTGAAAACATAGGACAACTACCGGACACCGTGTCACAGCACCTGGCCAAACAAACCGGGCCGAATGGGATGGTAATATACAGCCTAAACTTTCTTGTTTTCACACTTGAACTCACCCTAAGCTGAACAGCTTAACAAATCTGATTATCCCCGTGATAGCTAGCTCTTAATATTATTACTAACTACGCCACTAGAGTGATTTACCATTTTAATAATTTGTTTTATTGTTGTTATTAATAAATTGTTATACTTTTTGAGAACCGTGCATTGTATTTATCTTAAAACAGCCAGCGCTGGCACAATCTTCTCTTTTTTCTTCTATACATTTGGGCTTGACAAACCCTAGTGCCAGCAGCTGTTGATAGCGCACCACACACCAATCTATACAATTTAGCAAGACATCAAGAGATGCACATAGTCAAAAAAACGTTTTACATACTTTAGAGATGAGGCATCTGCGTTCAAATGAGGCTTTAACCACAGCCCTGGGGGAATCAGGAGCAGCCACAATACAGGTCTGCCCTAGTCAGGTTTATATACCCTTATGCATCATAGTTATCGGTTCTGTTTGGCGCCGATTTTTCAAATCAGCGCCACTAATGCGCGTACGCACTTCCGGTGAAACCGGAAGTGCGTCACCCGGAAGTAACTCCCGGTGACACGCACGTCTGAGCCGCACATTTACCGGAGTTGCCGGTCAATGTGCTCAAAGCTCAGGGGACATTCATTGATAAAATTCTCAAAGTGAACATCACCGGTACAGTGAAACTGGCAACAATGGACGTGTGTTAACTCTACACGGTAATCCCACATGACGAAGGTTTATTGGTGTTACACAAAAAACTCGACACAAGGGACATAATTGATCCACCCACGGATTTTCTGATACAGTTGGCCACTCTAATACTTACATGTAACCACTTCATGTACAATAATAAATTCTATGTACAACTCTCCGCAATGGGGTCAAATCTAGCTCCATCATATGCGGGTCTATTCATGCACAATTACGAGACAACTCACATTCTACAAAAGTATATAGAATCAATTGTTTTCTATAAACGGTTCATAGACGACGTTTTCTTGATTTGGGACGGCCCTATTGATGCCTTCAACCAAATGCTCACTGAATTAAACAATCTGGATTCTCCCATTAAATTCACTCACGCTATTGATGTCTGTTCTATTAACTTTTTGGACATTAATGTCTCTCTAATTGACAACAAAATCCAAGTCAGTCTATTCCGAAAAGAAACGGACCGGAACACGTTGCTGCTTACAACCAGCCAGCACCCCCCGGCCTTGAAGGAGAACTTACCCATATCTCAATACATGAAAGTTATTAGAAATAATTCTAACACAAGCATCATGGAGAAACAGATTGAAGAGATGACTTCACGCTTTATAGATAGAGGCTACTCAACTACGACCCTTAAGAGATGTCTCCACAAAGCAAAGAAAAACATCCAAAAATCAATAAGACGTGAGCAAGTCATCAAACCAAAGGCCAAACAAAATATGATATCTATGTGAATACCTAGAACCACGCATCAAGCAACATCAATAACAGCATAAAAAAACACTGGCCAATAGTGAAGTCTGATCCCACATTGGAATTGCAACATTATGACCCCCCGATGTTCGCGTACAAGATGGGTCCCAACTTGAAACAGTTGCTAATGAGGCCCACCCTGAACCCCAAATCAGAACAGAAAACAACCTGGCTCTACACCAAGAGTCCAGGATGTTTTCGCTGCGCAGGGTGCACGACGTGCAGCAGCATGATACCTGGCCCCACCTTCCGGCACCCCCACTCCGGAAGACCCATTAAAATCCATTATCGAATGCATTGTCAAATGGACTTTGTAATTTACCTCCTTAACTGTCCCTGTGGGTTAGCATACGTAGGAATGACCACACGGAAATTCCGTGAGAGGATGGCTAACCACCGGAACTCTATCAGGGCCGCATTGGAAACAGGGAAGGCCGAACTTCCAGTACCCCGACACTTCTTAGCAGCAGGCCATCAAATTGCGACCTTGAGATGTCGGCTGAGTGATTGGGTCCCCCTCCCCCAAGAGGTGGTGACCGAAAACTACTTTTGAGGAAAACAGAATGCAGGTTGATTCACCAACTGGGCACATTGTCCCCACGTGGACTCAACGAACACAACCCGTTAGCAATATTTCTTAAAAACTAAAGAAAACATGGGTCCAGTTCTCCATACACTGTCTATCTGAGGGATCATACGTGTTATATGATGAATTTATATCTCATTCTTCTATACAACCACCAACCAAGCAACCACTATTGGCCATGTGTTAGCCAAATATTTATAACACCCTTTCAAAACACTAATCAACTAACTAAAATAAAAATGTCAAAAATGAAAATATAAATAAAAAATAAAAATAAACAAAATAAAAAAATAATAATTAAAATTAAAATAAATAATCATTTATTATAAATAGTCACAGTAATATAGACTAACACGTGTATGTTTTTGACAATAATTCAGACCTTTTGTGACTGATTGGTGGTTCTATAGGTTTTCACATCAGTACATGTTGTCAGGTTTTAACCCACAGCCCAGCGGACTTAATAACAGCATATTGCATCACCAAATTTACTGTGACAAACGCTATTTGACTTCCTACCCATAGGTGGCGCAGACACCCCATGCGTTCCACCTGCGGTTCAAATCATCCGTCATTTTAAGTCCATACACCCACAATACGTGACTTGTTGTGCTACATATATGCTGTAGCAGATCCGAATAATGGATATGCTAATTGCCCGCTCGTTACTAATCCTCATACTTGAATGTCCCCTGAGCTTTGAGCACATTGACCGACAACTCCGGTAAATGTGCGGCTCAGACGTGCGTGTCACCGGGAGTTACTGAGTTACTGAGTTTCACCGGAAGTGCGTACGCGCATTAGTGGCGCTGATTTGAAAAATCGGCGCCAAACAGAACCCGATAACTATGATGCATAAGGGTATATAAACCTGACTAGGGCAGACCTGTATTGTGGCTGCTCCTGATTCCCCCAGGGCTGTGGTTAAAGCCTCATTTGAACGCAGTTGCCTCATCTCTAAAGTATGTAAAACGTTTTTTTGACTATGTGCATTTTTTGATGTCTTGCTAAATTGTGTTTGCAGACATCTAGATGAAATTTGTTTTGTATTGCAAGGACCGAGACGTCGGAGCAAGATGAGAATTAACTTGCTGCAATAAATGGAATATTGTGATTTTACACATAATCAGTGACTTCATCATTTATAAGGAGAGTGTTCATTTCTCCCCCCCCCCAACAGTAGGGAGGGAACATTGGAATATATATATATATATATATATATGCAAGAAAGTGGGGTTTCAGAGGGCGCTAAGATAGTGAAACAGTTTCAGTTCAAATATATCATTTAATACATAAAATGAATAAAATAATGTATGAACATATAAAAAACACCTAGCAAGGTGTGACAATGTACATACAATTTACAATAGTATCTCTGGTGGGTTGGTAAGTTCGGTCTGAAGAGAAAGCCCTAGGGGCTACAGTAAATGAACCAAGGAGCAATGGTGACATCTGCTGGACATGTTATTTATAGCATTGTCCTCTATCAACTTCCACCCTAATTTCGTTATACAGGTATTAAGTGTGTTCTAATGGTTTGTTGTTAATATTGCCCTCTATTGTGAGGGTATTATTTAATATATGAGCCTGCTGCATGGAGATAATTATAATGGTATTATTTATTAGATATACGGACAATACATTTCCTACACCTGCATACTGACAGTCTACTGTCTACTGTCTACAGTCTACTCTATTAAATACTGTATTATATTAGAGGACTTCCGGTTCCGGCTTGATGGAGTAGGGAGCTCCGTCCCTCAGCTCCGTTCACCGCCTCACATTTGGGCTCAATTACACGGCTCCTGGAGCCTCTTTTGCTGCCATACACCCTCCCCACACCACCCCAGACACCCACCGAGCTGATGGACCGCACGCCGAACCAGACGGGACCTCCGGCGCACTATGCGCCTCAGCATGCCCAGCAGCCGCGCCCAGAACGCCGCAGGACGGCGGAAGACATGGCGCCTGCAGACAAGGGAGACAGAACAACTCCGGCGCATAAGAGAGCGGCGGGAGGAGACGCTCAACCCAGAAGCCAAGTGAGTTTGGGGCCAGAGGGCCCTGTAACATACCACGATGTAGTGGAAGCCATTAATGCCGCCATGACACCTCTGCTTAACAAAGCGGTCACAGACATTACACAACAGCTTCAGCAGCTCACCCACAGAGTGGTAGCTGCTGAACAACAAATAGGTGCTGTCACACATGATGTTTATGACATGCAGAAAGATATAAAGAGGCTCAACACTGAAATTTACCAGCTGTGGAACAGAGTGGAGGACCTGGAGAACAGGTCGCGCAGACACAATATAAGACTGGTGGGTCTACCTGAATCCATTAAGGGGCCGGCACTAGCCCACTTTGTTAGAAATACTCTACCTGCATTACTTCAGATAGAAGCAGCGTGTCAGGATATGGTGGTAGAAAGGGTGCACAGAGTAGGCCCCCCACCCACCCCCTCCAGACCAAGACCCAGAGTCACACTATTCAAATGCATGAACTACCTCCACAAGGTAGAAATTTGGGCAGCCTCCAGAAAGATAAAAGACCTTGCCTGGGAAGGAAACAGACTTCATGTGTTTCAGGACTACTCTGCGGAGTTATCCAAGATGAGGAAAGCCTTCTCACCCCTATGTTCCAGATTAGCTACTGAAGGTCGGAGATTTGGTCTAATGTATCCTGCAAAGCTACGTATATACGACGGCACCAGCTTTAAAGATTTTTCCACGCCCAAAGATGCCGAGGCATATATGCGGGAACTATCTAGCGCAAAAGCAGCGGAAGACATCACTGACATTGCCCCCTGAAGTTACAGCCCTCCCCCCCTACACTTCGAGTTCAACTTCCAGACGCCACCCCAGATCCTGATATCCCTGATGTGACAGCACAATTGATCCCTGAAAACAACCTCTTCAAATGGAGGAGCCTCAGTTTCCCGAGATTGGTTTTGTTGGTCAAGGGTCTACTTAGTTTAGAAGGCGCCATACTTATGTTGCCCCGAGGAGTTCTAATCGTCACTGCCGGCCGTAACCCCAAGCCTCAGAATGCTTACCACAGGACTTGACATCATCTTTCGTCTGAGGCCTGGCAACTCCAGCATCACATGTGATGTATTTGCAGATCCTAGGCGTTCATACAAAGACGTTGAGGATGCTACGCAGCCTCCTCTCCCTACCTACTCTCCACACCACCCCCTCCCTTCCCCCCCCCTCACACCTTAGCCATTTGTTATAGTACTCATTTGTATTTTACCTTCTGCACCTCCACACCCCCCCCCTCCCCTCCCTCTCCCACCCCCCCTCCCCCTCTCAGCAGAGCCAGTGTGAGGCGGATGGACGGAGCGAGACGCCGGTCATTAGTCCTATTCCGCTTTATCACTATCATTGTACGGAAGTTTACTCTGGGGCACTCGCCCTTAGAGCAATTGTATTTTGTTAGTATGTGGATATATGTCTACATGTCTTTTCTATCTCTCTCTTTTCTGACCCTTCTTTTCTACCCTCCCTCCCTCTCTCCCCCATCCCACGTTAAGCTAACGTATATGGCAAATAAGATTTATGTTGTGCTTTCTAGGCTCTCTAGGTGTCTATTAATACTTATAACTACCCATAAGGTGGGACGGGGTCATGACCCCACATTCACATTCTGTGCTGGGCCATGCCAGACCTGACCATATGTACGTGGAACGTGGGTGGCATCAACTCTCCCATGAAGCGGAGAAAAATTCTAATCTATCTAAACAAAAATAACATAGATTTAGCTTTCTTGCAGGAAACACACCTTACCCTGGCAGAAACCTCAAAGCTGCAGATGCTGGGCTGGGTCGTGGTCGCATCCTCCCCCTACACTTCAAAAGCCCAAGGAGTAGTGATTTTGGCTGAACGAAATCTCCCACTGGAAATACTGTCAACCAAGACAGATGTCAATGGAAGGTATGTGGTGTCATCTGTTTCTATTGCCAGCAAAAAGTACACCCTGGTCAACATATATGCACCCACTCCGTACTCAAAACAGTTTTTAAGATCAATTCTGGCCCTCCTAACACCCCATATAAATCAGAACCTAATTATAGGGGGAGATTTCAACATGGTACTGTCCCCCATGTTAGACTGATCCTCAGGTAAACATTCATCCTCTAACACACCAAAAGTTGGACTAACTTTATTGCAAGACTCCTTACAGGTGGTAGATGTGTGGAGAGCACATCACCCCACAGAAAGGGACTACACATGCCTCTCCTCCGCGCATGGGTCCCTATCCCGCATCGATTATATATTTGTCTCGCTCACAATTTTCCCACTCTCGACCAAGTCTAGTATTGGACCCATAGCTCTCTCAGATCACGCCATGGTGACAACGCATATCCAATTGCCCGATGAATCTGGCTGTAATAAATTATGGAGATTCCCCTCTAGATTCACCACATCCCCAAAATTTAGGGCCCTCGTAGAGGAAGCGATTCAAAACTACTGCACAGACAATAAAGAAGTGGGAGAATCAGATCCCACTTTATTCTGGATGGCCCTAAAACCAGTGGTAAGAGGATCAATAGTATCCTTTACTGCAGCCACAAATAGGATCTACTCTAAAAAATATATCTCACTACAAGCGGAATTAACTACCGCATTTTCCACTTTCAAAACCTCCTCTACCCCTGCACACAAACAGGCTTACCTCCTAGCGAAGACACACTTTGATGAATATTTGGCGGATATGGGTGACAGGTACCTTTTCACAGTGAACTATAAATTTCATCGGTTTGGTAACAAAGTGGGAACTCTACTGTCCAATTTATTAAAAGGCTCCTATAAACCTGCGATAGTCCACCCACTTCGTAAACCCGATGGTTCAATGACCGAGTCAAATACCCAGATTGCCGAGACCATGCAGCAATTCTATAAGGATCTCTATACCTCCTCCATCCCTGATGCCACTACCCCAGCACCACAAGAAGGGACAGAAACTCACACCCCCCCTCATGCCCCAGAATGGAAAGCCCTACAATACCCTACACTCACATCAGAAATGTCTAACTCGTTAATAGCTGAAATCACAGAGGCAGAAGTAGCGGAAGCAATTAAATACTTAAAGCCGAACAAGGCCCCGGGCCCGGACGGCTATAGCGGCGAATTTTACAAACTCCTAGCTCCCACTATAATCCCCATACTCACAAAGGCCTTCAACGACATGATCACCAAACAAAACCCTCCGATGCATTTCAACTCCGCTACTCTCAAAATCCTCCCAAAACCTGATAGGGACCTATCCCTACCTGGATCATACCGCCCAATATCATTACTGAACTTAGACTACAAGCTACTAGCCAAAATTGTATCAAATAGATTAAAGGTTATAATGCCGCAGATAATTCACGCCGACCAGACGGGATTTATAACAGGGAGGCACTCTGTAGTTAATGTTAGGAAGGTAATGGCAGTCTTGGCGGCCTCTCAAAAATCCCCTCCACACATTCATAATGCTATCCTCTCACTGGACGCCGAGAAGGCCTTTGACCTTATAGAGTGGTCCCACCTATATAATACATTATCAAAATTTAAGTTCCCCGAGGCCTTCATCGGCATTATTAAATTACTATACCACAATCCTCAAACCCGAGTAGCATGTAACGGGTTTCTATCTGACCCCTTCATCATAGAAAAGGGTACGAGACAGGGATGTCCTCTCTCACCCTTACTGTTCGCCATAGCGTTGGAACCCTTGGCAATGATGCTGAGGACATCAGACAGATATAGGGGCATATGGGTGGGAGATGTGGAGGTGAAAATAGCATTGTTCGCCGACGACATGCTCCTATTCTTATCAGACCCCCAAAACTCCATCCCTGAAATCCTTCGCCTTATCACCCTATTTGGTAGCAGGGCAGGATACAAAATCAATGTTACTAAATCGGAGCTTTTACCTCTTAACATACCGCATAATGACATTCAAGTATTGTCCACGACTACACACCTAAAAATCGCCCAGTCTCACTTTAAATACCTCGGTATATTGATCCCCAAATCACCCCGTGATATCTACCAGCTAAACCTAACAAAAACCATATCCACCATACTTACAAAACTAGACGGATGGCAGGATCTCCCGATCTCTTTGGTTGGGCGAATAGCTGTGATAAAAAATATCATTTTCCCTAAAATATTTTATGTATTACAATTACTTCCCTTTGTCATAACCAAGAAAGACAATCAAAAACTAAGAAGTGCCATTCTACGCTTTATATGGCAGGGGAAAAAAACAAAAATAGCATTTTCTAAACTTGCCATGACCAGGGAGGAAGGGGGGTCAGGCATCCCAGACATATACTCTTATTCCCTAGCCATCCTCATGAGATATGCAGCAGACTGGATGCTAGAACAAAGCAACTACACGAGTTTAGAATTGGACAGATGTGCCTTTCACCCATATTCGCCAAACGCCCTACTTCATACCAGGAAGAATCTTATCCCTATAGAAATTCTGAATCACCCATTATTTCATGACACATATCTAGGATGGACCCTGCTTAATAAAAAACTCAAAGGACGACATGATGCTACACCTTATGTGAATCTATGGGGTAATCCAGCATTTGTTCCCTCACTACACAATGCTATCTTTCTGCGTTGGAGGGAAAAAGGCCTGACTTCAGCCAATCAAATGTTTGATCCGGGCGGCGCTCTTGTCCAGTTTAGTGATCTGAGAGAACGATTTCTATTGCCCAACTCCAATTTCTTTATGTACCTACAAGTACGTCACTATGTACAATCCCTACAACTCACACAATCCCAATCTCAACCAACAGATGTAATCCTTAGAACACTGAAAAAATGGGAAACCCAAGCTTACAAATTGAAGCATATATATACACATTTAGCCAACATACCTGCTGAAACATGCATGACCAAGCTGGCAGACAGATGGCACCATGATATCGAGGGGATCCGAGCCCCTATAGATCTGGTGGGGGGATTTGTGGCCACGATGAAAGCCCTGCACTCAGCTTATCTACAGGAAGTCCACCTGAAAACAGTACATAGAGCATACATGTCTCCCAATATAAGAGCTCACTTTATTACAGATGACGAAGGGCGATGCCCAAAATGTGGGGTTGTAGCGGCCACACTCTTTCATTGCTTCTGGGAGTGCTCCAAGATTAGAAGGTACTGGAATAAATTATTTATGTTTATTATCTCACAGCTCCATGTTAAAGTTGCGCCGAACCCCAAGGCATGCCTTTGCATCAACTTTGATGGTTGGCTGGACATGGCTCTGCACAGAGAGGTGATTCCACTGCTTGCGGTCATGTTTACGATTTCCAAAAAACTGATACTCAAGCACTGGACCGCCAAGACCAGCCCGAGACTAGCCGACCTACATAGGATGACACTTCAACAAATGTTCTATGACCGAAAATACTTGTCAGATGCATCCCCTTCCGGTGACTCTCGCTTCCGCAGAAAATGGGAGAGATACATACTTACTCTCGATGATGACACTCAATCGAAAATATACCTTAATGCGGAACATCAGTCTTGGTCCCTTGCAAAGCATAACACCAGCCCACAGAGTCTCGCAATTCAGAATACTGTAAGAGAGCTAAGCCCAGCCCCATTGACTTAGCCACAAAGGGCCACCTCACCCTGAAACATTGAGGTCCTCTCCTCCCATCCAGGTTGCAGGAACAGGCGAGCTGATACCTAATGGCCCCACCAAGGATTGGGACTTTGAAGAGCCAACAGGCATTGTAACATTATTCCTCCTCCCATATATTCCCCCCCCCCTGTCTCTTCTTAACTTTCTCTTTCTTTCTATTGTTAGGTATAGATATAGGGTTTGTGATTGTGTTTGGAGGCTGGATGGGTCCGACCAGTAGGATATACCCCATGAACCACTGGCCAGAACCTTGGGAATCCCAAACTGCCCTACAATAAGATGTATTGTATAAGGTTAACCCACATCCGTTGATTTGGGTTGATAACTCAATATGAGGTTCTGTGGGGTAATTGTAAGGCAAGACGTATTGTACAAAACGTATTGTATGTTACTTCACTCAGCACTGCCCTGTTACATACCGGACTCCAAGCCAATTTAAGCTTTCAACTGTTTACCCGATTGTATTCACTATTGTATACATGTTATTACTTGTGTTGAAAATAAAGAAAACGTTTATTCAAAAAAAAAAAAAAATACTGTATTATATTAAATAATACCCTCGCAATAGAGGGCGATATTAACAACAAACCATTAGAGCATGCTTAATTAATACCTGTATAACGAAATTAGGGTGGACACTGCTATAAATAACATGTCCAGCAGATGTCACCATTGCTCCTTGGTTCATTTACTGTAGACACTCGAACAGTAACATTCTCCTCCAGCCGTTCTGGGCATACAGCCAATTTGAGGAAGAGCTACAATTGAGTTGTATTAAATGTTTCTATTTTAGCCTCAACAGCCCACTGTAAAGATAACTTTCTCTATTACATGATAAAAGCCAATTAAGGCAATAATTAAAAGGGTAAATAGGGAATCGATAACAAATGATCAAATAATTGAATCCATTCACGGGTTTCAATATCCTGGTGGGAAGTTCCATCCCCAATACACCAAACACCACTACTCTCAGTCACTTCTACCTACATTTTAAATCTTAATCACACAATTTCTTCTCTTCTTTTCACTACATGTGTGTATGTTAATGTAATTTTAACCCCTCATTTCGCTACCGTGTGGGTGTCTCCTTATCCAATCCATGTTTAATAAAGATAAAAGGAGCCCACACCACTTTTAGAACAAATGAATTTCAATTTGTTAACATTCTCTATGGTCCATTAGGAGTGCATCCACAAAAACTTCTTTCTCCTCTTTTCTATTCCTACCCTACCGAGTGGCAAGGTGAGTATCTACAGTATATCTTTGCATGTGTGAATGCATGTATGATATTAAAGTTGTACTTTTCAGGGTGTCAGTTTTTATTTTAACATTGATCATGCTGTGGGAATACAAGTCCTAGTGGGTCCTTTAATGCCCCACATTCTGGGACTTGTGGTTCTCTAAGTCTCTGAATACAGGAGAGGCTTGCTTGAACTTGTAGTTCAACAGCACAACCCAATGTTTTGTTATTACTCTTTTTTTACACCAAAAGACAGCCTAGCACCCATCACCCATGGGTGTTGGGGACAGCCCCGGGCTTCAGCCCTGAATGAGGGAATGGGCCCCTTTATTGGAGATGATATAAAAGTATCCCCCAGCTGTGTGCTGGTTTCAAAATATGGGGGACCCCTACTTTTTTTGTGCCCCATATTTTTGGAATCAGGACCGGTCCAAGAGCAAGGAGCTGGTTTTCTTAAATATGGGGGGACCCCATCCCTTTGCTCTACAATATTTGGGAAACCAGGACCAGATCTAAAAGCCTGGGGCTCAGCGGAAGGGGCGGAGGGGGTCTCTCTTTTTCATTTTTACTTTTAACAAGTTTTACAGACAACAATGCACAAATCACTCTGACCTGTGCATAGTTCTGTCAAACTCACCTGCCAGAACCAGGTCTACTGTTCTTGTGATTTTGATACTGTATTTTTTACAAATCGCACCCTATTAAATTTGCAAATTTTATGTTTTCTATGACAAAACATCTGGATGCGATTTTGAATGTGCGACTCTTTGTTCACGGCAAAATGTGAAACTTTTACTGCAAAACTCACACTATTACATGTGCGATTTGCAGTAAACCTACAATTTTGGCCTTTTTGACAAAAAAAAGTGCACATTCTATTGCTAATCGCCACTGTTTGCCATCTGCCGTTCTGACGGAGCCTGCTGCCTCCCTCTGCCGCCTCCCCGCTGCCCCCCATAGCTGCCCACACCCCCCACTAACCCTGCCCATCTCCCTGAAAAGGAGATAGGCAGGGAATCTGCTCCTCGCCACCATGTGAAGGGGACACGTGAGCGTGTGAGACACTTGCGCATCTCCATCAGATGCAGCCAGGGCCGTTGCAAGGCACCAGAGCGCCCCAGGCAAGTCAGGGTGTGGGCGCCCCGGTGTCTGCTGCCCGGGTACCTGTCCTGCGGCGCTGTAAAGCTGGTGGCGGCAGCGGCAGCGGGGGTCCCTGCAGTCAATAAGAAATAATGAGCGCTATCCGCCGGGCTATGCAGAAGCGCTTTTGTTTTGGAAACACTGGCCTCAGCCAATCAGCGTGCGGCCAGTGTTTCCAAAACAGAAGCGCTTCCGCATAGCCTGGCGGATAGCGCTCGTTATTTCTTATTGACTGCAGGGACCCCCCGCTGCCACCGCCGCCAGCTTTTACGCACATATACGCCTCAGGGCAGGTACCCGGGCGGCAAGGGGGGGGCGAAATACCACCCTCCAGTGGCCGGCGCCCTAGGCAAATGCCTAGATTTGCCTAGTGGTGGCGCCGGCCCTGGATGCAGCGCCTCTCCGCCAGACTGCACCACCTCAGGGAATCTAGCAATGCCCTGAGCTGGCTGAGAGGTGCTACATCTGTATATAATATCCTTTATCGGCAAATAAATCTAAAGAACCTTATTAACAAACATTCACCTACTATTTTTAATAACATTATTGTAATGCTAAAATATACTATAAACTGCGCGGGTGTGCAGGAGGTGCCGGTACATTCACTGTAGTCTTCTTTAAAGAGCAAAAATGATCCTTAAATTCTTAGGCAATTATAAAATAATATTGATATTCAGGACTACGTTCCCTGGTAGGAAGTTCAATGTTCTAAAGAGGTTAATATCAACAAAATAATGATACTTCCGTCTTCTGAATATCATGTTTTAAAGTCAAAGCAGCAAGGTAATGTTATTTTTTAAGAATGATTGTGGCATTTAAGAAAGTTGCTTTCTAGTTATTTTCCAAATGCCAAATTGGACCTTCAATTTGACTGCATAAATAGTTAAAAGATAATGATATCAGTTATGGTTTGTGCAGATTTTTCCAATTGTTTTTCCAATTTGTAGTAATCCTGGAAAGACTGGGTAACAGATATCCATTCACCCTAAATAACGTGTGCCCTGCACTTGTGTTGCAGTGTGAAATACCTGTAGATCATTTGCTTCATACAGTAGTTTCAAGATCTCACGGGTGACAGTTTATGCGATACAGCTGTATGCTATTGTAATATTATTATTTGGGGATTTTAGCAATTGTCATACATGAAACTGATGATCAACACCTGTTTAAGATTACATAGTTACTATAGCAACTCATTAGGAAGACAGCGATGAAATAAAAATCTTAGCCCATTCAGTTTAACAATATTTCTGTGTGCAGAAAGAATGCATTGCACATCTACTGATATTCTACAATCACATTAACTATATTACATTTGGTGACTAATGGAATTAAAATAAAACTTTGATCAATTATGGTTTTTACAGTGTACTGCCTTTTTAAACGGAATGAGCTAAACCTATTTTTAATTGTTATCGTCCAAATAAGTTTGTATGGTAACTCTGTAACCTTGAACAGGTGTTGATCATTAGTTTTATGTATAACAATTAGAGAGATTTGCTGGGCCATGATAGTAATCTATTTGTAGACTGGGATGCATTGTAGGACAACTGGTTGCACAACTGTGTGACCATAATTTGAACTGGGGGGTTTTATTGAGTAGCTTTGTCCCCTATCAGGGAGCCAATGCCCCTTTCTGGCACACAGCACCAAAATATCCTTGTATCTGCCTCTTATTAGTACTGTATGTAATATATTACCTTAGTTACTGTAGATTACAATGTGCATTGCTATTCTTAAAATGTAAGATCTAATATCAAGGGCCAGATGCACAAAGTTTCAGAAAGTGCTAAAGTGGAGGGAGATAAATTACCAGCCAACCAGCACCTAACTGACATTTTTCAAACCCAACCTATAACATGGTACTTAAGAACTGATAGCTAGCACTTTATCCCCCTCAACTTTATCACTTTCTGAAGCTCGGTGCACCTGGCTCTAAGTCATTTTAAAATATACTGTAGAACTGGTCAAGATCAGTAACTATAATAACTTAAATAATAATGTGAAATCTGCATTGGATTCTATAGATGTCATCCTGGAGCTTTTTGTATGTGCACTAAAAATGGGTCAAAAACCAGATTTTCATATCCAGCATACGATCCATCCCAAAACTATTTGGATATTATACAAATCCACGCAAAACATGGATTTTCTCTTTCTTATACAGTATGCCTAAAAGTAATGTTGTGATAATAATAGACCTGATCATGACATATGAACACTTTGCCTTGATCTTCAGTGCTCCATTAGTCAATGCACAGAACATATTGCACACCCTCCTCATTACAATTACCCCATTCTTATGGCTAGGGACAAAAATAAATCCATAATATAAAAAGGACATACTGTAAGTCATTATGCATTTGAAGTATTATTTTATTCTATGTCATTCTAGTTCTTAAATGCTCTTGTCAAGAATTAGAACATCCATTGACTGGAAAAGGGTATGTACTGTACTATACATCTACAGTGTAGGCATTATTTTTATTTCAAAGTGAAGTCAAAATAAAGCATTTGAATGAGCTAAGCAGTGAACACTATATTCTTATTGCCAGTATGAAGTTAAATATCTTATACTTTACACATTGTATCTAGCTGTAATTACTTTGTGACTACTGTTGTTATGACACATTGCAGTCTGTGGGCCTTATTCTAGTTCATTTTTTTCTGCCAAAATCCTTTTTAGATGGACAAAACCATGTGCAGGGGGGCAGATGTAAAATGTGCAGAGAAAATTAGATTTGGGTGATTTATTTTGTTTCTGTGCTGGGTAAATACTGGCTGCTGTATTTTTACACTGCAATATAGATCTCACTTTGAAGTAAAACCCACCCAATTCTAATTCTCTCTGCACAAGTAACATCTGCCCCACCTGCAGTGCACATGGTTTTGTCCATCTAAGACGGAATCCCTGCAGATTGGATAGGCATATATATTACTGTATATCTTTTTTTAAATTTTCTTTAAGGATTTTTATTGAAGCACCGGATGCATAAAACATCATATAGAACTCCATAGAATCACCTATTTATAAACAATTACATGTTTTACTCGCAGCCTAGGGAACAGGTCAGCACAATGGATCCCCTCGCATTCATCCCTTTAGTGAAAAAAAAAATCAGATGGAGCCGAAGGCGGACAGGGACGCGCAAGTGGCTCATTTGCTCACAGGTCACTGTCAGTAAGGTTGCGGGGAGCAGGGACAGAATGCTTCCCTGCCTATTTTCACTTCAGGTAGATGGGCAGGGAGTGGTGGCAGGCGGGGCAGACTGGGCAGTAAGCAGGGAGACAGGTAAAGTGCTGCAGAGCTTCTGGGAGAATGGGGCATGTGAGCATCTCCTGTGTACACGCCCCATTCCGTTGGACTAATGAGAGCGACTCCTCCATCTGTAAACTGACTTTTATTTCCACCACAGATCGCCGAACAGGGGGTGGGCGCTTATCTCATGTGACATCATCGCCCACCCCAAGCAGGCTTCAACATGCCTGCATTCTCAAGGGAAGCCCAGTGTTTTCATGGGGATGCCCATAAAATGCTGGAAGTTCTCCTACTCCTGTCCCCTGTGCTCCCGCCCGCCCCTTCTGGAACGCCCCGGGCAGTGTGAAACTTGTCAAAGCCGCTCAAAAACACCCCAGCATCGGAGAACGGGGCCAAATTCGGACCCAAACAAATGGGTCTGAACAAACTATGTTTATGTTAGCAGAGCTAGCAATAGCATATCATAAATAGCCTTTATTCTTCTATGAAAGTTTATAAAAAGTTAATAAGTAATAATAATCAGATAAACATCATATTTATTATTTTATTTTCAATTATCTTTCACGCTGTTGCATTAATACAGTTCGGATATCTGTTAACTGGATATCCAAAAACCAAAATATTCCGAAAACAGAATATCTTTTTTTTTGTAGGTGGACCCACCTGATCTCCCAGCACCTAGAAGTGTTTTTATACTCCCCTAGTCCCCTGGTGTCCCTCTGCATTCCTCGACATCCATCTTTCAAGGCATTCCCGGTTCCAATTATGCCGGTAACATTACTGGTGCACCCGTGCAATCCATCCTTGGGACTGGAATGCCTTGAAAGATGGATGCCGAGGAACGCCGAGGAACACCTGGGGACTAAGAAAGTATGGAAAACAAACTATATCCAAAAATCCCCTATTCAAAATGCTTCTGGTCCCGAGCATTTCGAATAAGAAATACTCGACCTGTACTTAAAGATTTAATATTGTCTGTTAGAATATTTGTCATTTTAGGATAATCAAGACCTTTAGGTTTTGTTGGAGTGTCATATTCATCCACGTGCAACTCTGCAAACTGCATTTTCACACAATAATTTACATTTGGGTGGACTATATATTCTCTATTAACAACAAATTATTTTACTCTTTAGAATTGAAGACATCTTTGCTTATAAAATACTTCTTGCACCAACAAAGAAATGAGTTACACAATGAAAGATTCACCATTGGATTACATAAGGGATCTATACTTGGACCAGTGCTTTTTAATATATTTATTGGTGATGTTGCAAATGTTATAAAAGGCTTTTTGCAGGATAGACACACTGGGAGGTGAAAAATAGATTATTAGCAACTACAGATTCATGTAAAAAAGGCAAAATCAATAACTTGGGTCTCAAAACTACCAAAGGCAAATTATAGTTTTAACAGCACTATATCAAAAATTAGTGAAAAGTAAAGGGATCTGGGAGTCACTATTTTGTCAGGTAAGCAATGTAACAAAGCAATGACAAAATTAACATAGGGAGAGGAATAGGTAGCAGAGGTGATAATGTCACTGTATAAGGCATTGGTATGACCTCATCTAGAGTATTGTGTACAGTTCTGGACTAGATGTACTAAGCTTGAAAAGTGATAAAATGGAGTGTGATGTATCACCAGCCAGTCAGCTGCTAACTGTCATTTCACATATTGTGTTTGAAAAAAATGACAGGTAGGAGCTAATTTTGAGGTGGTTTATCCCATTTCATCACTTTTCATGCTTAGTACATCTGCCCATAAATGTCCAGAAGGCTGTAAATAAAGAACATTAGAAACTGTGCAAAGAAGTTAACTAAAAAGGTGCACGGTCAAGACTCATCACAAAACTTAACCAAAACACTAATTGATCTTAATTCTAATAGTTTAGAGCAGAAAAGGGAGGGGCGTAAAAGAAACTTTCAAATATATCAAGAGTTTTAACAAGTTACAGGAAGGAAACATTATTCAAAGGTAATAGAAGTAAAATAAATTAGACTGAAACTGCACAGAAAGGGTAGTGTACAAGTGGAGTGGACTCCCATCAGAAGTGGCAAATGTAAATGCTAATATGATGCAGGAAATAAAACAAGCTTAGGATAGATAGTAGGATCGTCTTAAAAAAGAAGGATATAATAGGGTAAAAAGGTAATAAAGGTGCAGACAAGGGGGGTAATTAATCCTGGGTTCCGACTGTCGGAATGTTCTGACAGTAGGAACCCCGCCTCATTTTCGGTCTGCTTGCCAGTTTATTGGCAGGTGGAATTCAATGTTCCACCTGTCGATCGGCGAAAAAAGGGGGCATGTTGGCGAAAACGGACGTGGATTGTCGAGGTCCAGCCATGAACTCAACAAAACATTGCAGTTTTTCCCAAAATGGCCCTGACTAGTTTAAATGTCGAGTCCATTCTGTCTATCTGCCTTTCCGTCAGCATTGAATAGGCACCCAGTGCTATTTCCCCTGTCGGAAATAGCAACGAGGATTAAATAACCCCTTAGATGGGCAAAGTGTTTCTTATCAGCTGTCAAATTTAAATTCTAACCAGGGACATCAGTGTCAAGCCCTGTGTGTTAGAATCTTAATGTAATGTTTTACTGAATGGTAGCTGTAATGCAAGGGTTCTCAACCACACTTCTAAAGGCACACAAACATTATATTTTTAAGGTTAACCATACTTCAGCACATTTAACTTTAGTAGCACCTCAGTTGTTCTTATGTAAACAGCTGTGTTCAAGCATCGATATAAATAAACCTAGCATTTTAAAAGTACATTTACTAAAGCTCCTGAAAATGAAAATAGGTGGTTTCCCATAGCAACCAATCAGATTCTGTCTATCATTTCTTTATTGCATTTCGTAAAATGATAATGGTTGTTGTTGGCAACATTACCTCTCTTTCATTAAAAGCTTTAATAAAATTACCCTTTGAATGCAAAGAGAATTTGTCAAAATAGGTGTGAAATTTGTCAAGCAAACATTTTTATTCATTATAATGACCTGTAATGTTTACCTTATATATGAAATATAATCTTTTTTTACACAACACTTTTTATTTGAATTTATATAACAAATGTGAGTAATGCTGGTATTTTCAGCCGATATTTTGCTCTCACAGAGATTTTGGCACTCAAAGTGTTAAGGACTGTGATTGGGATCATACAGTAAGGGGCTAAAGATGTTCTTTGTAATATTGTAGATCCACAGCTTGCTTCTGGTTGTTTAGACTCTTTTAGTACCTGTATGCCAGGGTTTCGGATGTATCCCTGTTGTGGAAAACCTGGCATTGGGGTCCCTTGACCCCTCGTCAAGAGGGGGCTACTGTTACGAACCACTTCCGGTGGGTCGGTGTCATTTATGTTCTGTTTAGAGTTATATGTTTTCTCCGGATCAGCACTCCGGGTTTTACTGATCCATCTTGCCTGGTTTTCATGCATACCTTGGTCTTTGGGTGTGGTTGCCTGCTAGGCCTCCTTGTATTTAGGTATCCTGTCTGCACTGAGAACCTGTCAGTTATAGTCTTTTCAGAGTCTTGTCAGAGTCCTGTTATAGCAAAGACAAAATGGAAAAGTCTCACATGCGCTTAGAGTCCAAATAATGTTTCAAAATCCTCCACGTCATTCAGGATTCCACCTCTTTTCTCTCCCATGATCAAATATGGGGGGGGGGGAACAAACAGAGGGATGGAAGTCAAAAACCGTGGATTTTCAATATATTATTCTCCCTTTTGGTGAAGGACAATAATGGAAAAGGGTGTTTCCAAAAGATTCCAAACGGTACCAGAATTTCTTATGGGTTCACCTCACACGTGCATATAGGTGGAAGGTGCTCACATGTATGCTTACATAGGGTTGGTGTTTTGTACTCCCATAAAGGTATCTTTTCATATATAGTACTCCAGATTCCAAATTAAAAGCAGAACTCCTTTATTCCAAATTAAAACTCCAGTGGGACAGAAATAAATACCAGACAGTCTTTGTACCAATATCAGATGTGACCCGGGTAAATATATGGTACTCCACACTGTAGGTAAATTCTCCACAATCCACTGGGTAACAATGATTAGACACTATGTTCAGTTTCTATGCGTTTCGGCACGCTGTGGTGCCTTTTTCAAGAAGTGTGTCTCTAGATGATAATAATATATATTATACACAGGCTATAAACACCATATACATATAAGTAAAACTTTGTATAATATATAAAGCCGCCATAAATAAATATAGGCGGTCATATCTCATCATGCATCCATATAAACATTCTATATCGGCTATAAAACCCACAATCCTTTTTTATCATGTTTTGTATTTTTACTCGTTTTTTGTAAATTTTGGGACTTGCTGTGGAAGTCCTTTTGGATATTCATTGGGATCCTTTCATTGTTGGGATGAAGGATACTTTTTGCTACTGTTTTTTACAATAAAAATAATTTTTCTGAAGAGACTATCTCCTTGTTGGAACCATCTATATTGACTACAAAGATCCCCCAGACCCAGGAGTAAAAAGATACCGTTATATGTGGTGAAAACGCCGTATAACTGTGAGTTTGGGTACGCCAATACAATCTCTCTTTGGGACCTCTTTCCCCATCTCTATCCTTATAAATATAAGAAGCATCACAGTGGAGAGATTCCCCCTCCACGTAAAGATACCTTTACAAGTGTTAAATTGCACTGCCACGTGTGAGTTATGGTACGATATGAGTACCTTCTGGTCATATTAATATAAACACCTCCTAATAAAAGAAATCCCTGTGCCTTTAAAGACTCAGAGGAACACAAATTTGATCTAACACGTTTTCTACTATATTGTTTTGTTTTCCACTATATCATTTGGAGAGGAAAATTTTTGTCTTCTGGCCAAGGTCAAGCCCCTTCATATAAAGAACACGCTACGTGTGTAAAGAAATCTTCTTTGACGTGAGTTGGGGTACGCCACTACTTTTATGGTCTTTAGATGAAATATAACTTCTCCAAGTGAAAGAAACCTTTGTATGTGTACCTTACCTATATCTTTGGTGAGTAAGGTACGATCCAATCACCACTATTCCATTCATCAAATCACCGGGTGCTCCTTTTTGTTTTCGTGACACGGTGAACAAATTACTAATCTACTTATTGCATATATTTTTCCCACAACACTTATCACCTTCAACAACATCTGAGGAGCACACTGTGAAAGTGAGTCCCCGGAAAGAAAGAGAAGAGGAGAAAGAAGAAAAAGAAGAAGAAAGAAAAGAAGAAAAAGAAACCGCTACGTGCATTTACGCTGCCCTGCCTACTGTAAGTAGGGTACGCTCTCTTTTTTCACAAGAATATCCTATGTGTTCACTGTAGTAGGTCTTTGTGATGGTCAGTAGTAACCACCATCTTTCCTTCTAAATTTCCCTTATATGGTCGAGAAACTGCTAAGGAGAATTCAGGAAGACCCATAAGACTACAAATCCATCTTGCGCCCGTGGTTGGAAATCCCCAATTGTTGTGTATTGTATTGGTACAAAGACTGTCTGGTATTTATTTCTGTCCCACTGGAGTTTTAATTTGGAATAAAGGAGTTCTGCTTTTAATTTGGAATCTGGAGTACAATATATGAAAAGATACCTTTATGGGAGTACAAAACACCAACCCTATGTAAGCATACATGTGAGCACCTTCCACCTATATGCACGTGTGAGGTGAACCCATAAGAAATTCTGGTACCGTTTGGAATCTTTTGGAAACACCCTTTTCCATTATTGTCCTTCACCAAAAGGGAGAATAATATATTGAAAATCCACGGTTTTTGACTTCCATCCCTCTGTTTGTTCCCCCCCCCATATTTGATCGTGGGAGAGAAAAGAGGTGGAATCCTGAATGACATGGAGGATTTTGAAACATTATTTGGACTCTAAGCGCATGTGAGACTTTTCCATTTTGTCTTTGCTATTTATCACAGCGGTCCGGTGACCTCTATTTTTTGTCTTATGTGCAGCATTGAGTGTTTGCAGCGCTTGAGGTGGAATATTTTTCTTTTTACAAGAGTCCTGTTATAGTCTTGTTTAAGTCCTTCGTATTCTTGTGCTACTCATAGTATTCTGCTGGTTCCTGATTATTTCTATGTTTCTGGACATTCTCAGATTCTTAGCAAAAAACTGCCTGTGTATACTCCAGATTTATTCCAGCCTTGGGGGGGGGGGGGGGTGGTGCTCTTACATCCGCGCCCCCTTACCGCCGCCCATCGCCGGCTACCGCATACATAATTATCGCATATGATCTAACATATGCAATAATTATCACAAAAGACAGTTCTTGTGTTAAGAGCTGTCTTTTGCGTTGACCCGGCGGCTCCCCCCTCCTCCCAGGCCCCCCCAGCAGCCTGGAGCTGCTGGGGGGGCTGGCTCTCCTCCTCCCTGCACCCAGAAGAGGATGTACAGTGCAGGGAGGAGGAGGTCACAGGTCCGGGCAGTACAGCTCTGTGCTGCCCGGACACAGGTGAGGGGGGGTCGGTGCGGGGCAGCGGTGGGTCAGTGCGGAGTGGCTGTGGGTTGTGTAAGAAGCCCATAGGGTTCTATGGGGCATCACCAGATTTTTCTGCTTAGAGCATTCCAAAGTGTGGTAAAACCCAGATAACAGGGTTTTTACCGCATTTTTAGTTTAGAGAATCTCCCCCTGTGACTCAGGAGTCCTGCAAGCATTCCTGCTGTGTGTCAGAAATCCTTCTTGTGTCAAAGAGCCAATAATTCCAGTCTGTGTCCAGCTTCTGTGAGTACCAGCAGCCTTAGTCTTGTTCCGTGACAGTAGCAGTGAGGCTGCTAGAGTGCAGGTCTCATTTTATGCTTGCTAGACCAGTGCATGTTTCTTGTTTGTTTGTCTCTTGGCAGATGCCAGAGGCATTGGTTTGGCCTGGTGACGGTTCTGCCTAGGCGTTTAGGTTGCCAACCAATCCACAATTCTTTGGCTACAGTTTGTTTGGTTTATTATGATGGATTTACATTTTGCAGTAAAGGCTGCATTTCCTTTATTCAGTCCTGTCTGCAAGGTTGCATATTTTAGTTCATGTTTTTGTATTTTGGTTGTCTGGATAGGTGGCATCTGAGTACAGGGTGGAGCTAGTCTGCCCTGGAAAGGCAGCTACAATATTAGTGGTGAAACCTTAGACTTGCGCAGGTGCCAGCAGAATCAGGGTATAGTGATAGAGTCAGGGCCAGGCTCTTGTGCTGCTGTGGCTACACCATCTGAGCCACAGAGGCACATTTCTGGTTTTAACAGCCCAGAGTATCCTAACACTGTATGAACTTATTTGTCAGTAATAAATTATACATTTAAAAATGTGCCTTCAATCGTCATTTATTGATATATGTACGCTTCATAGAGGACCTGTTGTTCTTGTGGACAGGACCAGTTCCGTATCTAGAAGAATACATTGCAGGCATAAATAACAGCACTTCGCCTATCAAATACACCATAAACGTTCAAAGAGAAGCAATCAACTTCTTGGATGTGTTGGTTAAAATCATTGACCATCGGATTGCAACCGAAGTGTATAAAAAACCAACTTACAGAAATACACCACTTAAAGGGAAGAGAAACGGTGGTCCACAGAGAGTGGGCAGCCGTTCGCAGAAAGGATTCCTTTTTGGAGGCACACTTTTAATTTGTTAGAAATGATGTATAATGACTGAGTTAAAACTTAACTTTTAATTCCGATTAATTTAAAATAGTGGTAACTCCATAGAATCATATGAAGCATAGTTAGCCATGAAGAGTTAAACAACAATTTAAATATTTTAAATATTTTTGTGTGAACAAAAAATGGCCACTGATATATTACCATGTAATCGTATCTAAAACAGTGGCAATTGGTGGTGTTATTTTAAATAAACATGTAGCATTAATTATGCAACTTTAATTTTTAAATCCTTTAATAGGGTAGCTGATGATAACTCCAGAGTATGTGACTTATCTGTATATATTTGAAAATGTTATTAATTCAATTTGAAAATGTAATACAGAGAGTCACATACAATATGCCCATAGACGGTAGTTAGCCGTATGTTATAAAAAACATATCAGTATGGTAACTCACGCAGGTATCCTTACCAAGATGGGAAAGAAAAAAGTACAGTGAGTTGGAATCAACTCTTTCTGCTGCCCACCTTCTTCATAAGAATGAGCGGAAGGGGGGTGAGAGAAGAGTTGGATGCACTAATGGAAAAATAGCAAGTGAAAAGAGGACACTTCTGTAAGTGGTGTTAGGTCAGCCCTGATACCAGAGCATTGCAGGGCTGAAATTCGCCACCAGAAAGTCTCTCTTTACACGGAAAATTAAGAAAAAGGGAAGGGGGGGAGGGTTTGGAGAGAAGGGGCTGAGGTAAAATTTCTAATACAGGCTGATGGATCAACAAATATAAGTACTTATGCCGTTAATGTCTGGCAGCAGATTTATAAAAATGTGTGCTCAGAGTAGAGGTATTTAATTTAGTCTGTTGTGGCCCATTAACCTAGCAATTAGCTGCAATATCTCCACATGCAACTGGGCAAAAAAACACAGACAAAAATACACGAATCATTTGTATATCCAAGATGCTCAGCAACCTTTTAACATTTAGTGTATGGCTGTAATAAAGTTTTGTAACCAATGCTAATGGATCAACAATTATAGGTATTTATACCGTTAATGTCTGACAGCAAGTTTATAACAGTGTGTGCTCATAGTAGAGGTGTTGGTACTTGTTTCCTAGCGCGGCCACACCGATCACTCTGACAATGCACACAACAGATGTCTAGCGTGGAAGTTGCTGAGTTACCTCAATTGATAGCCATAGGTGGTCACAAATGTACAGCAGATTTATTGCTAATTAGCGGTGATAAATCATCATTAAATAATTGGCACCATGGATGTCTAATAGGGTTGACAATTTAATAAAGAGAGCATAGATGCGTTGAAAGATATCTGCTGCCAAAAAAATATAATAATTGTCAATGAACCACCATCAACCTGTCAAAAAATTTAACATTAATGTATTAAAGATGTAAATAAATTGTACATGAGTTACCTTATAGCCAGGAAAAGAGGGTTAGAGAGGAACGGAGCAAAGAGCAGTGCTGGGTGTCGGGATCAGTCACCGAGGTCCCGTCTTCAAGGAGCGGACGGGAGATATTGGTGATGAAGCCGGCGTACTGCTGGAGAAAAAAATGGCTAGGAGAGAGGTGTAGGGACGAACGCTGTAAGCGGTGTTAGATCTGACCTGATGCCTAGGCAGAGCAGGACAGAGATGCGCCGTCAGTGTGTCACAAGCGCCAAGAGAAGGAAGCAGGGAGCGGGGAGGATACCTGCGGCGGCTGGGGGTGGCTGGAACTGTGTCACGGCTGGCAGTTCCCCATGGACTGAGGAGGCTGCTAGCACCTATGCAGAGTCAGAACGCGTTTCACCATGTGGGCTTGATCACCTTAAATACATTGTCATCTAGCCATCACCCAAAGCCCCTTTTAACGAGGACTCCCTAAATCACAACTTATGAGAGTGGCACGAATCTCAAGTAATAGTCAAGCAGCGATCACCAGCACAAATGAACTGGTACAAAGGTTTGCCCAACGGGGGTATGATCTCCATGCCCTAAAAAAAACGCAAGCAGAAGTATTGGTAATACCGTGCCAACAACTTCTAACTCCAATAGTACGTAACAAAATTGACATCTTACTGTGGAAACAACAATTCACGACATCTAGCCCGGTGGTGCAAAGAGGACACAAAAGCATTATGGCCAATAGTAAAGTCTGATGCATCCCTTCCTTGTTTCAAATTGGTGAAGCCTATGGCCTGTTACACTAGGGGATGTAATGTAAAAGATTATGGCATGCACACAGACATTACTGGCTTTGATAATGAGAAACAACTGTGAAGATACGAGGTTCCTCAATCACTCAGACACCGAGCAGATGAAACCAAAATATGGTTTATTTTTATCACAGCACACACAGGTAGACAAACACAGGAACAAGAGGCAAATGTAGCATATAAACGTTATCGGGTAGCAGTCCAAAATGGCAGTCCTTGTAGCAGCAGTTCCAAAATGGCAAAACTATCACTTATTCCACACAGCAGTGATAGCCGAAACCTGTGTAAATCCACACAGCACAGACGCTCCACACCAAAGCTTGGTAGGATGCCCCCTTCCCGGGCAAACGATGTGTTCCACAAGATCCAGTGGAGGGTAGGACCCCTGAGCCCGGATTGCGACTAACATAAGGAGATGGCATGTGTACAAGTCATTTTAAAACCTTCTAAATTCCCACGGTACCTGAACTATCAGTGGGCATGCCCAAGTTCAGGATTGGTGGATTCAAGAGTCAGGTTTATCCCACCTGTCCATCTGCTGCTGCTGCCCCCCCCCCCCCCCCTGCTGGGTCAGGCTCCAAAGAGTCTACCAGAGATATGCAAAGCAGTGTCAATAAGGAGGAACAACCACAAGCTGATTACGTTATATGCTGATCACCCCCTGCGGTGCCCGGTCCCACTAAGTCTGGTATTGACCAGCGTTACACAAAGGAACTGAAGATAGAGACACAAACACAGTCTGATTGCATTATGTCTTGATCACCCCCCTGTGGAGATTTCCTGTCTGATCATATTGGGCAATATACAGTCTCATACTATGGTACACACAGAGATGGGGAATAGAAACATCTGCAGAGAACAAGAGGGCTAAAATGTACATTAATTACTGTGGAGTTCTACAGCCTAATACTATATGATCTGGAAATACACACACATATATGGGGAACAAACATATCTATAGAGTACGAGAGGGTACAGACTGACTAAAGTGTACATTCATCACTACAAATAATAAAATATCATAATTACAGTCTTACTGTCAGTCTGCTCACCTCACAACAACCATCTACATTCTTACAAAAACCGCCAGGGTGTTATAGATGTCTGAAATGCACCATGTGCAAAAGTTTGGTGGTATGCCGTTCATTCAAGCATCCTATTAACAACAAACAGACCAAAAAGTTTTTTTACAGAAATAATTATAGAAACAGCAAAAACTCCTATATTAAAAAATGGGTCTTACCTGTTCACAGACCCATTAATAGAAAATCCACCATTGTATGAGGATATATGAAAACTTTCGGCCTATAAAAGGCACTAATAGATTGAAGGTATGTGTCATTGAATAAAAATATATTCTACACTTTTCTTCATACAAGAATTATAACCATGTTTAATTTTAATACTGATCCTAAGAATCTTGTTCCCTCCACCACTAAAAATCTGTTCGACTTTTTTATTTTAATGATGAAGTTCCTAACGGGAACGAAACGCGTTGGGTACTGATCAAAATAAACGGAGAATCATTCCAAGAAAGAAATTGAAGCCACTAGCGTTTTTTCTTTTGTTCAAATGGACATTACATGTGTTACACATTATATATAGGGCGCTACTGACACTATTGTGGGTTAGGTAAAGAAATTGGTTCCTACTGGTAGGGGACCTTAGTGTCAAAAATAGCGACCAGATACCTATTGAAGCGCAATTTCCGAGATATTGTTGTATATATATATATATATATATATATATATATATATATATATATATATATCCCTATTTATAGCACATACAAAAAACGGCACTCGAGAGGCAAACCACGTGGTAGTACAACTTGACTTAAAGCATGACACAAATGACCCTATATATATATATATATGTATATATATATATATATATATATATACTGTTGTGTGCGGCCTGGCACTCTCCCAGCTGAAGCAATGTGCCCTGGTGCCTTCTGGAATAATTGGGTATCCATACAGTATAAACAAACAGTGGCACTCTGAGGTCTTGTAGAAAAAATTCTGTATTTAAGGCATTAAAAAATAATGCTGTGCTCCCGATGTTTCGGGGCTCAAACGCCCCATTTTCAAGGTGAAGGTGAAGAACAATTTCACATAAGTGTTAGCTTACCTCAGGCATTCCCAATCGCAGTCCTCAAGGCACACCAACAGTGCAGGTTTTAGTTATATCCAGTCTTGAGCACAGGTGACTTAATTAGTACCTGAGTGATTCTGATTAAACCATCTGTGCTGAAGCCTGGATATCATTAAAACCTGCACTGTTGGTGTGCCTTGAGGACCATGGTTGGGAATGCCTGGCTTCATAGGCGTGTGCACATAGAGTGTTAGGGGTGCACAAGCACCCCCTAATGCTGTGCCAACCCTTATAAACACCTCCCTGCCGCTAGCAACCAGCAATACCTTTTACCAAAGACTTTTGCTTTTTAGAATTGTATTCTATTAAAAGAAGAGCCCATCATTCAATTGTGTGTGTTTTGCATTGTTAATTGTACTTGTCCATTGTCATATCACTACATACCTGTGTCATCCATATCTCTACATACTTGCGTCATCCATTTATGTTTTTGACTTTTATTTGCATGAACTGTTACAGAGAGTAATAAGAAGATTAAAAACTGACTGAAACAGGCAGGAGATTATGTTGTGGCTGAGAGACTTTTATATTATAGTGAGTTCCAATAGATGATGGTAGACGCGCCTGATTGGTGGTGTTAGACGCACCCAATGGGTGTTGTTAGACATGCACAATAGGTGGTGCACTCCCTAATAAAATGTGCTGCGCACGCCTATGCCTGGATTACCTAAATAGGGTGATCATCCTCCTGTCCATCCCCCTATCCCACGTCTTCCGGAACGCCAGTGGCCAGAAGCTTAAAGTCGCAGCTGGCCAGAAATTGTCATGAAAACCTGACACACAAGTGTCAGTTGGAACACAAGCCACTGGTTGCTATGACGGCTGGGGTATACTGTACCACACACAGTCCAGGACATTTAGTTTTTCACATTTTTCTCACGAGTTTCTGTTTCACGGTCACTGTAGACATCACAAACTTTTACACACCATGTCCTTGTGTTATTTTTTATCATTTTTATCATACAGATGTATTTCACGTATACACAACCTTACGAGAGTGACAGTTTTAGAAATATTTATTATGCAGACAGGATTTTCCAATTGTTTGCTTTTACACAGGTCTTTTAAACAAAATGATACAGAGTAGTGTTGTATGATGAAAACAATCACACTTTATGTATTACTTCATGCACAATGTTATATGCACTAAACTCCTGTATCCATTCTCCCTGCACCCCGCAGCCTCTTCCGGATAGATCTACAGTATACCCCAGTTCCAACTGACACTAGTGTGTCAGGATTTCATGACAATTTCTGGTCAGCCACGACTTCTGGCTTCTGGCCACTGGCGTTCCGGAAGCCAGGGGACAAGGGGGGTGGACAGGAGGATGATCACCCTATTTAGGTAAGCTAACACTTTGGGGGAAATTTACTAAAGGACATTTGTAAAAAATAGGTGTATTTGTATCCAGAAATACACTTATTTTTGACATTTACTATCCCGAAAATAAGGCAATTCGTATTCGTATTGATAGCATATCAATACAACTACGAATTGCCGTATTTTCGTTATAGTAAATGTAAAAAATAAGTGTATTTCTGGATACAAATACACCTATATTTTACAAATGTCCTTTAGTAAATTTCCCCCTTTATGTCAAATTGTTCTTCACCTTCACCTTGAAAACGGGGCATTTGAGCCCTGAAACGTCGAGAGCACAGCATTATTTGTTAATGCCTTAAATACAGATTTTTTTTACAAGACCTCAGAGTGCCGCTGTTTGTTTATACTGTATAGATTTTGTGGTGTTAATAAAGTTTATTAGATGGGACAAGAGGATAACCACCAGGTTATAAAGGTGCTTGGTGGGTGGGTTGTTTTGTTGGCTGCTCACACAGAGGGGGAGTTCAATCCCCTATCAGGATATGTACGAGGAAAAAAATGGAGGGGTTTGTGGAGCGCTCAAAAGATTTAGTTGATGTATATATTGTAAAAATTGGATAAATTTACAGCTAATAATAAATTTGATCAATTGGGTATCGCAAAATATGAATTCATTTAATTATCACATAAAATGAGAATAATAATAAAAATACAGTTAGTATAAATGCACATAAAATTATACATAAAACATGAATATATTGCACTTAAGAGAAATCTTAGAGGGCATATAGTAAACCGCTTGTTATTGATTATGAATTAATAAGGACAATGGATACTTAAGTGAGTCCCGCTTGTTCCAAGATGGTGCTCTCCTCTTGTTATGTGTTTTATCCCACGTGGGGACTACAAACAATTGGATTGGAGCCACCATTCCCACCAAACTACAGTGAGGTACCTTAAACGGAAAAAAGACTACCACTTAACCAACTGGCACAAAAATACGGTACCGTATGAACTATCAAACCAGTCAAAAGTCACCCCTTGATACTCCTTTTCCCCCTCCCCACACATTTTAAAGAAACACTCATATCTGTTTTAAAAACATCTTTTATTGTATATTGCAGTGCTCGAAGTGGAAATTTAGAAGTGGGGGTATGCAAAAAATAAGGATGTAATTATTCGCGCGCCGAAGGCGCGCGCGCTCGGGGCAAGGGGGCGTGGCTACTTTTAAAAGGGGCGTGGTCACGGGTAAAGTGGGCGTGGTCATGTCCCCAGGCACCCTGACCCCGGCCCAGCACCCGATGCAGCTCATCTCACATGGTGGCTTGGTGGGCTGCTGGCATATAAATAAGTATATTTAATAAATAAATAAATGGTTGTCTCTTTGCTGCAGGGATAGGGAGACAGGGGTTGGCTGGGGTTCACAGATCTACGCCGGTGCTGTGTACCCTCCAGGGAACGCTAGTGTGGGACCCAGCTACACAGGATGGCCGGCAAGTACTGGGTCCCACGGCTGCTGGGCTCTGTAGTGCTGGACTCGGCAGTGCTCCACTCTGTAGCGCTGGACTTTGTAGTGCCCCACTCTGTAACACTGGGCTCTGTGAGGGGCTGTACTTACAGCCCCTCACAGAGCCCAGTGTTACAGAGTGGGGCACTACAGAGCCCAGCCCTACAGAGTCCTACAGCCCCTCACAAAGCCAAGTGTTCCAGAGTGGGGCACTACAGAGCCCAGCCCTACAGAGTCCTACAGCCCCTCACAGAGCCCAGTGTTACAGAGTGGGGCACTACAGAGCCCAGCCCTACAGAGTCCTACAGCCCCTCACAGAGCCCAGTGTTACAGAGTGGGGCACTACAGAGCCCAGCCCTACAGAATCCAGCGCTACAGAGTGGAGCACTACAAAGCCCAGCACTGCCGAGTCCAGCACTACAGAGAGAGCCAGCCATGTGTGCAGGCGCTCTCTCTCTCTGCTTGACAGGCGCTGCTGCACTGCGCCTCCCCGCTCCCGACGCCCGCTGTGTGTAGAGGTCAGCGGGGGTCACAGCCTCCTGTGCACACGGCAGGTCGGGCGATGCTGCACTGCGCCTCCCGTCTGACTCACCCGGCTGGAGGTCGGCGGGGGTCACGGTGACGCGCGGCCTTCTTCCTCTTCGCTCCCGTGCCGTCACTCACCGCTCTCTCTTCTCCGGCTGGCTGCGGGGTTCCAATCAAGGTGGCTGGACCCATGCCTCTCCTCTTCACCTTCCTGCCGCACGCTGCCCTCTTCCCCTCACGTGAGTCCTAAGCTTCCTCCTTCTTTTGCCTCCCCCAATCGTTGGCAGCTCTGGGCTGTCAATTAATGCTCGCCCCTGCCTCCGGCCCCAATAACTGGCTGGGCCTGCTGTGCTATGCATATAGTAATAGCAGTGTGCAGACGCTAGTCTGCACACTCCTATTACTTAAAAAAAAAAAAAAAATGACTGACAGTGGAGAAGTGGCGGTATGGTATACCGTTGTATACCGCCCCACTTCGACCACTGGTATATTGTATGTTATAAATTGCATATTAAATATTTTGATTATCGATGTGAGTAGCATACCATCATTAGCGCAGTCACCTCCATATCTTCTTCTGTTTGTCTTTATTGGGGAGTGACACCCCCATATTTTGTACTGCTGCTTGACCACACAGCTCTATCTGTTGCGCCTCCACCTAGATAACCCAGTTATCTTTTTTTTTTTTCCACCTGTAAAAAGAATGTTAAAAGAAAACACACACACACAGAAAAGTAAAACTTTATTACATACACACACACATCTCACTTTTACACCCACATACTCACCGATCCAGGATCCAGCGCTGGTCTACCTTCTGCAGAGCCGGCTACCCCCGCACTGACAGCGGGGACAACCGGCTTTCTCCGATGGAGCTAACCGCTTCTGTCGCACTGTCCTAGCGTGACACAGGCTGAGAGCGTGATTGGGCGATGCGTCTCCATGGAGACGCATAGCTCAGCCCTGATTGGGTGAGCTATGCGTCTCCATGGAGACGCATAAGCCGAAGACGCTCTCAGCCTCTGTTGCGCTGGGACAACACGACAGAAGCTGTTAGCTGCATCGGAGAAACCCGGTTGTCCCCGCTGTCAGTGCGGGGGTAGCCGGCTCTGCAGAAGGGAGACCAGCGCTGGATCCTGGAACGGTGAGTATGTGGGTGTAAAAGTGAGATGTGTGTGTGTGTGTGTGTGTATGTAATAAAGTTTAACTTTTCTGTGTGTGTGTTTTCTTTTAACATTCTTTTTACAGGTGGACTACAAGTCCCAGCGGGCCCATTAATGCCCCGCATGCTGGGACTTGTGGTTCTCCAAGTCCCAGCCTGCGGGGAGGTCTGCTGGTACTTGTAGTTCTCCTGTATAAAGCAATGTTAGTATTGAAAGATTTAACCCCATCAGGCCGGCGTCCACTGGCCAGGGACGCAGGTGACAGCCCTGGGCTTCAGCCCTGGACGATTGAAGCCTGGGGGGGGACCCCTTTATTGGGGGGGTCCCCACTCCTCCAGGTACCCTGTCCAAGGCTGACCAGCCACGGTGCTCATGGTACGGCCAGGGGACCTTATGTAAAAAGTGTCCCCTGGCTGTGGCATGACACTGCGGGCTGTTGGAGCCCGGTGTTGGTTTCAAAATACGGGGGACCCCCGTATTTTTGGAACCAGGTCCGGCTCAATGAGCCCGGGGCTGGTTATGCTCAGGAGGGGGGACTCCACGCAATTTATTTTTATTTTTTTTAATACAAACCCAAAATCGCACATAAGCTCAAATTCGAACATTTTCATGCCTAAAAATCGCACATTTTCATGCCAAAAATTTGCCCATAATCGCACTCAATCACACTTTTCTTGCCGGAACACGCACCTCATTAAATATGCGAATCCAAGGCAAAAATGCGATTAAAAAAAAGTGCGATAATGGGCGAAAAACTGACGTGCGAAAAACTGACGTGCGAAAAACTCTCATCCCATAGAATGTCACCCCATGTATCTTCTTTGACCTGATGATGAGTTATTAAAGACCTCGAAACGTTGCCTTTAATTTACCGTTGCTGAGTCATTATTGGGAGTGCCACCAAACGTTATATATATTGGGAACCAGTGTACTCTGGAACCAGGTTGTAGCACCCAGGAAGCAACTTTATTCTTGTGCAGCAGTGCTGCTCCAACATTATACACACACACACACACACACACACACACACATATATAAATATATATATATATATATATATATGAGTGTCAAAGAATAGAACATACACTTTAACACTAGAATATTTTATACTACAGACAACCTAAAACTAAATAACTTAGATAAGATAATGATATTATTAGTGGACATTTTATGAAACGACTGAAGTCTTAAGAGTACTTTGAGTAAATTGGTAAATTCCTGACATTCAATTAGGCATACAAAAATGCATTCTTGTAATAGCGTGAGTGTTTGTTGTTGTTGTTTTTCTGCTTTAAAGCCTTAGAAAATGTTTTTAGAATAAAATGTACTTGAACTTCTTACTTGAATCTACTAAAATGTCAGCATGCTATCACACACACAAATGAATCGTTTTTTACTACTGACTTAAAACTGTTTTTCATGTTAGCCAAACTGAACCTAAGAATAGCTGTCAGTAGCGCACGCAGGGGGGGTTTCTGAGTACCCAGAAACCCCCCCAGGAGTCTAAGGGCCCTAGGCTGAAAGCTGAGGGTCCCCTCTTTCCATGGGTATAAGAATTTTTGGTACTCTTTACTTAGAAGGGCGCCCATCATGGCCATCTCGGGCATTGAATGCACTAAAAAATCAGGTGCGATGCGACAGACGAGATGCCCGAGATTTCCCATAGGGAACAATGTTAAATGTCTCAATTGACCCGATTTTCCTGTTCAATGCCTCAATTGACCCAATTTTTCCATAGGAAACAATGTTAAATGGGCCACAGAGGCCAAATAAGCACCCTGAAGTGAATAATGGCCACCCGAATTGTTAACGCCACCCCACGATCAACGTCAACCCGAAGCGTGGCGAGCGCAGCGAGCCCGCGAGGGGCGGCGGTACGCGTCCTACGACCTTTTCATACCCCCACTATCCACGTCGGTGTGGAGTTGAGAATAGAAAGTGTGGCGAGCGCAGCGAGCCCCGCGAGGGGACGCGGATACCTTCACAGGTATCCGCGTCCCCTCGCGGGCTTCACAGCTGTCCGCGTACCCTCGCGGCGCTCGCTGCGCTCGCCACGCTTCGGGCTCGGTGGCTCGCTGCGCTCGCCACACTTTCTATTCTCAACTCCACGCCGACGTGGATAGTGGGGGTATGAAAAGGTCGTAGGACGCATACCGCCGCCCCCCTCGGGTGGCCATTATACACTTCAGGGTGCCTATTTGGCCTCTGTGGCCCATTTAACATTGTTTCCTATGGAAAAATCGGGTCAATTGAGGCATTGAACAGAAAAATTGGGTCAATTGAGACATTTAACATTGTTCTCTATGGGAAATCTCGGGCATCTCGTCGGTTGATCGCACCCGATTTTTTAGTGCATTCAATGCCCGAGATGCCCGAGATTTTTTACTAACGATGCCCACGATCAAAATCGTGGGCGCCCTTCTAAGTAAAGAGTACCGAATTTTTTAAATCGGCCCTTGTGAACCGGAGATATCTGACTTCAAACAGTGGCGTAACTAAGCCTCCGCAGCCCCCGCCATGGCGGGGAGGCGCAGAGTAACTATGGGCACCGGGGGGGGCTGCGGCCCGGCCACATCTTCGGTCACTTTCCCGTCACTCGCTCCCGGCGCCGGCTCCTGCTGATAATGAAAAGTGACACTTAGAAAATGGATGTCCCCGTATTGCAGACAGTTTTGGCAGCCATTTTCTAAGAGTCACTTTTCATTATCAGCAGGAGCCGGCGCCGGGAGCGAGTGACGGGACAGTGACCACAGATGCGGCCGGGCAGCAGCGCAGCGGAGACTGGAGGAGCTGAGGGAGACCGGACGGGATAGTGACCGCAGATGCTGCTCTGTCAGGTATGGGTATGGGGGGGGGCGCCGAAAAAGTTTGGCGGGGGGGCGCAAATTATATAGTTACGCCACTGACTTCAAAGCAGTGGTCCCCATCCAAGCCTGTTAATTGCTCTTCCCAGTCAGATATTTCAGGTTCTGTCTGACTTAGAGTTTTTCTGAGGGTATATTCCAAAAGCTGGGACTCTTCCCCTTTGAGGGACACTAGTAGATTGTCTCTACTGCCCAGAACCAGAGATATCAGCCTTCCAGCAGCTGGTTACTGCTCCAGCTCCACACACCTGGTATGTAGTTTTATATCCTCGATTGCTCTGCCTCCTGAACTGTGATAGCCTAGTCCCCAATACCAATTGGTAGGTGGGATCCTCTAGTGTTTAATTCCATTAAAATCTAAGAAATCTATTTCTGGGAACTGGAGATATCTGCAGTCAAGCAAGCTGTCCTCCCACCAGAAAATTATGAATAATAAGCCCACTCCACTATACACCCCTCCTCTGCATATTAAACATCCTCTACCACCCTGGAAGTTATGTATCAGGGCCCCTTCATTCAACCCAATGCTCCCTTCTCCCACCCCATCTCCCACCATCTGTGCAGTAAAGGGGTAATTAGTGGAAATTACTGATCCAGGCCCTACATGATGAGCGGTTGATATAATACCCCCTACCACCCGGGGACATCAAAGCTTCCCCCACCCCTACCGCTGGAGGATCGGAAGGTGCCCCAATACATTGCTATGCCCAGGGGTTTACACTGCTGTTGATGCCCCTGTATATATATATATATATATATATATATATGTGTGTGTGTGTATATATATATATTTATTATTATTATTTATATACATTTGGTTTATCTATAATACTACTTTAACTGACCCGGCCTATACTGGGTCACCTAAGTGTCCATCTCCGTGCTTTGCTCCGCCCCTCTGGAAACCCCCTTCTGAAAATCCTGCGTTTGCCACTGCATCTCCATAAGATAACACTGACTACCAGGTGCATAGCTATGTCTGCCCACTTACCGGCTCTCACATTGTTGTAGACTGTTCTCTTTTTATGTATGCTATCCTGAATGTGGGCAAATTGTTCTGGCTCTCCAGCTGACATTATCCAGAGACAGTGTAACTCAACCTGGTCTCCTGCTTGTGTACTTTTGCATGTGAGCGGTAGTCACTGTGATTACACGTTTGACCTCTGATTTCTGTATAGACACTATTGAAAGTGGGGAATGCAAAAAGGTCAACTTTTTCATCTTTTACATAGTAGTGTGGGAAGGTATCCAGTCATTAGATCTACAGTGTCTAGGCCAGTGGTTCCCAACCCTGGTCCTCAAGTACCCCCAACAGTGCATGTTTTGCAGGTCTCCACACAGAATCACAAGTGCTATAATTAGCTCCACCTGTGGATCTTTTCAAATGTGCCTGAATAATGAGTGCACCTACCGGGTGACCCGGAAAATGTTCACTGTTGGGGGTACTTGAGGTTCAGGGTTGGGTACCACTGGTCTAGGCCAACAGTCAAAAGGTCGACAACTATTGGTCAACTACAAATTAAGAAATAACTTAAATAGGCCAACTTGGCAAATGAAGATAGGATCCGGAAGATTAACCAGACCGACTGAACCGAGGTTAGAAAATGAGGGTTTGACTTGATCTGGAGAATATACCAGAGAACAGACCATAGGTGTGGACTGAAGAAATGGAGTGGAAAAGGCTGAAGAATTCTGTATACTGGAGACTGAACAGGAACAGGACCAGGGCTGACGACACAGTCAGGGTAGCTGGTAACATCAGGTAGCAGTTAGAAGGTCTGTGTGACCAGACTCAGTGGTGAATAGCTGAAGAAGTTAGTAACAGCAACAGAGCATGCTAATAAGAAATACTGAAAAAGGAATGTGATAGCGCTGGCCGGCATTTCTATATGGAATGATAATATACACAAATGTAAAAATTCATGCAGTTGGAAAGTGTGATTTCACTTTGGACATTTTCATACAGCAAATACAGCTCAAGCTTTTAGCTTAATGTCAACTTTATTCATTTAATTGCAATACATAGCTATTTTTTATTGTGTTATATACAGTATGTTATATCTTATTTTTATTAAAATTTTTATTTTTAAATTGAACTGTCTTGTGATATATATTTCAGCCAGCGCTGGCACATTAGTTTTTCTTGACACCATATAGGGGTCAGCTGCTGCTAATTGCGCAACACACAACCGTCCCTTATTTTTTCATAATAAGGGATATTGGATGACAAGGTGGATGTAACTTCAATCACGATGAAATGCAGGAAGCAGGAAACAGCAAAAAGTGTCTGGAAACAAATGTCAGGTAGCGATGTTGCTTAGAGCAACTTCCTAGTCCAGGAGTTGAATCTTTAAACCACTTGCTGTGCACTGATTGAATGACTAGCCAGCCGGCAACTGTAATAACAGTAATGGACTTTGAATGGAATAATCAGTGCATAACAGGAGAGCTTGCATGACTTCACCAAACAGGCAACCAAGGAGATAATGGCTGATCAGAAGCTTCTGTGGCTGGGTAGGGTTCTCACAAGTGTGCAATTAGCAGCACACAGACTCTCACTGAATGTATGGCAGCAGAAGTGCAGGCTGGAATACCCTGAGAATACAGCAACTGAAGATAACATGCATAAATAACTAGGTATGTGACACAGTGACGTGCGGTGAGGTCATTGCCTGGGGAGGCACTGACCCCACCCCACCCCACCCCCCCCGTGACCAGGCCCGGAACACCATGCTACATGGTATGCAGAGGCCACCGATACATGCGCCACCCCTCCCACCCCCGGCCTCACCTCTCCTCTCCTCGGCAGTGGTGGCGGCCAGTCCTCTCCACGCTGGTGACATCGGCTTTCTCCCAGAGGTGCTGGACTCCCCGCTGGCCGCACTGCTGCATCCTCTCCGGGTAAGCTCTGCATGTGTTTGATTGGACAGCGGATCCAGCACTGGATCTGCTGGCCCAATCACATCTGGGGGCATGCGTTTATACTGGTGCCCCTGTCATTGCGGCACCAGTATAAGTGCCACTTCCCCATTCATTTTCAATGGGCATTTACAGCCCATTGCTGCACCCTGCCCACCCCTACCCGCCCCCCGCTGCCCGGAGTTTTAATGTTATCAGCGGGAGGCACCTCCCCCACTGCCTCCCACCCTCACATGCAGCAGTGTAACAGGGTGGGAGGCAGCGGGAGAGGTAGAAATTATGAAAATAATAAAAGAAGATATATAAATATCTTCTTTTTATTATTTTCATCATTATATCTGCCTCCCCTGCCTCCCCTGACTGCACGTCCCTGATGTGACAGTTATGTATGCACAATAGGATGAACAGTGGCTAAAAATATACAAGCACAGATACTGTACAAGTGAATTTTGGGTATGAGTGTTTACAAAAAAAATATCAGGTTAACATATATAGTATGTCTACCCACAACAAAAGTGGGATATTCAAAGACCAAATCATTCTTTATTCTATTAAGTATTTATGTAATATTGTACATGTGGACATTTAAGTATCTATAATTTGATACAATTTAAAACTGAATTGATAAAGAAATAAATACAAGAAAAACAAGTTCCACTACTCGTTCCTTCATGCTCCCTTTCAATATGATGGTCAACGTGCGGGGATGGCACAATGGAGAGATCACCTTCCTTCCTTGAGCACGAAAAATTGTTGAAAACCCTGGAAACTTCCATTGAATTGGTTCCTGCTGCTTCCTATGTTGAATTGTTTCTAAATGTATTACACAGGACAAAACTGTCATAACATCGTTGATATTTGATGGGTTTGAGTGATGATCACCTATGCCTCAGATGTGGCTCTCAGAGTGCGGAGCTATTCCATTGCCTTTTGGGACTCTCTCATAATACGGTACTACTGGACTCAAATTTGGAATATACTTCACAACATTTGGTCTCAGCAATGCCACTAACCCCGGAGTGGGCGATATTTGGCATTGTGCCGGATGGAACCCGAGTAACGCCAGGGGTATGCAAACCTTTGATTATTGTGTCTGCATTTCTAAAAAAAATGCATTCTTTAGTTTTGATTGCACCCCACCTGTCCTCCATTCTCTATTTTCTTCAATAAATGTAGTGGCTAGATACATCTCTGCGGAAAGATGTTTCCACTGAAAATTTTTTTAGCCCCTGGGAAAGCTATATTAATACTCTGCCCCATACTCAAAAAGATCAACTATGGAGGTCCTTTAGGAACACACTTTGGTACGAAACACAACTCTGCATGCAAGACCCCCCGAATTAATTTGACACTATTTAGCTTTGACTACTACTACTACTCCCCTTTTGACCTATGTGTGATGGGATTGTTGACTTGGCGGTAGACCTGGACCCACCACATTATTATTGTTTTTGAACAATGCTTTGAGCAATTCATTCCTGTAATGTTGCAGCGTACCCTTTTTCTTACAACAGTTTACTGTGAGAATATTGTATTGCTTTATGGACACAGAATGTTTGTATTGAATTCTCTTCTCAGACTTTAATAAATTAAAGTTAAAGAAAAAAAAAGAAAAACAAGTGATACTATTAAGTTGTAAAAACATACAGGAACCACTGTCATGCTGAATAACCAACTTTATTATAAAAAGAGAATACATAAGTTGATTTTAAATGCATAGCAGTTCTTAATAACATTTCATACTTCTATTTAGAGTTTTTTTTTTTAATAACTATCTATTTTATTAAACAGGTTGAATTTAATTAATTATCTGAATAATGAAAGTTAAGTAAATAATTGTTTGTTATATGCACCACAATCTTAGCACCCCTAATTGAAACACAAATATTAATAAATACAGATGGAGCCTTCTTCAACCAGCCTTCTCTGGAGAGCCATGGCTCACCAAGGCTTATTATCATCATCCATCTATTGCTCTCAGCTGCAATACAATACATAGAACAATACAGTAGGTGATTAGCAGAGGGTTATTCTGGTTGATTTGCTCGGATGCGAATTCCCATCCCTGCGAGTCAACCAGATCCCGCCTTGCGAACGGTGGAACGCTGGCCCACCATTCGCAGGGGGCGTACATTTGTATGGTATGCGAATGATGATTCACATAAACATCCATTCACATGTCAGAGGGAATCTCCCACATCTCCTACAACTTTTGATGATCACCGACCATCTAATGATGTGGAAGGTGCAGGCATATGTAAGGTTGCTCTGAGGAACCTTTCGGTATGCGTGCACGTTCAGGATGAAGTTGGCGGGCAGCTGCTCACCCGCAAACGCATAAGCCCTTGTGAACGGACCTGAAATAAGGTCCTAAGTCCGACAGCTCTGGCTCACTTAATCCTTTTAAAGGGATAGATGGGTATGGCTCTACATGTATACTCACAACAGATTCTGGTTCTCTTGTGTGATCATTACAATTATGGGCCTGATTCAGACCTGTTCACTAGGCTGCGTATAATCACAGCCTAGTGAATAGGTAAGTTCCGCCCACTGCCTCACCGATCAACTGCCAAACACCCTCCTTCATCACCCAAATCCCCTTGCTAGCATGCAAGGGGATGTGTATGTGAACACATCCCCTCACATGCGGCCGCCCAGGCGAATAATCATTTGATGGTTGTCCCATCATTGAATGATGTTTTTCCCGTTGGCAGATAAAGGTCAGTCTAGGCTGACTTTTATCTTGGCCGGAGATGGCTAAATTCGGCAAGGACGGCGATGTCATGTGGCGATGTCGAGACACCTGCATTTCCAGGGGAACGCATAGCATTTTTAAGGGGATGCCCATAAAAGCTGAGCGTTCCCCCGCTGTCGCTCCCTGCCCACACCCTTCCCGCTCTCAGTGCGAATGCCTCGGTGAGTGTGATACCACATGTTTGGACATGCTCATATATAAGCATGCGCAGACCCCCACCATTGAAAACGGCCCCTATCTCTCCTATCTCTCCTAGTGCAGTTGGAATATATTAGACGTGCTATTTCATAAGTATGTAAGTGCAGAGTGTTTTCTGTCAATTCAATCCTTAATAAGAGGCTGTACAGCCACCATTCTTTATCAAGTTGGAAATAAAACCTTGTCACACACAATATCTTGCACCAAAGCATTAAAACTAAATAAAATAAAGATGTGCTTTTTGTACAATGCAGATACATGTGAAAACCAAAACATTCAACTGAAGTGAATCAGAAATAATATTATTATACCTTTGGTAGACTGCAGTCAATTCTTTAATTTAATAAATTTAAATAAAATACATCTGAAAGTAGAATAATATTACTTTTTAGCTAAAAAATATTTGGTTAAACAAAATGTGGAAACATTTATTTAGTGACTGTAAAGAATGAACATACATTTTTCCAGAAATACAGTATACGGTAATATTTTATAGCAGATACTGGTCAGCTTTATTTTACACACATTGGAGGTTATTCTGGTTGACATGCAAAGCTGTGAAATTCGCAGCTTTGCATGTCATTCAAACGCCACCCACCACTTACAGTTTAGGCAACCCCCCCCAAGACGAATATCCCCGTACGAGTGCGAATGGATGTTTTGCATATACAGGATGAGTATCCCTTATCCAATATCCATATTATTATTCCAAAAACCATACATTCCAGAAAGTGGAGACATTTTTTTTTGCTAAAAGTACTACCGGGGACATCTGTAACTGGCACTACTGGGGATATCTGTAACTGGCACTACTAGGGACATCTGTAACAGCACTACTGGGGACATCTGTAACTGGCACTACTGGGGACATCTGTAACTGGCACTACTGGGGATATCTGTAACTGGCACTACTAGGGACATCTATAACAGCACTACTGGGGACATCTGTAACTGGCACTACTGGGGACATCTGTAACTGGCACTACTGGGGACATCTGTAACTGGCACTACTGGGGACATCTGTAACTGGCACTACTGGGGACATCTGTAACTGGCACTACTGGGGACATCTGTAACAGCACTACTGGGGACATCTGTAACTGGCACTACTGGGGACATCTGTAACAGCACTACTGGGGACATCTGTAACTGGCACTACTGGGGACATCTGTAACAGCACTACTGGGGACATCTGTAACTGGCACTACTGGGGACATATGTAACAGCACTACTGGGGACATCTGTAACTGGCACTACTGGGGACATATGTAACAGCACTACTGGGGACATCTGTAACTGGCACTACTGGGGACATCTGTAACTGGCACTACTGGGGACATCTGTAACTGGCACTACTGGGGACATCTGTAACTGGCACTACTGGGGACATCAGTAACAGCACTACTGGGGACATCTGTAACTGGCACTACTGGGACATCTGTAACAGCACTACTGGGGACATCTGTAACTGGCACTACTGGGGACATCTGTAACAGCACTACTGGGGACATCTGTAACTGGCACTACTGGGGACATATGTAACAGCACTACTGGGGACATCTGTAACTGGCACTACTGGGGACATATGTAACAGCACTACTGGGGACATCTGTAACTGGCACTACTGAGGACATGATATGTAACTGGCACTAAATATGTGCAAGAAAATGATTGCTTGGCATTCAAATTCAGTGCCTGAGATAGTACACAAACTTTGTTTCATATTTTGAAACCTTGTTTTATGCAGAAATTAAATATATATGTGTGTTTCATGTGTTTTATGTGTTTATACAACATAAATGCAAGATACCTCAAGATACTGTACATCATTGAAATATAAAACTATTCCGAAATACAGAATAATTTGTTATCCAACATTCTTCTGGTCCTGAGCATTTTGGATAAGGGATACTCAACCTGTACATCCAATTGCAGGCCTGTGTGAGAGGACAAAATCATTTAATGGTTGCCAACCATCAAATTATTTTACAGCGCTCACAGACATAAGACACCTCTGTGGCCAGGGCCGGCGCCACCACTAGGCAGGTCTAGGCATTTGCCTAGGGCGCCAGCCACTAGAGGGCGGTAATGAGCCGCCGGGGAGAGGTACCATAGAGGTACCATAGAAAGCTGGGAGCGAGGAGCAGGTAAGAAAGTGGGCTTCCACCCCCCCCCATCCTGCCCATCAATCAAAGCTGCCCTCCTTCCCCCCTGGACAAGGTATCGGCAGCATTGCAGCAGTATTCGCCCGCACACACACACCCCCTCCCACCTCCCGGAGCGCGGCTGCCCGCTGTGGTATTGCCCGCAAAACAGTCCCGTCCCCATCACACACAAACACCCCCGCCCCGGAGCCCGGGCGCCCGCCGCAGTATCGCCCGAACCCCCCCCCCCCGGAGCGCGTGCGGGGGGGTGCATCGGGCGGAGGTTTTGCCTGGGGCGGGGGGTAGGCTTGCACCGGCCCTGTCTGTGGCACCCTGTAAGAGAAGCAGGGGGGCAGCTGACATCCGCTGGGAATGCCCATGAAACGCTGGGCTATCTCATCAGCGTGTCCCTTCACCCCCCCCCCTGTATACAGTACAGTTGAGATTACAGTAGTTCATTGATAATGCAGCCTCTTTTGTTATTTTTTGCATCGTAAATCAGCATAAGAAACATACAGTAAGTGCTGCTGCTGCTGTTGAAAATGATACTTTTGACATTATAGATTATTGACTGCATCCATTTATTTTAACACTGTAAATCAGCATTAGCAACAAGCAAATGAAATTCACAGTGCATAATGTATATTGATTAAAAATTCCTAAATATTTATGTTTATAATGCTCCATAGTCTGACAGATTTGACATATTATGAGTTTTTATCTGTCTATATACAATATGCTTGCCTTCTTTTGGAAAAGCATTTCAGGGAGACTGTGAAAGCAACACTTTTAAGCTAAAGTGCATGTGTACTTCTACATCTGAGAGGAATGTCATAAAATGACTTACATCAAAATGTAAGAGCCCTAAAGTATGATCTACTTGTTGATGAAAAGACACTGATACTTTTTGTATTATATTTTGCAAGTGGTTCCATATGTACAGATGGAGCGCCTCTCACCCAGCCCAGGGAATCTCCAGAATCCTTGAGCTGGCACAGGCTGGCAAAGAGGTGCTCCATCTGATGGGGCCACGTGAGCGTCTCACACACTTGCGCATCCCGTCAGCAGGGAGCAGATTCCCTGTCCGTCTCCGCTTCACGGAGATGGGCAGGGTGAGTGGGAGCTGCCGGGGGCTACGAGCGAAACGGGGGAGCAGTGGGGAGCTGATGGGCTCTGTCAAAATGGGGAGTGCGAGCATCTTGTACGTGTGCGCCCCCTTCTGGTGGATGACGCACAGTGGTGGTTGGCGATAGAATCACCAGAAGCATCTCTAATGAGAGCTGCTCCATCTGTATTTCAGGAAGTCTTCCTCACAATTACTGACAGATGACAAGTATGACACAATGTATGGGAGCATTATGATTTAAAAATAGTAAACACAGTTGTTTGATAATAAATGGTTTCACCCAACCTCTTACCATGAGTGAAAGAAAAGTTTGTGAGTTATCATTCATATTCTCTGACAAATGGCCAGAAAATCACAATTCTGCTAGGGTATATAAACTCATGAGCATAACTATATATATATATATATATATATATATATATATATACACACATATATATATATATATATATATATATATATATATATATATATATATAAAGTGGGGGGTTGTTAGGAGTGCGCTCTAATGGTACCACCTAACATATGAGTATACCAATAAACATGATCTATCAATCATTCATTTTTCTGAAGTGGAATTTCAGTATTCAACAATGCAACGTAGACTTCGTTCAGAGGTTGATTGTTTATTTAAGAATCCCAACGCGTTTCGTCAACACGACTTCATCAGGGGCATTGCAATATAGGGGGTTATTTAACATGGAAGGTATTTCCTTATATCGGGTAATGTTATAAAATCAATAAAAAGTAGTAGGGGCTGGTCCCCCAGGGTAGATCAATACCCTTTAGAAGAAATCGAGTAGGTACTCTTGTATCTATAGTATACGATGAGCCACACTAGTGGATGATAATTTGGACCACTGTAGGGATATAGCATTCACACCTACAGCTCGTGTTGACGAAACGCGTTGGGATTCTTAAATAAACAATTTCTACAAAGTCTACGTTGCATTGATGAATACTCAAATTCCACTTCAGAAAAATGAATGATTGTTAGATCATGTTTATTGGTATGCTCATTTGCTAGGTGGTACCATTAGAGCACACTCCTAACAACCCCCCACTTTGTGTTACCCTCTGTTTCTCACTAACAGGAGAAATGTTCGGGAGTTGCAGCTCGCCGTTAGATTAGCGCAATACCTGAACCATATCCTGTGTTTTATATATATATATATATATATATATATATATATATATATATATATATATATAATATTCTGTGGGAAACGCACACTTTCAAATATATTTCAGGCAGGGGTTCAAGGTCAGAGACAATGGATATATTAAGCCAACCAGAGAGACCCTCAGTCTCCTGGAACGACAGGACCAGCACACCCTTGTATTAGATGCAAAAAATGTATTTATTGAAGCATCGTGTCAATCATCATAAAGATAAAAAATTCATCATACTTAGCAGTGACTGGCCAAGGGCTGAAGACAGCAGCATACAATCATGCACAAGTGCTCTGACGGGCCGTTTCGGTAAGTACCTTTCTCAAAGGGATGCCCTTTGAGAAAGGTACTTACCGAAACGGCCCGTCAGTGCACTTGTGCATGATTGTATGCTGCTGTCTTCAGCCCTTGGCCAGTCACTGCTAAGTATGATGAATTTTTTATCTTTATGATGATTGACACGATGCTTCAATAAATACATTTTTTGCATCTAATACAAGGGTGTGCTGGTCCTGTCGTTCCAGGAGACTGAGGGTCTCTCTGGTTGGCTTAATATATATATATATATATATATATATATATATATATATATATATATATCTATATAACAATTCAAATCAAGAAGAGTCACTCGGGGGTCTTAGTAATAAAGCAATATAGTGAAAAAATGGTGTCCCAATGCTTCAAGGTTAGCAAATCCCTTTTTCAAGGTGTACAACACAAGTGTTTTTGGGACGCCATTTTTTCACTAAATTGCTTTATTACTAAGACCCCCGAGGGCCTCTGCTTGATTTAAATCGTTGAACCGTATCTATCTATCTATTTATCGTATAGGTAAGCACCAAAACTCTGTTAACTATTTCATTGGGGACGTCCCAAAGCCTTCGCCACAGGTGGGAGAGCGGTAAGCTCCCAGCCAAACAGAATAGCAAAAATGAGAGTCCAAAGCCACCCAGGAGAGACCTAAAACATGCTTTAAGTGCCTGATTCAGAGAATCAGTGTCTTTTTCGATGCAGACCAAGCTCTACAAGATGCACCTTGTAAAACAGAGTGTCAGATTTACACATCAAAGCGGTCTGTTCCACATATATCTTTAAAACCCTGACAACCAAAAGATTGGAGATAGAAAGGCAACTGAAAGAACTGGAACCACAATAGGTTGGTGCATGTGGAATGCCAAGACCACCTTAAGAGGAAAAGCGGATCTAGTTTATGCTGCCCATACACTTGTGAGATATTGCATGCAATCATTCATTTCGACCACATCTGGCCGATAAATCGAATGATTGTATGCATTTTAAAGGGGACATTCGATGCAATGCACGGGCACGCCGGTCGAATGTTGGGTCTCAAGATCTTATGTGTTGCACATAATATTTATCGAATTGCAGGAGCAATCGCATTTGGTTTTTAACTACATGCAATGCTCGAATGCAATCCGCAGTTTGGGGGAGGAGGGAACGCTTTTTCATCGGCGTGGGGATGGGGAGAGGGGGCTGGAGGGGCCGCTGGCGGCGTGGGAGATGGCAGACGGAGGGCGGTGTTATGTAGCGCAAGAAGTAGCGCTAGCGGGCGGCTGTCAGCGGTGGCGGCAGAAGTGTTTAAACAACTGGGCAGCCCTCTGATTGGCTGAGATAGCTCAGCCAATCAGAGGGCTGCCCAGTGTTTAAACACTTCTGCCACCACTGCTGACCTCTGCCACCTCCTAGCGCTACTGTGGTGGCAGAATTGATTAAACACTGGGCAGCCCTCTGATTGTCTGAGATAGCTCAGCCAATCAGAGGACTGCCCAGTGTTTAAACAATTCTGCCGCTACCGCTGACTGACCCCCGCCGCCTGTAAACGCTAGCGCTTCTAGCGATACATAACGCCACCCTCTGCCCGCCCTCTTTCAGCACCCGATGTGCCATCTCAAGATGGCATGCGACATTGGGTGCTGCAAAGGGGGCACTTTAGCACCACAAGATGCTATCGGGTTCTATGGACATCGCACTGCGATGTTGCATTGAATCTGATCGCACAAGTGTATTGGCAGCATAAGAATTTCACTCTGTCCTCATGAAACACATACAAGGAAATTGACATGACAAAGCACCAAGCTCCAAAACCCTCCATGCCAAGGTGAAGGCCAGGAGAATTACCATCTTCCATGTGATATATTTCAGGTCCACAGTTTCCAAAGGTATAAACATATTGAATTTGAATAAAGGTAAAACTAAGTTCAGATCCCAAGGCTCTGTATAGGGAACAAATGGAGGTTGAACAAGAGAACACCCTGAACAAAAATGTTTGAACCTCTAGTAAGACAGCCACACAAGTTTGAAAAAAAAGAGAAAGAGCCATTGTGTAAATGGATTTGAATGAGGTCTTTCATTTATGGTAAGTCTACTCCTTTAAGGAGGTGGCACTTTTGATAGGCAGAATACAGAGGAGTCCACCAAAGGAGGAGCTTACCATTTTTAATTGGTATCAAAGTGGGAAAAGGGTAACAGGAGAGTATTCTTTTTGAAATTTTATACCTCCTATCTGGGTGTTTTCATGCCAGTTCCAAATGGTTATCGAGTTCTTGTGATACGTGAAAGGTGACCAAAGATTTCTTCCTATTAAATAGAGAAGTCTTAGGGGGCTTCTGTTCCGAATCTGAAGCTCCCAATATCTAATTTTTTGCAAGGATAAGATCTTCAACCCCCTGGGAAGTCATCTCAGGGTCCAAGGGAGTCAAATCCTGGTCCGGAGAGACCTCCCTCAACAACCGATTTCTCCTCCTCTGAATCGTCTTGTGGAAGAATAGAAGGTCACAGTATTTTTTTCTTCTGAAGTTGAGAAGATGAACCAGGTTATTGAGAAAAGAAACACTTCACCAATTTCGCAAGTGTGCCCATGCTGGTTACGGTGTTGCTGAGGGACCTGGTGGAATTGCCAGAGTTCTGAATGACTATCTATCATTTTGAGGAGCAGCCAGCATTGAAGCTAGGTCAGGCATAACACCCATAAGGGCCGTAGCCCATTCTGGAGTCAGGACTTGAAAAGTAGGCACATGAGAAGGGAATGTACCTGTGTCACAGGATTCACATAACAGGACAACCTCTATATTTTTGGTACTTGTTTAGTTTCATGGCGGCAGCTCTATGCTATGTTTGAATCATGGCATTTGAAAGCTGGCAGCCCGCCAAAGGCTGCCTTACTTCTCTAAGCTATGTTATCAGCGTATAGCGTTGTCAGAGCCCAGTGCACTTGTGTAGTTTCACGGCACTGCCAGCTTGAACTACGTTGTCAGCGTAGTGACTCCACCTACGTTGTCAGCATAGTGACTCTGCAGCAACCCTTTACGTTATCAGTGTAGCCTGCCTTACTTGTGTAGTTTCACAGTGATTCCGTGGCAGCCCAGCGCACTTGTGTAGTTTCACGGTGCCGCCAGCTTGAACTATGTTGTCAGCATAGTGACTCCGCCTACGTTGTCAGCAAAGTGACTCCGCGGTAGCCCTGTGCTGACAGGTCATTGTGGCACTTGTAGTTCCACAGAGAAATAGACAGCCCGGCACACCGCTAACAAAGGGGGCGTCTTAAATAGACACCCCGGCATACTGCTGACAAAGGGGATGTCTAAAGGGTGCGGCTAAAATTTAGACGCTATAGTTTCTAAGTACAGCACCGGCAAACCACTAACAAAAGGGCGCATCTAAAATTTAGACGCTCTAGCGTCTAAATTTAGATGCTCCGCAAACCGCTAACAAGGGTGCATCTAAATTTAGACGCTAGAGCGTCTAAATTTTAGTCGGGTATAGGGGTGCAGCATTATTCCAAAAAATACACAGACCAAAAAAATGTCAAAAACACTAGTAAACCTGTCGACAATGACACTTGTCGACATAACAGTTATCAATCTTGTTTATTCCACTATTCAAGCCAGCCTGAAGCATGGGGAGCGTAGCGAGCCCCGTAAGGGGATGCGGTACATATCCTGCTGACCTTTTCATACCCCCACTACCATTTCGGCGTGGAGTTGATTGCATAAAGTGTGGGAATGGGGATAAAGTGATCCCGAAGCGTGGCGAGCGGACACGGGTAACTTCACATGTATTCCGCGTCCGCTCGCCACACTTCGGGCTCGGTGGCTCGCTGCGCTTGCCACACTTTATAAATTCAACTCCACGCTGACGTGGGGAGTAGGGGTATGAAAAGGTCAGCAGGGCGCGAACCACGTCCCCTTGCGGGGCACGCTGTGCTCGACACGCTTCGGGCTGGCGTGGGGCTGTTTTAGTAATACATTCACAACTGCCATATTATACACCTGAGGCAGTAATGACGACATGTGTTAACTGGTAACTGGATTTTAGTTAAGATTAAGAAGAAGAATGAAGGAAAAATAATGAAATGACAATACAATGAATAAAAATAATAAAAAAGACACAAAAAAATGAGAAAAAGTAATTCCTCGGAAACTGCACTGTCAGAAACAGCAGCCGAAGTCGACGCAGTTGACTTTCTTTGCCTGGGGGAGCAGGGTCAGTCCTCCAGATGAACTCCTGCAAGTAGGAGTCCAGCTGATGGCGCACAGTGCACCTTTGGCGCTTATTGCGCCACTTGCAGGAACCCCAAAGCCTCTCAATGTTCTGGGTGTGAACCCCGGTCTCCGGATCCACAAAGTGGTACTGGTGGTTCACCCTGGCGCGGTGGTACCCAGCCTGCTCCAGCTGCTCCATCTTGTAGGCCCGCCAGCAGTTGGAATAAATGGTGGTTCCCTGGTTGCACGTGCCTCCGCTTGGCAGCCATGAGGGTGCTGGCATCATGTCCCTCTACTGCCGTAACAAAGCACTCTCCGGTATCCCTGGAAATGCCCCCGAAGATCCACTGCATGCGGCCAACATAGCTCTTTGGATGAACAGGCCTTCGTCAACTTCCATGATGGTGCTTGGGCCTCCAATTCACAGGTGAGGCTGCGTCAGGAAGTCGACGGTGCAGGCCTCCTACATTAAGTTGTTATAGAGGATATTGGTTGCCAGTGAGATGGACAGCTGTCGCTGACAGAAGCGGATGCTGGTCAGCTCCTCTGCCCAACAGAACACGAACCAGATCAGGGTGACAAAGGTCAGATGGCACCCTCTGAATCACTGCAAAGCCCTGACACTGACCTTCTTGCCACAGCTGCGGATATGGCAGCGCCACATCCGCTCCCTGACACTGAGCCTCATAGGATGCCCATTGGGGCAGGTCTGGGTGTCAGGCAGGAATTTGCGGCTCTGCAGAAATGCCACGACTCCTCCTCAGTCTGGGGCAGCAGCCATGCCTGAAATACATCTGCCTGTCATCGAATCTAACATTACACTACTTCTGACTGACTATGCTGCTGGGAACAAGAGGCCATTTCAGATAGGGACGCTACGCTAAGTACATAACTGCCACCGTGACACTACTTATGTACTACACTGAGAAGAACTGCCTATGCTGACTAGCTGGTCGCGCGGAACACACTACGCTACTTCTGACTGACTACGCTGCTGGGAACACGAGGCAGATTCTGAAAGTACATAACTGCCACCGTGAAACTAAAGAAGTACCTTTTTTTTCTACAAGAAAAGAGTTTCTTAAAAACCTTTAATGCAGTCCCTATACCTATGTTATTTCATTCACACAGGTAAAACTACAGTCACACAATTTCAGATAGAACTACAGTAACTGAAGTAGGAGTGGTAGCAAATTAGGGGAGGAAAAGTGACACAATCCCCAATCTTAGTATGAGCTATATATTATATATAATATATAAAGTAAATACAAACCTATACCTCTGCAAAAAAACATGTCTAAAGTTTAAATATATACAGTGTACAACATTTCAAGTAATTGACTGTTATTAACTTTTTAAGTCATCTCTTGTTGAAGAGATAATTTGGCGCTTTTCCACTTTTTTTGTTCATGTTTGCTATGGTATGATTCTCCACCTTCAGGGAATCTAAGTGGATCAGCGGCCTATCCTATTATATATTTTTTACTCCTTTATAATATATAAAGTGTCATTTAGCGTGACTAGGGGTATTGTTGGAATATATTTTTATATATATATATATATATATATATTATATATATATATATATATATATATATATATATATATATATATATATATATATATAGCATGCAGGAAACCCGGCACTCAGATAAACTTCACTGGAAATGGGTAATAACAGGAACAATGGCTGTGGTGCCTTCCTAAGGAGGTCCTAATAGATCCACCAAATGATACAGGAAAGAAAGAGGCGGCACTCAGCAGACTTCAAGTATATGGGTCCTTTACTCCAACAGTTTCGGGGTCACCCCCCGTCATCAGGGACAGACAGCATACAATACACATACAGGTCTGAAACTGCCACATATAAATACCAATACAGTGCCTGCCCCTCACACAATTACTCACTGATTGTGCTCACCTGCCGGGCGCATGGGATCAGCTGCACACGCCGAACGGACCGGAAGGCCCTTCAGTTGCCAGTGTCCCCCCTGCCCGACAGCCGGAGAAACAAGGTCCCTGTGCTGTCGATCCGGTGGTTAACCGCCAGCCGGAAGTGTGGATAAAAATGGAGGACAGCATATACCTGCTGTGTCAATTCCGCCTTCCACTTAATCCGTGGCCTGCCAACCACCCCCGGAAGTGCGGCTGAACTCCTGTTTCCCCAGACGGAGCGCTGCCAGTAAACCAAAAACTGTGGGAAAGAAAAAAACAAAACAAAAAAACAAAAGTTAAACATAGACAAGATCTTACATATCTAGTAAAACCATTTATGAACATTACTGAATAAGATGATTCACCATATATGTGGGCACGGAGCGAGTAAACATCTCCACACAGTAGCCCACACACACAGCGACATCAATCTCTTGACAGGCACCATTAGAATGCCTGAAAAACATCAAGTTACAGATCATATATATAAAACACAATATAATTCATACATATAGACCCATGGGACAGGTAATACACAAAGAAGGGAACATATATAAGAATCTGTCAGATTACAGTCAATCCGACAGATTTAGGTGGTGATCTTATTGGAAAACCCCCATGTCCAATTTATTTTATCAGCAAAAAATGATCCCTGAACGATTTGGAATAACTTTTCAAGGGGGATACGATGCAACTATACAAAGATGTAATTGATACAGGTGCAACAAAAAATTGTGGACTGAAATTGCAAGGGCATAAATTCAAAGAGGATCTACAGCCTATAGGTAACACTGCAGCCCCAAAGTCTCATTGAGCCCTTTAGGGGCCAGAGTCCTCAGCATGTAGATCCATCTGCTCTCTCTTTGTAGCAATGCTTTATTGCGGTTGCCCCCCCTAAGGGATTTAGGTACTTGGTCTATGGTGATGGAACGTATGTGGTTCACAGAATGTTGTTGAGCCAGGCAATGCCTAGCAAAAGGTTGGTCCGAGTGACCTGACTGTATGGCCTGATTTATCGCTGTCCTATGCAGGGCCATGCGTTCTTTAAACTGGTGCTGAGTTTTCCCCACATAGGACAGCCCACAGGGGCATGTGAGAAGATAAACAACATACGTAGAGCTACAGGTCAAAGGATGTTTAATAGGAACCAACCTTTTGGTTTGAGGATGTATAAAATTTTCACCCACCATCATAGTTTTACAAGTTACACACCCCAAACAACGAAAGCACCCATTCTTCCTGGTTAGGAAGTGGGAGGGTGCCGTCTTGTCCCAACCCGTAATGTCCAGCTTCACCAGGTGGTCCTTTAAATTGGCCTGCCTAGAGTAGCTGGGCATCAACTGAGTATTAAGCAGAAGAGGAAGATCCTTGTCAGTAGAGACAATAGGCCACCATTTCTTAGCTTGTCTAGTAGTGGCCTTACTATCCATAGAGAATTTGTTTACCCAAGGAAATTTACATTTGGATTCCAGTGTATCCAAAGTGGATTTAGGGAGTAGGGTTTGATCCCTATTAACCCCTTCCCGACATTTGACGTACATTTACGTCATGGTCGGGATGTACTTCCCGACACATGGCATAAATGTACGTCATGAATGTAAACTGTCACCGCGTCTATAGACGCGGTGACAGAGGGACGATGGCTGCTGTCCCTGACAGCAGACATCTTCCCTCGTGGCCCAGGGGGGGCAGCAATGCCCCCCCCATCGGCGATCGCTGTGATTGGCTGTTCAAATGTGAACAGCCAATTACAGCGTTTTCTGTGTACCGGCGAATAACGTCGCTCGGTAACACAGGGATCGGTGGTGATTGGTGCTGTTAAGTACAGCACCAATCACCATCGGGTGTAAAGGGCTCACTGGTGGTCACCCCACCTCAACCCAGCTGCCCCCAAGGCTATGATTGGTCCGTCAGACCGACGGACCAATCACAGCCATTACACCTCACAGAAAATAACGGAGACAGCCCTGCAGCCGCCATTCCGGTCAGGAATAGCGTGCAGAGCGGTCTACGTGCCCATCTGTCCCCTTATACTGACCTGATCAGCGTTGGTGGCATCCGTGCTGCCAGCTGCTGGTGCTTCCTGGTTGCTGTGGTTGCTGTTGCTTGTGCTGCTGCAGCGTCATTGTGTCAGAGAATATAATATTGTGTGATATAATTTTGTCTCTGCTGCCCCCTGCTGCCCCCCTTTTGTGCTGATCAGTATAAATTAACTGATCAGCAACTTTTTTGGGGTGCAGGTTTTTTTTTTTATATATACCCTGTCAGGTTGTCAAAGTTGTGTGCCTGCTTCCCCTCACTGCTAATCAGTGTTGCATCACTGATCAGCAGTGTTTTTTTTTTGAGGGTGCTGTGGGGTTTTTGAAAAAAAATTTTTTACACCCACGGTGATTTTGTGGGTGTCCTGTGGCCGCTGAGCGCTGATCAGTGACGTACATCACTGATCAGCATTTTTGGCACAGGGTTGATCTAATTTTTTTTTTGGGGATCAAATTCCTGTTGCCTTTGACTCATCAGCAGTTTTTTTTTATTTATTTTTTTTGGAGGGTGCTGTGGGGTCTATTTTTTAAATTTTTTTTACACCCACGGTGATTTTGTGGGTGTCCTGTGGCCGCTGAGCGCTAATCAGTGACGTACATCACTGATCAGCATTTTTGGCACAGGGTTGATCTAATTTTTTTTTTTTGGATCAAATTCCTGTTGCCTTTGACTCATCAGCAGTTTTTTTTTATTTATTTTTTTGGAGGGTGCTGTGGGGTCTATTTTTAAAAAAAAATTTACACCCACGGTGATTTTGTGGGTGTCCTGTGGCCGCTGAGCGCTGATCAGTGACGTACATCACTGATCAGCATTTTTGGCACAGGGTTGATCTAATTTTTTTTTTTTTTGGGATCAAATTCCTGTTGCCTTTGACTCATCAGCAGTTTTTTTGAATTTTTTTTTTTTTGGAGGGTGCTGTGGGGTCTATTTTTTAAAATTTTTTTACACCCACGGTGATTTTGTGGGTGTCCTGTGGCCGCTGAGCGCTGATCAGTGACGTACATCACTGATCAGCATTTTTGGCACAGGGTTGATCTAATTTTTTTTTTTGGGATCAAATTCCTGTTGCCTTTGACTCATCAGCAGTTTTAAAAAAAAAAATTTTTTTGGAGGGTTCTGTGGGGTCTATTTTTTAATTTTTTTTTACACCCACGGTGATTTTGTGGGTGTCCTGTGGCCGCTGAGCGCTGATCAGTGACGGACGTTACTGACCAACATCTGTGCTCAATTTTTGGCGCAGGAGCTTTTTTTTTTCTTTTAACTTACACGTGTTAAAGCACTACATACACACTACATACCCCCGTGTTGAAATAAAGTTTGTACCCCCCCTACACTATACACGTGTTGAAACACTACACTTACACAAACACAAAAATAATAAAAATGTCCCAATCATCGCAAAGACTGTTTTCAGCGGAGGAGGCATATGCCCTTATTGCCTCTGACACTGACACAGCCAGTGAAGAAAGTGATGAATTTGCATTCGTCTTAAGCTCCTCTTCCTCCTCTAGTGATGAGGGACCCCCTCAAAGACGCCCCCGTAGAGCAGCTGAGACCCCCCCCCCCAATGATTGATCTCGTATGGACCCCACCACCAGACAATTTTGAGCCCCAGGTTCCTGAGTTTTTGGCCAACCCAGGAATCCAATTTGATTCCACAGGTCTCAGAGAAATTGACTTTTTCAAAGTCTTTTTCTCTGATGATTTTATAAATTTAATGGTGGACCAAAGTAATTTATATGCCCAGCAGTTTATTGCCCAAAACCCCACGTCATCATTTGCTAGGTGGACCCCTGTAGATGCAGTAGAGATGATGACGTTTTGGGGTCTGGTGTTACATATGGGCATAGTTAAAAAGCCAGAAATTAGACAATATTGGAGTACAGATGTTCTGTACAGCACCCCACTTCATCGTATGGCCATGACCCGGACTCGTTTTGAGACGATCCTTACATTTTTGCATTACAACGATAATGCACAGTGCCCACCCAGAGATGATCCCACCTTTGACCGGCTATTCAAAGTCAGGCCGGTCATTGATCATTTCAGCGCCAAATTTGCTGAGATGTACATCCCCGAAAAATTCATTTGTGTAGACGAGTCACTGATACATTTTAAAGGAAGGGTTAAATTCCGCCAGTACCTTCCCAATAAGAGGGCAAGGTATGGAGGGAAGGACACAAGAATTGAACAGCCAGAATGTATGGAGGGAAGGACACAAGAATCACAAGAATTGAACCGCCAGAATGCCCCCCCTCCCTCGTAGGTGTTAGTGGAAAGATTGTCTGGGATTTAGTGCACCCCTTCCTGGATAAGGGTTATCACCTCTATGTGGATAACTTTTACACCAGCATCCCCCTGTTTAAGGCCCTTGGTTCAAGAGGTACAGCAGCTTGCGGTACTGTGCGCAAGAACCAAAGAGGCCTCCCAAAAACGCACGTTGCCCAATTACTGAGAAAGGGTGAAAGCAGGGCACAATCCACCGAAAATATGTTGTTGGTCAAATATAAGGACAAGAGGGATGTCCTTATACTGACAACAATTCACGGAGACAGTACCACCTCCGTCCCTGTACGAGGTACCAGTACCCACACCTCAAAACCTATTTGTATCCTAGATTACAATAAGTACATGGGCGGAGTGGATCTTTCAGATCAGGTACTGAAGCCGTACAGTGCCCTGCGGAAAACAAAAATATGGTATAAGAAGCTGGCCGTGTATATCATCCAGATGGCACTGTATAACGCTTACGTACTATTCCGTTCTACCAGCCAGACGGGGACATTTATGCACTTTCAAGAGGAAGTCATAAAGGGCCTAATATTTGGGAACCAGCAGGCAGAGGGCCCCAGTACTTCTAGTACTGGCCCCAGTACTTCTAGTACTGGCCCCCATATTGTATCAGGGCAGCATTTTCCTAACGAAATCCCCTCCACTAGAAAAAAGGGCAGGACACAAAAAAGGTGCAAAGTTTGCTATAAAAAGGGAATAAGAAAGCAAACTATTTTCCACTGTGAAACTTGTCCCGAAAAACCCGGCCTATGTATGAAGGAGTGTTTTAAAATATACCACACATCTACGGATTATTAGGTTCATCATTTCACCGTGCTTCGGGGGTCTTGCTAATGCGACATAGCACCCACCATTCATTCCACCAGAATCTGTGCTGCAAAATCCAAATATCACTCCTTCCCTTCGGAGTCCTGCCATGCACCCAAATGTAATTTTTTGGTCACATATGAGGCATTGCCGTACTCGGAGAAATTGCGGCACAGATTTTGGGGTGCTTTGTCTCCTTCATTCCTTGTGAAAATTAAAAATTTTGAGCCAGAACTGCATTTTTGTGTAAAAAAATGTAATTTTTCATTTTCACAGCCCAGTTGTACCAAAATTGGTGAAACCCCTGGGTCTTTGAAATGTACACTATACCCCTAGATGAATTCCCTGAGGGGTGTAGTTTGCAAAATGGGGTCACTTGTGGGGGGGATCCACTGTATTGGTGCTTCGGGGGTCTTGCTAATGCGACATAGCACCCACCATTCATTCCACCAGAATCTGTGCTGCAAAATCCAAATATCACTCCTTCCCTTCGGAGTCCTGCCATTTTTTGGTCACATATGAGGCATTGCCGTACTCGGGAGAAATTGCAGCACAGATTTTGGGGTGCTTTGTCTCCTTCATTCCTTGTGAAAATGAAAAATTTTGAGCCAGAACTGCATTTTTGTGTAAAAAAATGTAATTTTTCATTTTCACAGCCCAGTTGTACCAAAATTGGTGAAACCCCTGGGGGTTTGAAATGTACACTATACCCCTAGATGAATTCCCTGAGGGGTGTAGTTTGCAAAATGGGGTCACTTGTGGGGGGGTTCCACTGTATTGGTGCTTCGGGGGTCTTGCTAATGCGACATAGCACCCACCATTCATTCCACCAGAATCTGTGCTGCAAAATCCAAATATCACTCCTTCCCTTCGGAGTCCTGCCATGCACCCAAATGGTATTTTTTGGTCACATATGAGGCATTGCCGTACTCGGGAGAAATTGCGGCACAGATTTTGGGGTGCTTTGTCTCCTTCATTCCTTGTGAAAATGAAAAATTTTGAGCCAGAACTGCATTTTTGTGTAAAAAAATTTAATTTTTCATTTTCACAGCCCAGTTGTACCAAAATTGGTGAAACCCCTGGGGGTTTGAAATTTACACTATACCCCTAGATGAATTCCCTGAGGGGTGTAGTTTGCAAAATGGGGTCACTTGTGGGGGAGTTCCACTGTATTGGTGCTTCGGGGGTCTTGCTAATACGACATAGCACCCACCATTCATTCCACCAGAATCTGTGCTGCAAAATCCAAATATCACTCCTTCCCTTCTGAGTCCTGCCATTTTTTGGTCACATATGAGGCATTGCCGTACTCGGGAGAAATTGCGGCACAGATTTTGGGGTGCTTTGTCTCCTTCATTCCTTGTGAAAATGAAAAATTTTGAGCCAGAACTGCATTTTTGTGTAAAAAAATTAAATTTTTCATTTTCACAGCCCAGTTGTACCAAAATTGGTGAAACCCCTGGGGGTTTGAAATGTACACTATACCCCTAGATGAATTCCCTGAGGGGTGTAGTTTGCAAAATGGGGTCACTTGTGGGGGGGTTCCTAACTTTTAGCATCTTATGGTGCCTAGAAACCTACATGGTGCCTAAAAAATAATCTCATAAAAAGGAGGCTCCAAAATCAAGTAGGTGCTCCTTCTATTATGAAGCCTGTGGTTTGGTCAACGTGCACACTAGGGCCACAAATAGGATATTTATGAAAACAAAAGAATTGGGGGAATCAATTTTTAGTCACATTTCTCTAGTAAAATCTACTGTGTTCCTTAGAAAAATGTATTAATATTGAAAATCTGCTAAAAAAATTAAATTTTGAAATTTCACCTACACTTTGTTTTAATTCCTGTGAAATACCTAAAGGGTTAACAAACTTCCAAAATGCTGTTTTGAAAACTGTGAGCGGTGCAGTTTTTGAAATGGCATCATTTATGGGGGTGTCTCACATACAAGTCCCTCAAAGTCACATCAGAACTGAACTGGTCCCTAAAAAAATCAGTGTTTGAAATTTTCTTGAAAATTTGAGAATTTGCTATTCATATTTTAAGCCTCCTAGTGTCCAAAAAAATTAAAAGGAGGTTGAAATAATGATGGCAACATAAAGTAGACATATGGTCTTTGTTAGTTATTAACTATTTTGAGTGGTATGATTATTTGTCTCACAAGCAGAAAATTTAACATTTTGCAAATTGCAAAATTTTCAATTTTTTTACGACATTTTGGTATTTTTCACAAAAAAAACACAGACTGTATCGACCAAAATTTACCACTAACTTGAAGTACAATGTGTCACGAGAAAACAATCTCAAAATCACTGGGATAAGTAAAAGCAAAAAAAAGTTATCCCCACATAAAGTGATACATGTCAGATTCGAAAAAAAGGGCTCTGTCAGGAAGGCAAAAAAAGGCTGCGGCGGTAAGGGGTTAAAGGTGACATCCGTCTTGCCCACATAGATCAGTGAGCAAGGACAGGTGATGGTATACACCACAAACTTTGTGGAACATGTCAAGAAATGGTTAATGCGGAATTTCTTTCCTGAAAATGGATGGTGGAACACTGGTCCTGTTTGGAGGAAACTACATGTGGTACAGTTGGGGCATTTGAAACACCCCAATCTTTTATTCCCAAACATGGAACGAGTCACGGGCTTACTTAATTTAGAAATATCGTTCTTTACCACCAGATCCTTAATGTTAGATCCTTGTTGATAACAGGGTATAAGTTTAGACTGGAGCAGTGGTTTAAGGTCTTTATCTGTAGCTATTAACGGCCATAACTCTTTAGCTTTCCCAACTGCTTTAGGTGTCAGATGGTTAAATTTATTGACCCAAACATGTTGTCAAGACAGATGTCACCTTTAAGGAAAGGATGGCGCAACATCGTTGTGTGATAAGAGCCGTAGTGAAGTCAGGATTAAGTGAGCAATCTGTGGCGAGGCATTTTGCCTTAGCCAAACATAGCTTAGCTTCACTCAGGTATCGGATAATTGACCACGTACCTCCATCGGTACGGGGAGGGGATCGTTCAAATGCACTATTAAGATTGGAGTCCCGTTGGATTACCCGACTGGATGCCCTAGCACCAAGGGGTTTAAATGAGTCCCTTGGTTTACATTGTTATTTATAAACTACTCTGTGCATGTGTACTACCCTGATTGCTACCAGCTAAGTGTGTAAACTAAATTGTCAATGTTCATTAATAAACATGCGAGTCATGTTCCCCATTTGAAATATTTACCTGGTTCGAGCTAAGCCTACAATGGGTTAATGCCACAGTATATATGTCCTTATATTTGGTTCCGTTTTTTTAATGTATTTTTTTCACTTTAAACTGCATTTTTCTTCTTATGTGGGGATTTGTATATGTCACATTAGTTGCTACATTGTGTCTTCTATTTTTTTTGTATCTGTTTTTGCATGTATTTTTTTATTTTTTTGTTATTTTGAGCTGTATGATGACGTCACCCCCGCCGGCCGCGTTCCGGAAGAGGGAGGTGTTTGTTGGAGGCCGTCTGCTATATATATCTTGTCTGTCTACTTTGCACTTTGGCTTGACAAAAACTCCAATAAAGGAGTTGAAACGTTGCTTTCAAAAACCCTGTGCATGGCGTGAATTTCTTTATATTCCCAGTTACAAGACCGGAGTGACGCTGATCATTGCTGATATTTGTGAACACGCTGCACGTGTTCAATTCAGAAGGCACCCGGCAAGTACTCTGTTGCAGTGGTTTGGAGTGCCGGCGCGCACTAAATTATATATATATATATATATATATACCCGTAATTCCACTTTATGGTCTGTCCTGAGGAGAAGGCATTGACGTAATGACTACACTGATGTACAATTGTTTTTTTCTACTAAAGTCCTATATATATATATATATATATATATATATATAAAAAAAAAATATATATATATATATATATATATATATATATATATATACAACAGAAAAGAATGATGTGTGCAAACACCTTAAAAGAAATGTCCACTGATGGGAAGTTTCTTTCCCCAAATGTGGGGAAGCAGTTCTTTGTACAAGCACTCTGGGTTCTTCTTCAACCCGGCAGCTCCACACAACCTGGTTTCCACAGGTGACAAATTTGTTCTATAAAAGAAATGAACAGGAGCGCTCCATAGTGCAGATAAAAGATGGTACAATATTTTATTTCCTTTAAAACACTGGATCACAAAGTACAGAATCACGTACCACAGCGGGCGGTTAGACAGAACCGCACCGTTTACAGCATGAGGGTTCCCGTGGGGAAAGGATTTGAGCAGCGGCAGCTTCAGCTTCAGCTGATCCTTGGACGAACAGAAATGATGACGCCAGGCCATATATATATAATCCTCCAAATATGACGGCACTCCAATTATCTTGTATCCAACTTGGTCGGTGCACTTCCACGATGCATGTAGAACTCCAATAATGAAGGCACACGACACAGGCTTTAATTTCACTGTGAAATTACTGCCTGTGTCGTGTGCCTTCATTATTGGAGTTCTATATATATATATATATATATATATATATATATATATATATATATATATATATATATATAGCTTGCAGAGTCTGGCACTCTCACGGTCTTAGCAGCAATGAAGACACAACACAGCAATGGTGGGTCAACGTTTCGGAAGTCGGTTTACTTCCTTTTTCAAGACAAAGGTGCAATACAAAATACAAACGTGTGTGTCTTACCTATATGTGTACCTGAGGAGGTTGGTCTCGTCACGTGCGGCGCTGGTCCGCCCTCAACCACACTTCCGGTCCGGCGTCTCCCAGGGGTGTGTGACTGTGATGTCAGTCCCAGCTGGGAGGTTCTCAGGGCGTCAGAGCGTGGGAGTGGCTGGGCAGCGTCACTGTTACCAAGCAACCAAGAAACATAACAAAAGCAGTGCGTAAGAACAATGTAGACTATGGGTGGCAGACAAAATAAGTAATTAAATAAGGTGCATAAATAAAGCTGAGTGTAACAGTAGAATCATAACATGGGATACAAAATGAAAGTATAAGTAATTTACAATAAGCTATTTGAGCATGAGGCGATGTAGTCGACATTCCTATGTCGACATGCTCAGATCTACTATGGAACAATCGGCATTCCTGTGTCGACAAGTGCAGAAAGCAGATATGTGCAATCAGTGCGTAATAACAAGTAAAACATGCACAAATGTCCAGCAAACCTAGATGGAAAAGAGAGATTATAAGAACATGTTAAGGGAGAAATGTTCATTCAGCCCATTGGGACTGACAGTGTCCAATGTATGGATCAATTGGGTTTCCAGTTGTATCAGTCTCTTGCCCCGATCTCCTCCTCGGATGTCAAAGGGCACATGGTCTATGATGATGTGGCGAAATTGTGCCAGATTGTGTTTAGCTGCAGCAAAATGTTTTGCCACTGGCTGATCAGATTCCTTTTTGCTGTTTAGAGCGGTTCTGATGGAGTGGCGATGCATGGCCATCCGCTCTTTGAATGAACGGATGGTCTTGCCCACATAGCATAAGCCACAACGGCATTTAATGAGATAAACAACGTAGGTGCTAGAGCACGTGAGGGGGTACCGAATAGAATTTTTTTTGCCAGATGATGGATGTGTAAATGTCTTGCCAGTGACCATATGGCTACAGGTGATGCAGCCGAGACATTTGAAGCAACCATCAGGTCTCCTCTGTTTAGGTGGATTTCTCTTGGTTACGTCTGTGCGTACAAGCATGTCCCTGAGGTTACGTCCTCGGTTGTAACATGGCATAATTCAGTTTTTTTTCAGACTCTTGAGATCACGGTCATTCTGGACCATAGGCCACAGTTGTTTGGAGTTCATATTGATGGTTCGGTCACCAGTGTCGAACATCCTCACCCAGTGTATCAGATCATCTTTAATCACGGTTGTGTCTTTCTTTTGTAGTATAGTGGCTCTAGGTATGTTCTTCAGTTTTTCTGTAGCAGCATGGAGAAGAGATTTAGAATATCCTCTGTGTTCAAATTTCTCACACATATTATTGATATTCGATTCCAGTTGTTCTTCCGAGCTGGTAATACGTTTGGTTCTTATGAGTTGTGAGAACGGTAAACTTCTTATGGTTGCTGCTGGATGAAAGCTCTGTGCGGAAAGTAAACTGTTGCGATCTGTCGGCTTAGAGTATAGATCTGTACTCAGTGTTTCCCCATTGTTGATAATGGTTACGTCCAAGAAGTGAATCTCACTCTGACTCATGGACATAGTAAATTTGATAGAACAGTCGCGTTTATTAATATCATCGATGTGGTTGATAAGTTCGATGTCAGAACCCTGCCACAGTAATAAGATATCATCGATGAATCTACAGTAGAAGAATATCTTGGAACTGTTCTTTCAAACATCTGTAAAGTCCAAGATATTCTTCTACTGTAGATTCATCGATGATATCTTATTACTGTGGCAGGGTTCTGACATCGAACATATCAACCACATCGATGATATTAATAAACGCGACTGTCCTATCAAATTTACTATGTCCATGAGTCAGAGTGAGATTCACTTCTTGGACGTAACCATTAGTGTGCCAGTATCACGGCGGTTGGGCAGCATCTCCCTGCTCAGTTAGGGGGGGTCGGGGCGGTGAGGGTGGCGGGGTGTGCGAGTGTCTCGTGAGCGTGCCAATGGTGGTAGCCGGCCGCTGGCGGGGGCTGGCGACAGAATCGCCAGCCCCTGCAAGGATGAAGAGGGCTACATCTTTATATATATATATATATATATATATTAGTAATTGGTGGCGGGGGCATTTGAAATAAAAGAAGACCACATGGTATTTAACTAACATTTCTGAGCCTCGCGGCCCTTTTATATAGCCATGTTGTTTGTTCGGCACTCAGAAACCTTTGTAATGCCAGGGTGTCTTCCAGGAATGTAATATATGTAGACTCCCAATGTGGTTTAATTAAACCTTGATGAGATTGATAGGCGGCACTCATCTGACTTGCTTAAAAGATCATTTGTATTTGGTGCATGATATTACTGTGACATAACACCCATGGTACCTGACAACGTTGAGCATCTACCACTATCTGTATGTAGCTGACAACGTTTCAAGACCACATGGTCTTTTCTTCAGGTCATGTAAAAGAACATATCCATAATGTGCAGATTTTCAGCAAACAAACAAAACAGTATTTTACCTCCGCTTGAGACAATTTATGTTTGAAGTGCACACTAGCGGGGGCGTGGCTCGGCAGCCATTGAGAGCAGTTGGATCCTGCTAGAGCTCCTGCATTTCAGGGATATTAACCTCCCTCACACCCTCCAGAACGGCGACAATGTACCCCAAGAGGGGTCACCTACCTCTAATACACTCACCACTTCAGGAGGGGAGGACGCTGCTGAGCCGGGAGAGACCTCCTGTCTCTCTGCAGGTTGCGGCCTGCTTCTACCTGAAGACGGGACTTGAGATTGCTACTGAGGCACGGAACTCCTGCTCATCAATGAGACGCACAGCAGCACATCTACTGCCCGCCTGCGCCTGAGCTTCTCACCAATCAGTGGGGAGAGGGGGGGGCTGGGGTGGCTCTGCCTGGGTGCACGCAGTCGACACCTGCACCTAAATACTCACAGGTCCACGCAGCACATGCCACCATCTTACATTGGCACAGACAGCACTGCGTCCTGGGTTACACAGCGACCCACCCCACATATCTCCAGCTCACCCCAGCTTAACAGCGCCAGGAAAATACAGGTCAGTTGGGACACCCTGAAAGTGATTGGAGACTGGGGAGGACTCCCTATACAACCACACACTGCTATCTGTGCTCCATGAGACCTGTGCAAGTTACAGCAGTTAGAACAAGTGAAATCAAACCTGCAGACACTTACTTCAAACTGCTAAACAAGTAAGGTATGACTCATTACCTGTGGGTTTATTAATTGCAGGAACTGGCACATTAAGAGAGTTTGGTTCAGACAAATAGCACAGGGATTCTCCATTATAATTATACTATTGGGGCTTTTGCACCCTCCTATGGCCGTTTCTCTGTATTACACCAAGTATATCCACCTGCATTGAGAACTGCAAAGCTCAGGGGCAAACGCAGGATTTTCAGAAGGGGGTTTCCAGAGAGGCGGAGCAAAGCACGGAGATGGACACTTAAGTGACCCAGTATATGCTTTGATGTCCCCCGGGTGGTAGGGGGTATTATATCAACCGCTCAGCATGTAGGGCCTGGATCAGTAATTTCCACTAATTACCCCTTTACTGCACAGATGGTGGGAGATGAGGTGGGAGAAGGGGGCATTGGGCTGAATGAAGGGGCCCTGATACATAACTTCCAGGGTGGTAGAGGATGTTTAATATGCAGAGGAGGGGTGTATAGTGGAGTGGGCTTATTATTCATAATTTTCTGGTGGGAGGACAGCTTGCTTGACTGCAGATATCTCCAGTTCCCGGAAATAGATTTCTTAGATTTTAATGGAATTAAAAACTAGAGAATCCCACCTACCATATGGTATTGGGGACTAGTAGATCAGAGTTCAGGAGGCAGAGCAATCCGCCAAAGAGTATATAAAACTACATACCAGGTGTGTGGAGCTGGAGTAGTAACCAGCTGCTGGAAGGCTGATATCTCTGGTTTTGGGAATAGTAGAGACAAACTACTAGTGTTCTTCAAAAGGGGAGAGTCACAGCTTTTGGAATATACCCTCAGAAAAACTCTAAGTCAGACAGAACCTGAAATATCTGACTGGGAAGAACAATTAACAGGCTTGATGGGGACCACTGCTTTGAAGTCAGATATCTCCGGTTCCCAAGGTCCGATTTTAAAAATTCTTGTACTCATGGAAAGAGGGGACCCTCAGCTTTCAGACCTGGGCCCTTAGACTCCTGGGGGGTTTCTGGGTACTCGGAAACCCCCCCTGCGTGCGCTACTGAAGCTGGTATCTACAGTTAAAACCAGGTCTCCCTAAGACCAGTAACACTTTATAAAAGGTTGCACCACCCTCTCTTGCCACTGTCAATCAATCTTTTACTCTTCGCTCATTGGCAGCAGAACAACTTATACCCAGATAACGTTACTGCTACACTGCATCCCTATTAATGAGCGACCCACTACAAACAAATCCATTGAGTGGGAAATGTGAGTGATAGCTCCCATATGCTCCACTGATGCCATTCCACTGGGGGCATCCACGCCATGGGCATGATCAAGTTTTTCATGCACCAATCCAAAAGATGCCATTTATGACCTATCAACACATATATTTTCTGAACTCATCTGCAAACTGAAGAAGCAATCACAGAAGGAAAATACACCATGTCCTGGAGAAAACATGTCTCAGACAGATATGAGGCCATACCTACTACTCACCCCTGCCAAGTTCCCTGGGGATGGTCCAACCCCAAACCCTTCACCCATCCGTTCCTCCCCACCAAGCTCACTTCCCCCATTGGAATCCTCTCGGCTTCCAGATAAAGAGGATGCCAGTCTTCAAGACATCTTAGCGTATATGAAAACACTACCAACCAAGCAGTACATCAAAGATACAATGAAAAGTTAACTGGCCTTTGTTAAACAAGATGTTTCACATCTGACAGATCAAGTCACCTCTTTGGAGGAACGCCAAGACTCCACTGACGTTTTCCTAAAATCATTCGAAGACGTTATTCAAGCTCAAGCAGGAGATATTCGCTATCTCCAAATCCATCTAGTAGACCTGGAAAATCGTGGGAGGAGGAACAATATTCACATCCGAGGCTTTCTGGAAGATGTCCCTCAGGCGGGCTTGGTGGATGCTCTCACCAAGATCTTTAATTAAATCTTGGAGATGGATGCAAACAATACATTCGACAGGGCACATAGGGCTTTGAAACCCAGAGGCTCACCGTCAGACCACCCGCGAGACGTCATATGCCATCCCTATTTCTCCCAGAAAGATGTCATAATGAGCAAAGTCAGACAACTGGATGGAATTGATTTCAATGGCATGAAATTACAGATATAGCAGAAGGAAGATTCTAAAACCCCTTACAGATGAGCTAGGAAAGCGCCAATTTAAGTATAAATGGGGATTCCCATTTAATCTCCAAGTCTCCTTTTCTGGTAAGGTCCATGTCCTTTCCGGGCCCTCAGACCTACCCTCATTCTGCCAACGACTTGGCCTCCCAGATGTTCAGGTCCCTTCCTGGGAATTCTCCATACCAGACATACAAGTACCTCAACTGCCTAATGGTGATACCCCCTGGCAGTTAGCACACACCTCCAAGAGGAAACTTGTCAAGAAACCAACGACACCTGATTGATTTGTTTTCTTCGGTTGATAGATACCTTTTCCTAGTCTACACAAAGGCGAATGGAGGGATTTCTCTAGTCGCTTGGAGATAGATTAGCCAACACAAGGACAGCTTCCTGGAGCCCAACTTTAGTAGGGAATTTCAATATCACTCATCATAAGTCGGAAGATGGACTTTAAGGACGGAAGGAATCATTACTTCCCTCACTGGGACACACTGGAAAACTCAGTAGCAATTTGAAACCAAGAACTTCCCCTGCCACCTCTACAGCTGAAGTACTCCACGGGTGCCCCCTACGTCCCGATCCCGCATTTGGAAAATATGCCCTATGAGATAGCTGGATTATTAAAATACCAGCTCTCTCACAGCAGGTTTTCCTTTGTTCTTCAAAGTTTTTCTATTGTTAATGTTTTCCTATCTTCTCCCTGTGTCTATTTTCCTACCCACTCCTTCCGCTCGACCTGGCCGAGAACACAAAAGCACCTGGCTCCCTTAGAGATTGAATGACATCTCCAGGTAAGCTGGAAATAATTTCACTTAATGCTAGGGTTTTAAAAACTCCAGAGAAAAGATCCTCTCTCCTCAGAACCTTATGGTCCAATAGAGTAGACATAGCTCTTATTCAAGAGACACATTTTAAACCTTCACCACACTGCCTTACCCTGACTAACTACAGATACCCATTGGCTTATTACTCCAACAATCCACTTAACAAGTCAAAAGGAGTGGCAATCTTATTTTCCAAGAATATGCCAATCATTGAGATTTCAATCCATAAAGTTATACCGAGAAGAATTCTGGTAGTCAAATGTAAGATATATTCTCAAATGTACACTTTTATCTCCCTAACATCACCAAAAGACATTTTACCAATCACACCTCTCTAAGGAGGTTATTCTGGTTGGTGCGTAAATTTCCGAATTCTTTCGGAGCGGACCTCACCCCAGGCTGTGCGGACATTGTAAGAACAAACGCCCACAGGTCCTCCGCATTCAGATGGACTCACTCTTTAAGAACAGGGTGTGTTTACGGACTACATCCAAACCATGTGTGTGCGGGGGCCACACACAAATTTTGCACGGTCTTACAGCGTCAGAACGGATGGATGTATATTTATATTAGTGATACCAAGTTCTGTCCAATGCTTGCAGTGTAAATGCAGCCGTGCTTTCAGCATATATTTGTGTGTTTTGTAATGGTCCATTTAGGCTGCAATGGTTCCAATTGAAGCAATGAAAAGAGTGTAATTAATGAGTAATGAGTAGAGGAGTGGATTGTATTGCGTTCAGCTGACATTGGTTCAGGTGCGGCCGTACTAATTGGGCGATCCGAATGCCTAGCGCATGACCGAGTGGTGTCAGCAAAGTAATACTTGCGTATGAAGACCGCATATTTCCTGGCTGTTGGTTCGTTTGCAGTCGGTGTTCTGTCCGAATGCACACCTACCAGAGTTAGTGCACTCCCTCGTGTATGCCCATATTTATGCCCAGTTTAGCCCACTTTGAAACTACGCCCTTGTGTAGTTCCGAATGACGCCCATATTACGCCCATATTTCCCGAGTGAATGCGGTGCACATTTCTGTATGGTATTAGTGAGAACGAGTACGGAGACCGTGCGTGGCACATGCGCATTGCGTTGCTTACGCATGCGCAGACGGCTAAAAAACGCCATCTGAAAGAATTCGGAAAATTACGCATCGACCAGAATAAGGCCCTAATTTAGAATCACTCTTTTCAGGAATTATAGTTTTGGGAGGCGACCTGAATTGGACTTTAGACCCCTCCATCTTTGTGTGCCCAAATTCCTCCAAATCCAATTACACAAAAGTAAAGAAGATATTCCATGACCTCCAGCTAGCAGACACCAGGAGAATTACCCACCCCTCAGATCGCGATTACACCTTTTTCTCTAGCCCGCATAAGAAATATTCTCGACTTGATTACAGTTTTCAAGCCATAGACATCTACCCCTGATAGCCGAAACCTCGATTGGACCTATAACATGGTCAGATCATGCCCTGGTCTTTATGACAATTACTAGCTCTTCAGGCCCAATAGGTCAATGGACATGGCGTCTAAATGAATCTTTATTGTTGGATGTGTTCTGCAAAGCTGAGATAGCTAAGGCCCTGACGAAATATGTTATAATAAATTATTCGGATGATATTTCAAAAATAACTTTATGGGAAGCCCACAAGTATGGCATAAGGGGTAAACTTATACAATTTGGAAGCCTTAGAAAACAACAGAAAAATGCCCAGATGACTAAATTATTACAAAAAATCATCTCTCTTGAAGTGGCACATAAAACATCCATGTCAAAGTTAGAGTTATCTGAACTAACCAAGGCCCGGGCTCAACTTCATAAGCTGTTGAACGCTTCCACACAATTTTCTCTACCCAAATGCAAAAGTAAATATTGCCAATGAGGCAATAAACCAGGGCGACTGCTCACCAAGGCACTTAGAGCCCAATGTGTGGCATTGTTTATAGACAAAATGAAAGATGACAAGGGCACGCTTGGATTTAAAACCCCAGAAATAGCCACCTGTTTTCAACAGTATTTAAATAATTTAAACTACTCCCCAGTTAACTCAGACCCTTACACTTTTTTGCTGGAATCTAAGGCTTACCTTTAGAAAGTGTCCTATCCTAAAATGTCTCAAGAGGCGAAAGACTCACTTGAAAAACCTTTTACCCTACAAGAATTAGAACACACCATTGGGGCCTCTCCTTCGGGAAAAAGTCCAGGTCCAGATGGATTTAAATCCACCTATTATAAATTATTCAAAGACCAACTAACCCCAAAATTATTGCAGGCCTCTAATTCTATATCAGCGACATCTCATTTCTCCACCCAATCGCTAGAGGCACAGATAAACATCCTGCCGAAACACGGAAAAGACCCTTCGATGTGCTCCAGCTATCGCCCCATTTCCCTACTTAACATAGACATACAAGTTGTATGCTAAGCTGATAGCTGCTCAGCTAAACCACCTACTTCCATCATTGGTACATAATGATCAGGTGGGCTGCATTGGAGGCCGCGAAGCAAAAATTAACACCACCAAAATACTCAGCTTAATACATCTGGCCTCCACAAACCAGATTCCCATGATTTTGCTGTCAACAGATGCCGAAAAGGCCTTTGATAGGGTGGAATGGGGGTTTATGAGGGCGATGCTTGAGCACATTGGACTGGGCCCACAGGCCCTTAACAGAATTTTAGCTTTGTACCATACCCCGTCAGCAAGGGAGCTTGTCAATGGTGCCCTCTCTGACTATTTTCCCATTAGAAATGGCACAAGACAAGGCTGCCCGCTATCCCCTCTAATATTTGTCTTGTGCATTGAAGCCCTGGCTAGAGCTATAAGAGCGAATAACAATATTACAGGATTAAAGGTGGCAGATAAGAAGTATAAAATGGCATTATTCGCAGATGATCTCTTATCTATAATCACACAACCCTCCCACTCACTCCCACACCTTATGAACGAAATAAATGCTTTCAGTTCCCTATCCAATTTTAAAATAAACTCATCCTTTGCCCTCAACGTCTCAGTCCCACCTCCATCAATAGCTAATCTCAAAAACTCATATGCCTTTATTTGGAAAGAATCTCATATTACCTATCTGGGTGTCCAACTCCCTAATGACCTATCCTGAGTAGTTCCCTTGAACTTCCAACCACTGATGCAGAGTGTGAGGAACAATCTTAGTCGGTGGCACTATAAACAGTTCTCCTGGTTAGGGAGAGCTAATGTTATTAAAATGAACATCTTGCCCAAATTATTATACATTCTCCAGACCCTTCCGGTCAGTGTACATGAATCATGGTTCCATTCCATACAGTCTTTGATTCAACAGTTTATATGGGCTCATAAATGACCCAGGATCAACACATTTATCATGGCCCGCTCTGTACGCAATGGGGGTTTTCAAGTACCTATCGTAAAAAACTATTATAAGGCAACAATGCAACAGAGTTCTGTACTGGACCAGGAGCAGGGAATGCAAACAGTGGGTAGAACTAGAAGGAGAATACATGAAACAATTCCCTGAGATCTTCCCCTGGCTCACTATTCTAGGCAAGCCCCCCATCAAACACCTGACTATCTCCCCCACACTCTTCTGTTGGAAGAAGTAAAGATGCAATGCAAACATCTCCTCGACTTTTAGTCCCTTGACCTCATTCCTCGGCAACCCTGACTTCCTCCCAGGAATGGTCCTCACGCACTACAGACAATGGGCACTAGACGGTCTTTTAGGGTAGGTCAACTAGTCCAAGCATCTGGTGTTAATCAATTTTCTGACATCCACTTGAAGTGGGATATTCCTTCCAGTGACTTCTGGAAATATCTACAAGTTCTAAATTTCTTAACTACCAATAAAAGAGCTAAAATAGCTACTAGAGAACTTACACCATTCGCAAAGATGTGCGTGGCCCCTTTAGATCCTGAACACACAATATCATCTCTATACAAACTACTCCAACTTTCAGAAAGTGAGAACCATCTTAGGTCTTAGGTATATCACTAACCTCCAAAAATTGGGAAAACATCTTCCTTAAATCTCATAGAAGCTCTATATGCATCCAATACGGGAGACACAATATAAACTATTAATGAGATGGTACATGTGCCCCTCTGTCCTACATGCCATCACACCCTCTATTTCCCCCTCCTGCTGGAGATGCAGATGTGCTACTGGCACAATGCTCCACATTTGGTGGGACTGCCTTGCACTTAAACCATATTGGACAGACATTATAGCAACCACACAAGAGATTCTAAAAGCCCATGTACCCACTGACCCAGCCTTTTGGCTGATCAACCACTAGGCTATGACACTGTCGACCTATAAGACCTTTCTAATACGACATCTAGCTAAAGCTGCCCGGGCAGTGATTCCTTCAATGTGGAAATCCACCAACCCACCCACAAGGAAGCTCGTGGTCTGAGTTGTGCCCTCTGTTGTATGTGGTAAGAGATAACAAGTTATCACAGGATTGGGGGCGCAAAAAATTAGCTGCTGTGTACTAAAAAATGGGGCTGTCAAACCCGTGAAAATGGACAAAACAAATAGGGGGGTACACTGCGCTGGTGGATATAAAGATTCAATTAAATTAATCAATAGGTGCCAATATTAATCAGATAGAGACAATTTATTATTATACAATAAAAAATTATAATAATATTTTTTTATAAAATCAGTAAAAAGTAGATGTACATAGATAGCCACAATGAATAGCAATAGGTGCTTTGGGTTAATAAAACTTCTGGGGGGGAATGAATATATAGATCAGTCCATTTTATGGAGAAAAAAGGATGAGATCCGTTCCTAACATGCCGTCCGAGATGTCCTTTACGTATTCCCGTTATGTGGGGGGGGGGGTCCTGTTCCCGATATTGGTGGCGTCGTATTTGTGGGGTAGCACTCCCCGGCCAAATAGTAGGGAGTCCGTTATGATGGACTAGGACCAATCCTCCAAACTTTTATGGAAGGTCAAAAAGGTAGTTCAGGATAGGCTGGTTCGGTCTCAAAGCATATCTCCAAATGTTTGCGGTGGGTTGTATGGGGCTGTGGATTCCCTCTCCTCAACCAACGCGTTTCGCCTGTAAGGAAGGCTTTTTCAAGGTATCTCCGTTGTGTTGCTGCTATGGATGTTTACCTCCATAATCATGTTACATGCATCTAAAAAACGTATCCAAAATGTGACCCTATCTCACACAAGACACTATTAAATCTCTTATACATGCACTCATATCCCACATTGATTATTGCATTAGTCTTGGTGGGACTGCTATGCTATTACTGGTGCCTGTCCTTGTGTTTCCTTCCTATGTCTCTATAGAATGTAAGCTTGCAACAGGGCCCTCTTACCTCCAAGTTTGCCTGTTGTTACCCAGTTTGTTGTATCACTGTCTACAATTGTAAAGCCCAACAGAATCTGGACCACAGACCACTTCTCAGCTCTTATGCTTTCTGGCTGATGTTTTGGTCACTTTTGAAAGCTACAGAAGTGGTGCTTTCACTTTAGTGGTAGCATGAGACGGAGTCTACAACCCACACAAGTGGCACAGGTAGTGCAGCTCATCCAGGATGGCACATCAATTTGAGCTGTGGCAAGAAGGTTTACTGTGTCTGTCAGCGTAGTGTCCAGAGCATGGAGGCGCTACCAGGAGACAGGCAAGTAGATCAGGAGACGTGGAGGAGGCCATAGGAGGGCAACAACCCAGCAGCAGGTCCCCTAACTCTGCCTTTGTGCAAGGAGAAAAAGGAGGAGCACTGCCACAGCCCTGCAAAATTACCTCCAGCAGGCCACAAATGTGCATGTGTCTACTCAAACGGTCAGAAACAGACTCCATGAGGGTGGTATGAGGGCCCAACGTCCACAGGTTGGGTTGTGCTTACAGCCCAACACCGTGCAGGAAATTTGGCATTTGCCAGAGAACACCAAGATTGGCAAATTCGCCACTGGCACCCTGTTCTCTTCACAGATGAAAGCAGGTTCACACTGAGCACATAACAGTGGTAGCCTGACTGCCATTAGGTACCGAGATGAGCTCCTCAGACCCATTGTGAGACGATATGCTGGTGCGGTTGGCCCTGGGTTCCTCCTAATGCAAGACAATGCTAGACCTCATGTGGCTGGAGTGTGTCAGCAGTTCCTGCAAGACGAAGGCATTGATGCTATGGACTGGCCTGCCCATTCCCCAGACCTAAATCCAAATGAGCACATCTGGGATATCATGTCTCGCTCCATCCACCAACGCCACGTTGCACCACAGACTGTCCAGAAACTGACGGATGCTTTAGTCCAGGTCTGGGAGGAGATCCCTCCAGAGACCATCCACCACCTCATCAGGAGCATGCCCAGGCATTGTAGGGAGGTCATACAGGCACATGGAGGCCACACAAACTACTGAGCCTCATTTTGACTTGTTTTAAGGACATTACATCAAAGTTGGATCAGCCTGTAGTGTGTTTTTCCACTTTGAGTGTGACTCCAAATCCAGACCTCCATGGGTTAATAAATTTGATTTCCATTGATAATTTTTGTGTGATTTTGTTGTCAGCACATTCAACTATGTAAGAACAAAGTATTTAATAAGAATATTTCATTCATTCAGATCTAGGATGTGTTATGTTAGTGTTCCCATTATTTATTTGTTATGTTTAATACAAGCAGCAGATGTTTTAGTTCTTGGAGTGAAGAGGTGCCCATTAACTGCACCCCAAAAATAATCAATATAAAAATACTTTTATTATTGGTATTAAAAATGTTTCAAGTCTTTTTAATGAAAATGTCAAGTTTCAAGTGTTTGTTTCATAAAGGCAGGTATATATTTTTTTGTCTGTATGGAGATGTGCCTGCCAAATACATCCCATTTCAGACACTTATTGGTCCTTCATGATTCTGATGAAGAGTCGATAAGTGTCTGAAAGGCATCAAACATAGCTCTTGTAGAGACTCCTGGCAAGTTATGTATGCAGGCTGATGTCCCCCATGGCCGATTATTGATCCGGTAAACCATACACAGACCTGTGAACTACATCTGGCACTTGAGGGATTGTTCCAGGCATTTGCTGTCTTGCCATTAAGGAGCTCCTGTTTATTTACTTTTTATTTTGTTTGTATTGTGCAATCTGTGATTAAATATACATATTTTAAAAGGATAAGTGCACTATTTCTGCTTTGTATGTGTCTCTCCAATCCGAGCAGCTAATCATATGCAAAAAGGAAGGGAGACACTTACAGATTTGACAGACAAGCTGAATATTGCCTGTATATAAAATGGTAATTATTGTAAAGCAATAAGCAGTTTAAAAAAATAACAAAATGTCCAGCCTTTTAACAAAACAGCATGGTAAAGTTAAAATCCCCTATTTATCCTATCATACTTGATATGGTTGCAGTTAAGTTCAACTACAGTAGCTTTACTTCTGACCTGTGAAAAAAAAAGAAATCAAGCATGTAACAATTGATAGAAGAGCATGTGTCACACCAGGGGCAGATTCCGGGAGGAGGGGGGGCCTTATCTGTCATTTCTAACAAGCCTTGCCCCGCGTCGCTTGCCCCCCGGGAACTGGAGATACAGCCGGGCAAAGCTGGAATGTTTTCCCCATAGAATAACATAGGACCTGTGGTTGATCTCACTCGAACCCAAATCGCTGGACCTTAATACTGATATCAGGTTGGTCCATATGGGTCATTTGGTTCAGGAGATATTGCGGGTAAACCAATTTTTTATTTTTGAATTGTAATTTCATGGCTGTTCATGTTCTTTAAGGACAGATTACTCTGGAACCAAATGGCCCAGTTTCACTGGGCCACAATCATTCAAAGCCCACTCAAAAGTTCTTCAATATGATACTGGTCTCATGTAAACAGGTCTGTTTGTTAAGAAGATATAGCCGGTTAAAGGGGGGAGGGGTGGATTTCTCTCCCCTTCACACCAGAAAATGCAGGTACTTGGCTGGTGTGAAAGGGGCCAACCTGGGAATGTCCCTGCATGACCCTGGGACCATATTCCTGGGTAAGTACCTGTATTTTCTGGTGTTAAAGGGGTATTATTACAAATAACCGGGATCTGCAGTGCTCTGAATACAGCCGGGCAGCCACCCACTCTCTGCCCGGCTGTCAATGGCTGTCACTTCTGCCCGGCGGCGGCTGTCCCCCAGTTACCGCAAGCATGTATTACCCCGTGGCAATGAGCATGTATTCCCACATGGCAACGAGCATGGAACCCCTGGCAATGAGCATGTACTGTAGGTAAGCAGCACTTTTGCAACATAATTTTTAATAGGCATTATGGTGTTTGGCATAATACGTAATGGACATCATGGTGTGTGGTTTAACATGTAATGGGCATTATGGTGTAAATTTTTAATGTGCGCCTTTGGCATGCAATGTCCCTGTTTATGAAGCATATTGTGAATTTTGGCTTAATCTGTGTAGCATTATGTGAATTTTGGCTCAATTTGTGTAGCATTATGTGCATTTTGGCTCAATCCATGTGGCTTTCTGTGAATTTTGGCTCAATCCATGTGGCATTATGTGAATTTTGGCTCAATCCGTGTGGCATTATGTGAATTTTGGTTCAATCCGTGTGGCATTATGTGAATTTTGGCTCATTCTAGTATTTTGTTGCATAATGTGTAAAAGTGGTATATGGTGTGGTACACTACACTCAAGGACACGCCCCCTTTTGAGTGGCCACACCCCCTTTTCTGGAGCACACACAAAACTACATCCTTGATCTATATCTATCTATCTATCTATCTATCTATCTATATATATATATATATATATATATATATATATATATATAGGCGCATTTATCATTATATTGCGATGCCGGCGTGATGACATCGCCGGGCATCGCATTGAGGTATCATCTGATACCGCCGAGATGTATCAATATAGGGACGCAGGGACAGGGCTCTGAAAGGAGCCCGTCCCTGCGAAGCCCTGACCCGGAAGCCGGGGTGTCTGCGCATGCGCGGTTATGCGCTGACCCCCGCCGACCTCTCTGACCGCACTGCCCTGCTCGGCAGTGCGATGTGTAGCCATAGGCTACAATGGGCTATCGCCATATCAGAATGGCGATAGCCCAGGGGTGCGATGCCCGATGACACATCGGGCAGCTTCGCATCCCCCATAGAAACCTATGGGGGATACGGCCAGTGGCGGTGCAGGGGGGGATCGCAGCAGGGATCGGAGATTCCTGCTGCGGTCCCCTTTTATACATTTCGGTGATACATAATATTTGCGGTTAACCCCCGAAAACGGGTGTTTTCGGGGATTTAGCTGCAAATGTTACTTGATAAATGGGCCCCATAGCTAGATAGATAGATCTATATATATATAAGAGCACAGATCAGTCTGGCACCATAAGGATATACAACATCCCAGGTGCCTTCTTGAGGAATGTTTGTTACACCTTGAAAAAGTGGTTCATTGACCCCGAAACGTTGGATTACCACTAAAAGTTTTGCCTGATTTCACAAGTCCTTGGAGTGCCTCTGCGTGTTTTGTATCGTCCATTATATATTTATTCTAGAATGAAGGCCAAGTTTTTGTTACTTTTGCAAATGCTGATTTTTAGTTCAGTAGAGTTGTTAACCACTTCACTGCTAACTATGAGTGGGACTCATCCTACTAACTACAGAAATTTTAATTAGTGGGTAGAGCATACCTCTCAACTGTCCCGCCTATCTCGGGAACGTCCCGGTTTTTTGGGACATTGCCGCGTCCCTCCCGGCAGTGTCCCGTGGGGGGGGGGGCAGTTGGGAGTCCCCCCTGTCATCTTGAATAGATACTGTGCACTTGCGCACAGCGTCTATTCCTGCTGCCGAGGGGGCTGGGGGCATGTCCAATGGGGGCGTGGCCTATACACACGGCTCTCATGGGGCCACGCCCCCCCTCCCCCTGAAAATTTTGCCACGCCGGAGGCACGCTTCTGTGTGCCCCGACTGCTGAAGAAGCAAAGTTGGGAGGTATGGGTAGAGGCTTACCTAAAAGTCTCCATATTGCAGTTGAGGTTGATCAGATGCAGGAAGGGTGGGGCTAAATGGCTTTATGTTAGATTGATCATAATAGTATTAACCCTAGACAAACTATTTCTCGCCATTTTGAGTAGATTGTCTTTGCAATTTGAGGAAAAATATGCATACTAATGCCATTTTACAATAATCCACAGATTTCTGAAAAAAAAAACAAGCATACAGCATAATTATTGTATTAATGTTGAACTGAGACTAATACAAACAAGTGTCATAATAGGATCAGCAGCAAAAGGCCTGCAATTTATTTTTTCATTACTGATTATTTATATTTTGCACACATATTTCTCAGCATTTTACAGAGCATCTTTGGCATTCACATTAGCCCCGACCCCAGTGGAATTTACAATCTATACACACACACAATACATTTTTATTTTGAGAAAATGAACCTAAAGGAGCCCATACACGGTCCGTTGTGTATGGCTCCGTTCTGTACTATGCGATGCGCGCTCCCGCGCATCACATAGTACGGTACAAAAAGTATGTGCTGCACATACTTTTTGTACTAGGTACACATCGGATCGGATCGCAGTGCATGCACACTGCATGCACACTGCATGCACTAGGGATCCGATCCGATGTGTGCTAATTAAGTCCCAAACGGATCCGTTAAACGGACCGTGTATGGGCTGCATAAGAATATTCTTGAAAATATGTACTGTACAAAGCATTTCACAGACATAGAAAACTATTTACATCATAAATGCCTGTGCATGCAGTATGCTTTTTGTCTGCTGTTATGGGTGAGAAACATAATGTACTTCACATTATTGTTGTTTGTTGGTAGTCTACAAATTAGATGTATTCCGGTCTTGACACCAACTGCATCTCTACTCCTTCAGTTCTATCTCTGAGGGTGCCGAGCTTTCCAGAACTCCGATCCCTGTAGAGATACATTGACATAATTAATCATATCTAGATTGTTTTTACCACAGTAACAGTACATTTATTTTTCATATTAAGCAGTATTCTTAAATCTTAGACTATTTTATTGAAATTACAGGGGTCTCTTCCCTGGCATCACCAATTGACATTGCAATGTCCCATGGTCTTATAGGGCTAATACAGTCAAAAAGTATAATGTACGAAAAGGGGTCCCCTAGATGAGCCCTGTATTTTCCATGTACTCATGTTAGCACTACAGTACAATAACTAGAAATGTTCTTATTCATTATTGATTACCACTGGCCTAAACTAGAGATGTGGAATTTGGTTTCCTTGGAAATCAAAACCACCAAAAATTCGGAGTATTTCCTGCCAGGCTTGGATCCAAAAATTAGACAAAACATCTTCTGCCTAGCTTTGGTCCCGCATGTTTTGCATTTTATAACAGTCCCTCCTTCATGGATGAGGTACCACTTCACACTGAACACTGAAGGGATAGGGTGAGGGGCAGGCTGCATTGTGAATAAGGGCTGCTGTGACTGTTAGTTAAGAGCAAATGTGATTAAGGGCAATGGAATATTCTGTCACCCTCAGTCCCAGGGGGACTGTTGGCTACTGGCAACAAATCAGATGCTTTCTATTATCTTCTAGAAGGTGCTAAATAAATAAGAAGTAGATTCTGATTGGTTACAGCACTGAGGTCATGGGTTTGATTTCCACCATGACCCTAACTGTGCGGAATTTGTATATTCTCACCATGCTTGAGTGGGTTTCCTCCGGGTACTCCCATTTATTCAAACAATCCAACAATATAGTGGTAGGCTAATTGGCTCCCAACAAAATTCAGCCTAGAATGAATGTGTGTCCCTGTACATGTGGTTGGGAATAAAGATTGTAAGCTCCATTGAGGCAGGGACTGATGTGAATTTTTAACTATTATCTGTAAAGCCCTGCAGAATATGCATGTGCTATATAAGAAACTGGTAATAAATAAATAATGTGATTGTTAATAATAATTAAAAACTACTGTGACTGTGATTAATGGCTGTGGCATATTGCTGTACCACCCTATTTTATTTAGAATTATATTTGTTAAGACATTGGTATCATTTGTAAGTCCAAAGTTAATAAATGGTAAGGACGTTAACCAGCTTGGGATCTCCTTCTTTTTACGTCCTTTGAAGCTAGGTTATGCCACTAATTTGACATTATAAAAATGTGTGTAAAATAGTAACAAGTAGTCTCCATCACTAACACCCTGATTATCCTTATTAATGAGAGGTAATCGTTACAACAACAAAAATAGATTTTGTAGGAGCCCAATGAAATCCAGCAATAAATTGGCAGTCCATGTTACTGCTGAAGTGCTTGGTTTCTTAAACTGTGAATTTACTTTTAATCTAAAACATAACAGTGAGTGGGGAGCCAAAGGACAATTCCTTCTTGTCCATTTGTCTTAACTGCCACTGCTGTGTGGCAATGTTTCATAGATGTGCTATAAACTGCCATGTGTTGTGGCGCTGCTCTGGTGCTTAGTAGCCAGGCTTTGACCAATATTAGTGAAAACAATATTATGAGCTCTGGGGTGGTCACAATCATAGGCGAATCTAGGGGGGTGTTCCGGGGGTGCACCGGACCACCCATTAGACTGCCCGGCGTCTGTGGCTTTAAATAGTTAGTCACCGCCGCTGCCCGGATTTTAAAAAATGAGTACGGGACTTGGGAGGGCTGCGTGCATGCCCAACTGTACGCAGCTCCTCCAAGTCCCATGGTCCTTTGCGGAGCATGCCACCTTACTTTGGGCGGCTCCCTCCGTGTCCTCCTCCTCCGTCCTCCCTCCTGTGCTGCTTCGGTGTCGGCTAGCGTGCGCACATGTGTGTGTGTGTGTGTGTGCAGCAGCCAGCACAGGGGGTCCGGGTCACGTGGCGGCGGGGACTGACAGAGTCCGTCGCCTCTCCCTGGGCACCTGTAAGCTCACTGACAGTGACACTGAGAGTGAGTCAGTGTCACTGTGATTTTTTTATGCAAATTGACTTGCCCTGCCTGCTGTGCCCCCAGTGCCCTCAATGGCTCTTATATATATGCAAAGCAGAATCTCCAATATGCGCTAATATAATAAAATAAATGGTCGCTGTAGACACTTAGTTCCCCACTAGTAGGAACTAACTTTACACATAAACACCAACAATAGTGTCTTCAGCGCCCTACACTGTGTGATGTCATAAACAATAATAAATGGATAAAACCAATAAATGAATTTAAGAACAGAGAACACTTGTAGCTTCTTGTTTCTTGTGGAATCATTTTCTTTTTATTTTCACAGAGCTTTAAAACAGAACCCTCTGTTTTAAAGCTCTGTGAAAATAAAAAGAAAATTATTCCACAAGAAACAAGAAGCTACAAGTGTTCTCTGTTCTTAAATTCATTTATTGGTTTTATCCATTTATTATTGTTTATGACATCACACAGTGTAGGGCGCTGAAGACACTATTGTTGGTGCTATTATATATATATTTAAAAAAAAAAAAACGCTGCCCTGTAATCTTTCCCAGTGCCCTGCAATGACCTTTAAAAAAAAACAAAAAAAAAACGCAGTAATCTGTCCTCCCTCCCTCCCTCCTTACCTCCTGCCTAGCCCTGCTTTTTTTTTTTACTGTATGCTCCCACAGCATGGTGCACTGTGTACTGTGGGTTGTGGTGTGCAGGTGGGGTGGGGTGGGGTGGGGAGGAATGGGGATGGGTTGAGGTAGTTTTGGGAGGGAGGGTTGTGCCCCAGTTAAGGACCAACCCCAGCGAAGCGTGCGCTGACCAAACACTCCGTGTGACCCCCTGTTCCCTTCCCCAATTTGAATGCATTTTGATCTGTTTAGATAGGGCATAGTATCTAAGTGGTGCATCGCACTCTGTAGTAGCTGAACCAGAGGCGCGGCACTTGACGTCCGTGACCGCGACCTCTGTGCCCAGCTAACTTAGGCGCACACCCGGTGGTATCCGTTCCCCGGCGCTTGCAGCCTTCGTGATAGTCTCTGGCGGCTATTAGAAACTGCGTCGGAGACGAGATACAGAAGACATACCACGGTCTGCTTCGGGTCTCATTCCTCAGCAGCAGAATTACGGGGGACGTATATATGTCAAAACCCCGAACACATTATTAAAATCACGGCCAGTGACTGTAAAAATTCTCTATCACCTCGATATATCACAGAGGAATAAAATAATCAGATTTACTGACTTACTGACACAGTGAGTGTCAACTAAATAAACTGTGATACCCACTACAGAGAAACATATTTGCGAACCACCAATGCCCATGTGTAAAAAACAGACAACAGTATAAAACCAAGCATTTATTTTGAAAAATTGTCACATTAAATTTACAAACATAAATATTATTTGGAAGGTACAGGCAACAGTGGGGTCTCACGTTGCAGGGATAGCTTTATCCCATTTTAAATACATGTTTGTGTATGTATGTGTCAATTTGTGTTTTTATTTCGCTCCTTTTTAGAAAATAATAAATTAAAAGCTATATTTTATGTAATCCTTCTTCTCTGGTGCGCCACGCAGAGACATTCCTTTCTCTGTCCACCGTCTTTCTGTCATTATCTGATGTCCAGTGGCAGCACACCCTCCTGTTAGTATCCATAATAAATTGTATTATATCACAACTGAGGGGTCATACATCTCATTTCCGAAATTCTTTCCAGTTTGATTGGTCCCTGCTTGTCTTTGTGTGTGTAAGGCTCTGGGGGCAGTATGTGTGTGCATAGGTGTGCGCACATTGAGTGTTAGGGGTGCACAGGCACCCCCTTATGCTGTGTCCACCATTATGAACAACTCCCTACCGCTAGCAATACCAGCAAAAGTCTTTTGCTTTTTAGACCCGTATTCCATTAAAGTTAGTGCCCATCAATCAATTGTGTGTTTTGCATTGTTAATTGTATTAGACCGTTGTCATATCACTACATACCTGCATAATCCATATATTTTTTTTTACTTTATATGCATGTACTGTTATACAGAGTAATAAGAATATTACCACGGTGCACCCCCTAATAAAATGGGCTGCGCACGCCTATGTGTGTGTGTTGTGTGGCTACTGGGGCACTGTGTGTCTTTGTGAGGCTATAGGACAGCAATATTAGTTATGGGGCAGCATGTATGTGCATGTGTGTGTGTGTGTGTGTGTGTGTGTGTATGTGAGGCTACGGGGCTGTATGTGTGTGTGTGTGTGGTTATGGTGGCAGTATGTGTGTTAAATGAACACTCACTAAATGGAATAAATCACTAACTGAATGCTGCCTGTGGCTCTCTGAAGTTGGATCGCTGCAGCTTCCTCCTTCCAGTTCCTTCCTACGGCTGTCTCTCCTCTGCGGTAGCTTTCTCTGCAGGCTGCTGCTTCTGGCAAGTTGCAGCTCACTACTATCCTCCAGTGGCCGGCGCCCTAGGCAGATGCCTAAACCTGCCTAGTGGTGGCACCTGCCCTGAGCATGTGCATATGTGTGTGTCAAGCTAATGGGAGCAGTATGTGTGTGCCTTACAAGTATTTCCATGTATGTGTGTGTGAGAGATTGAGGTCATTGGGTTAGCATGTGAGAGAGGCTACAAGGGCAGTGAGTGTGTGTGTGTGTGTGTGTGAGGCCATGGAGGAACCCTGTATGTGCATGTATTTGTGTGTGAGGAATGGGGGCACCAAATGAAATTCTCACCCTGAACTTCATTTGGTCTAGAACATGGTCTGGGGCAGATGCAAAATTGTATGATGATGTTGATTTATTATTAATAACACTTTTCTACCTTATGTGTATGAAATGTCATTATGTTATTATATTGTGTGCAAACACAGAGTGCTGTGGCTCGCATTTTGTAATCACACTGTCATCACAACTTAATCATTAGGCGTAGGTACTGTATGCACACTATGGCCCTTATTCAGATCTGATTGCAGTACAAATTTGTTTGGAAAATTGGCAAAACCATGTGCACTGCAGGTGGGGCAGATGTAACATGTGCAGAGAGAGTTAGATTTGGGTGGGGTGTTTTGAAAATGAAATTTAAATTGCAGTGCAAAATAAATGCAGCCAGTATTTACCCAGCACAGAAACAACTCACACAAATCTAAAGCCCCGAACACACGGGGGGAGATATATTGCTCAGGAATATATTGCTAGCAATATATTCCTGAGCAATATATTGCCCAGTGTCTCCTTTGCATCAGCGACCAGAGATGGTCGCTGATGAAAAGGAACCTCTGCTGGTGGTGCCGCAGAGGTAATTAGCTGGTCGCCGGAGCAAGCTCCGGCGACCAGCGATTAGAAAGGGGCTGAAAACGAGAGTGCGCACCCAGCGATTTATCGCCGGGGCACACTCCCAATCACTGGCAATATGGTCGCCAGCGACCATATTCCCAGCGATTATAGCCCCTATCGCCCCCGTGTGTACACAGCATAACTCTCTCTGCACATTTTACATCTGCCCCACCTGCTGTGCACATGGTTTTCCCATTTTCCAAACAAATTTGTACTGTGATCAGATCTGAATAAAGGCCTACAGTGTGTGGCCAGTGCAGAGTACATTGCTTATAAGAAGTATGCGTGGGAAAACTGTGCCTCTTTTCCCCAAATCAGAGTTGTATATATCTTGACATAAGCCCGTATCTGTAGCATATGCACCTGTTTTGCTACGAGTCAGCACTACCAGTATGCTCTTCTACCTGACCTACAGTATACTAAAATTAAAAATTACATTAAAAAAAAGTCATACAGATGGAGCCGCTCTCAGCCAGCCTGCCAGCTCACCATATCACAGTTTCTGGCAGAGCTGGCAGAGGGCAGGAGCAGGGATGCTTGAGCATCTCACTCGCTCACGCATCCCATTGCTATGTGACAGGGGTATACCTCGGGTACCTCGTGCAGGCTTCGGGGGTCGCGGTGCAGGCTTCAGGGGTCCGGCGCTGGTGTGCAGCAGAGCTGGCATAACTCTTTTGCGCTGGTAATCATGGCACAGGAACTTCCTACTGAATGGTCGTGAATGGGGCGCACGCTTTTTGTGCACGTGCGCACCATTCATGGCAGATGGCTGACCTGGTGCATGGCAAAAGTTTCACCAGGTCCCCGTCTAAAGAGAGTTGCTCAATCCGTAGTTTCCTTTATGTCTTGGTCATACAGGTTGAGTATCCCTTATCCGTATATCCCAAAACCAAAATATTCCAAAAACCGTAGGTTTTCAGAATATTTCATTATTTTTCCCCCCTGCACTTTTTTTTTATATTCACCTCATCCCCTGGTGTCCATGGTAGCCATCGGAATTGTCTTCAGCGGCTACCCCGGTCCCAAGGATGCATTGCACAGGTGTGCCGTGGACACTGTGGACATCGGGAGACCAGGTGAGTATGTAAAAAAGGAAATATTCTGACATTTTATTTTGCTTGTGGTCCCGAGCATTTTGGATAAGGGATACTCAACCTGTAGGACATATTTGCAGAATAGGTTATCGCTATGGACCTAATTCATTGCACTGCACATATAGGTTATCGCTATGGACCAAATTCATTGCACTGCACATATGTCATGGTGCTTTTGCAATGCTGCTCCCGGTGAGGTTTTCATTGCGGAGTGAATGACAGGAAGTGACCATTTGGGGAGGTAATGAGGAGTGGCAGAATAAAAACAAGCACGTCATTGACATTTTTCAAGGCTTGTACCGTATATGCTATCAGCTGCGGTCAGTACTATTTTTCTGGAAAGATAGGTCCAGGAACTCCGGGTCTGGGGTTGAATAGATTAAATAAAAATAGATAGAGAGATAGATGGATAAATATAAATAGATAGATAGATCGAGAGAGAGAGAGAGAGAGAGAGAGAGAGAGAGAGAGAGAGAGAGAGAGAGAGAGAGAGAGAGAGAGAGAGAGAGAGAGAGAGAGAGAGATGTATATATTGTATTTAGAAACAAAGGCACTCACAGGTGACTTTAAAATAAAGCTTATCTTATGGAAAGTACATTATGACCCAAAACAGGTTCAGGAACCAAGTTCCTGATGATGTCATATTTAATAAGAGGTTCAGGAACTGAGTTCCTGCTGGTTTCTGCTGAAAAATAGCTCTGGCTGCGGTCATGTACACAGGGCCGGCACTAGCCGCACAGCAAGGTATGCAAAGCAGGAAGGCGCCAGGCTGGATAGGCGCTCTCTCCCTGCTCTGCACCTTGCAGATGGTATTGCTCCCCTGTCATCTGGGTTTTGATGGGGGAGTCTGCACTCTGCAGCTTTGGCCCCATCATCCTCTCTAATTACTGGGGTAGCATTGGCCCCATCAACCTCTTTAATTACCGGGGCAGCTAGATGCTGGCTGGTGATGGGGCTCCCCGGGAGGTAGCAGCAGCAGCAGCAGCAGCATGAGCTCTCATGTGTGACAGCATATGAGAAGCTAATGCTGTCACTGTAAGCACAGCACATGCTGTAGTGTGCTGTGCTGCTGAGGAGGGGGTCAGAGGATGATCAAAGTGTCCCTCTGTTAAAAATAATCCACTAATGGGGCATGGCCACACCTCCTGCGATTGGGCCAAACCCCCAAAATTTTGGCAGCAGTGCACTGCCTGTGAGCAGGAAGAGGTAGCCTCAATGCTGTCCCTGGCTCACCTAAGCCAGCTCCACTAGTGCTTGCAGCCTCAAATTAAGCAAGCCGGAGTAGCCCCAGCAGCCAAAAAAGTCAACATGAAACAAATGAAAGTTAAAGGTACTTGGGTCTTATGTTTTGTGTGGTGGTGGGGATCTGTAGTAATAGACATAAAGTTAGAAGTTGTGGGGAGGGGGTGATGGCATATGGGTAAATGGAAAGGAGGGGGTGGTAGGTATAAACAGAGGCGGCAGAACCTGGTAAGCACATTAAATGTGACGGGGGCACACCAAGCCAGAGAGGTGCTTACTCCGCCAGCTATCACCCGCTGTATCCCTGCCATTTACATAAAAGAAAAAAGTAAAACAGGAGCCAGGATAAGGGAGCAGGTGGAGCTGCACCTCCGGGGCTCTGTGTCTCTGTCCGCGAACAGACAGAGACCATGTGCCCCTCAAAAAATGGCCACCACCTTAGAGGAGATAGATGCTAGAGGTCCTCCTGCACCTCTAGTATCTGTCAGGGCACCCAGTGCTACCTGGAAGTGCAGATTCCAGGAGCACTGGTGCACTGTATGCCTGCAGCCCCAGGCAAGGAGTATGTAACCCCCTGGCATTGGGCATGTAACTCCTGGCAACGAACATGTAGGTAAGCGGCACTTACATGGTATAATTTGTAATAGGCATTAAGGTGTGTGACATAATGTGTAATAGGCATTATGGTGTGCGGTTTAATATGCAATGGGCATTATGGTGTGTGGCATAATGTGTAATGGGCATTACAGTGTGGGGCATAATGTGTTATGGACAATATGGTGTGCGTAATCCTGACGCAGTGTATCCAAGGTGGCTCTACCTGTTGGAATGTTGAAAGTGGCTCTTCCTGGCAAAGTTATTCTAAGGGGCTCTACCTGGTGCAGTGTGTCAAAGGGGCTTTACCTGGCGTAATGTGTACAAGTGGTACTGTGTGGTGTACTGTGAATAACAGACACTACTGTGTGGCGTGATTTGAATTGGTACTATTTAAGGCCCCTCCCCCACAAAGTCACACCCTATTTTTTTTTGTGCATGTCAAAGGCGCGCACTCTCACTGTATTTTCATCTGTGTGTGGGGTGCTAGGGCACAAATCTCTTTTCTGCCACAGGTCCACCAAATTGTCTAGTCATGGTATTGCTGCTACTTGGCATATTATGTATACAAGGCACTAGTACTATGGACATTATACACCCTTTTTTTGAAGCATGCACCTTCTGAACATGCTGTCTTTCTGTAAAGTATGGGAGGAGAGCGAAAATTTATAGTTTGCAGGGGGGCGCCGAACACCCTAGCCCCGGCCCTGCATGTACATACAAAAACATGGCTCCTGCTTTGCTACTAACATGTTCAGCATGCTTGATCATAGGGCTACTCTAGCAGGCAATGTTTTTTGTTGTTCTGTTACTGTTTACATACCTCTCAACAGTCCCGATTACCGCGGGAATGTCACGGTTTTCGGGGACATTCCCGCATCCCTCCCGCGGCTGGCAGTGTCCCGTGGCGAGGGGGGCTGTTGGGAGACAACCCTGACGGCTGCTGAGCAGCGGGGTGAATAAACGCTAAAGTAAAACAGCAAATACGCTTAGTTGATGTTTAATTGACTTTTTTTAATATTGAAAGCGCTCATTTCCTTTTCGATTGAAAGTTTAATAAAAGTTATGTATTAATTAATTACACATATCATACAATTATTACTGTATTAAAGAATGCGCCCAAAAAGACACATTTATCTTTCCATTTGCTTCTAGGCAAACAAACCCCATTTTATTCAGTCACAATTACTGAATGTGTTGGGCGCTCCACTAATCCATGACTACGAAAATTGTTGCAGTAGTCTAACATATTGGTTTATCTGATAAGCTAAAAAATGTACATTTCATGAGGTGTCTGTGCGGATCTACACACCCCTATCTATATTGCACATAAAAATATGCCCATCATCTCTACAGCATGATAATCCACATACATCACCGCCACATGGTTGCCCATAAATCATAAGTATTAAATTTATGCAATTATTGTACTTTTATATATTTAGGGAGAGACTGAGGCTATTAGTGTGTGTGTGTGTGTGTGTTCTTCATGCCTACATGGCCTTGGCCTCACCTCCTCCACTTCTCATAATAGGTACCTATACATTATCATCACATAGCCCATTAGGCCCTTAATCTGGCCCTAGTTGTGCCTCACTGGCAGAGGCGACACTAGGGTTGGTGATACGTGGTTTAGTGACTCATGGTGTTACCCCGCCCCCATTGGGCCTCCTCCCATCAGGAACCATAGTGTATTGCAGAGGTCATCTCTTATAGCTGCATATGTACTGTAGGTACATATGATATTAGTATTGGTGCAATGGGTGGCGGGCAGTGACGTGCGGTGAGGTAAGTGACAGGTGAGGCAGGAGCTTTTGCGAAATGGGAACAAGTCCCGCCAGTGCCGTAACTAGACATTTTGTGCCCCCCTATACTGAAAAACAAGAATTCATTTGGCTTCATGGAAAAGGGGCATGGTCACATAATAGTACCAATAACACCATAATGCCCCTCATACATTATGCCGTACACTTTAATGCTCATATTACATTATGCCGCACACCATAATGCCCATGTCACATTATACCGCACACCGTAATGCCCATATCACATTATACCGCACACCGTAATGCCCATATCACATTATAATCGCACACCATAATGCCCATGTCACATTATATTGCACACATAATGCCCATGTCACATTATACCACACACCGTAATGCCCATGTCACATTATACCGCACACCGTAATGCCCATATCACATTATAATCGCACACTGTAATGCCCATGTCATATTGTACCGCACAACATAATGCCCATGTCATATTATACCGCACACCGTAATGCCCATGTCACATTATACCGCATACCGTAATGCCCATGTCATATTATATTACACACCATAATGCCCATGTCACATTATACCGCACACCGTAATGCCCATGTCACATTATACCGCACACCGTAATGCCCATGTCACATTATACCGCACACGGTAATGCCCATATCACATTATACCGCACACCGTAATGCCCATGTCACATTATACCACACACCGTAATGCCCATGTCACATTATGCAGAGGTGCTGTGGCTGGTGGATATTTCAAATATGGGAGCGCCAGGTCATGAGCAAATCGGAGCTCAGAGTCTGGCGGACAATCACTAACTGTGGCTACTGGTCTGCGAGCTCTGATAGGCTGCCGGCCTGCACCACAGTTAAAATATATGCCACTTTCAGCATAGGAGGAAAGATTGGGGGTGGTGAGCAACAGGCTGGCAGAGCAAGACATCCCCAATGATGATATATAAAGTATATATACTGTACACCCCAAAACACACACATTGTACTACAATTTTGTGCACACACCCCCCCCCCAATACTTAAAAAAAACCTCACACACCTGATGCCTATCATTTATCACCCCCCCCCCCCCCCAAAAAAAAAAAATAACCTTACAGTATATACATCACCCTACCCATGCCCATATATCTTTACCATTTTTAGGTGTAGTGTAGAGAGGCAGGAGGCGGAGCTGGCCGTGGTTAGGCAGTCAGCGTAGGACAGCTGTGCGGGTCAGCTTCCTCACCTCCCTGCTAACATCCATGACAGGGCTGCAGGCGTGCGGAGGCCCGTCACCCTGGCTGCCGGTACTTGTAGATAGTGGGAGGAGCCAAAGCCCAGTAAGAGCAAAGTAATAGTATGCATATAACTGGGAAGGAGGGCGAGGGTGTGCGCTGCAGGGTTCCCCTGTCATAGAGCTTGACAAGAGCAGTGTGCCAGCGGCGGCCGCCAGCACAGTGTAGTATGCAGGGACAAACTAGGAAGGAGGGGGAGGGTGAGTGCTGCAGGGATCCCCGGCGCCGCTGTCTGACAGAGCAGCGGCGGCCGGCAGCACAGCATGCGGGGACAAATGGGGAAGGGTTGGCACTGCAGGGATACCCGGCGCCGCTCTCTGTCAAAGAGCTTGACCAGAGCAGCGGCGGCCGACAGCAGAGTATGAGGGGACAGAGTATGAGGGGAAGGGTTGGCGCTGCGTAGTTCACGGACAGCGCTGTCTGTAATATAGCAGATGCCAGCACTTGTCCGTGCACTGCAGACTCAGTGACAGCGGATACAGGCTGTCAGTGTGTGACAGCCTGATCCGCTGTCCTATCACATCTGTCTCAGTGACAGGGGTGTGCTTTGATGTGGGCTGAAGGCACGTCCCTGTCACTGAAGCAAATGTGTAGGTGCCGCTTCCTCATTGCTTTTCAATGAGCTTCTCTGCCTCTTTTTGTCCCTGCAATTTAGCCCCGCCCCCCGCTGCTGACAGTTTGTAATTGTCAGCGGGAGGCATGGCTCCCACTGCCTCCCAGCCTCCCGCACATCGTCTCACCAGGCTCACCACATAGATTATAAAAAAAATGTCAAGAAGATATTTATTTCACAGTATATGTGATATAAATATCTTTGTATTTCTTTTTTTATAATCTATGACATCTGAATCTGCCTCCCCTGACTGCACGTCCCTGGTGGCGGGAGTACTGTGCTTGGTATATTCCACCCACAGAGAGATCAGCCTCGCAGCCGCATTCATGATAGACTGTAGTGGTGAGAGTCTGTATTGGGGAAGACCAGTAAGGAGAATATTGCAATAATCAATGCGAGAGATGATGAGAGCATTGATTATAGTTTTAGCGTTTTCTTTTGTAAGCGTATTTTGGATATGTTGTTTAGATGTACTGTATGTAACATGGACAATGCCAGTCAAGGATGACACCAAGTCAGCAAGGTTGTAGGGTAGGATTGATTGTCGTGTTCTCAACAGTGACAGAGATTGGTAACTTCTATAGTTTGGTGGAAATATAATTTATTCTGTTTTCAAATTATTCAGTTTGAGATGCTGATATGACATCCAAGATAAAACGGCAGAAAGGCATTCAGTGACATGGCCCAATGGAGATGGTCTGGGGAGGATAGGTAGATTTATGTATCATCTACATACAGGTTATACTGAAATCCAAAACACCTGATTAGTTTGCCAAGAGATGTGGTACAGATTGAGAAAAGCAGAGGATCCAAGTCTGAGCCCTCAGGTACAATTAATAGAGGTAGAGGAAATGAAGGCTAGCATGCAGGTAATAACTTTGTAATCTGATAGGGGGAAATAAGTGTTAGTAAATTCAGAGACTAAGCATACAAGAGTAAAGTGAAAACAAGATCAAGGCAGTTGCCCTCCCTGGGCCAGATGTACTAAGCTTCAAAAGTGATAAAATGAAAAGTGATAAACCACTAGCCAATCATCTCTTAACTGCCATACTCCATGCTGTGTTTGAAAAATGATAGGTAGGAGCTGATTGGTTGGTGGTTTTTCACTCTCCATTTTATCACTTTTCAAGGCTTAGTACATCTCACCCCCTATGAGTAGAGGAGTCAGTCCATTGGGAGAGGCCAAGAGAGGAAGTTAGAGATAGTTGTTTGGAGGTATGATATGAGCACATTATAGGCTGTCAATAGCAATGTTGGAATCCCCCATGATGATCAGAAGTGAGGGATCCAGGCAGAATATCTTCCAGGTGTTTGTGTTGGTCAGGTGGGCGATAGATACTGTAGCTGCAATACACAGTGAGAAAGGAAAGAATGATCTTCAAATTATGTAAATGTGAGTGATGGAACCTGTGGAAAAACTGTGTATGTGAAGGATAGGGATAGTTGTATTCCAACCCTTTACTTCTGCAGACCATGTCTGATAGTGTGTACGCACGGTCCGATTTCCTTTCCGATGTTGACGATATAGTCAACATCGGATCGGCATCGGAATCGGATGCAGATCGCAAGGGTTTTAACCCTTCCGATCCCGATGAGCGTTCACGTATCGGAAGCCAGAAAGTCTTGGCTGCCTTGTCTATATAGTGCAGATCTGCACTATATAGTCAAGATTGGATGCAAATCGGATGTGCCTTAAGATCTCATCCACGATCCTATCTGATCGGATCGTGGATAGGATCTTAAGGCAGATCTGACTGTGTGTACACACCATGAGTGTTTGAGTCATGTATCTATTATAGCCACCAGGTTGAAGTTGTTGGATATGAAGAGGTCATGAATGGATATTAATTTGTTGCCACTTTAGTGATTTGGAGTGTGAAGGAATGTATTTTATGTTTATGAGGTTAGCTGGGTCAATATATGTTGCGGCGTGTTTGGTGTCTGTGGTCCCAGGTTTGTGAAGTGTTACCAGCTAATATAAGTAGAATATAGAGAGAGATAAGTGCAGCTGTAGGAGGTTTGTAAATGTTTTTTTTAGGACAACAGGTTGTGGATGTTATTGTCAATGTAGTGAGATGAGTACAGAGCTCATGAGTGTTTATAATAGGGTGATGTATAACTGAGGCAGCAATGCAGGGCCAGATTAATAGTGGGGCAAATGGAGCTGCAGCTCCAGGCCTACACAAAAAAATAGGCCCATCATCATGAAAAGAAAATGATCAGACAGACAAAGCTGGCCACATAATTTTGTGTATTAAAATTGCATTTCTATTTTACACATTTATGCATTTTTTGTTACTTTTATATATGAAGGGTGAATTTTAGGTGTATAGTGTATGGGTTCTACATGCTTACATGGCATTGCCTTCACCTCCTCCACTTCTCATAATAGGCCCATCAACATTTTCAGCTCCAGGCCAATTAGGCCCTTAATCCCTGCAGCAATGTGTATAGTGGGGTGAGTTCCAGAGTGAATAAAGGATGTGATTGATTTAAAGAGATATCATGAAGAGAGATGCAGAGGAGTCATTTGTGGTACATATTGTATTAGAAGTTGAACCATATATTTAGGCTTGATGCTGTAGCAAACAATCCTAGTATGGCAGACTGGATGGGCCAAGTGGTTCTTATTTGCCGTCAAATTCTCTGTTTCTATTACTTTAATTAACTAGGCATCACTGACTGAAATTTCAAACACAGGTATTTATAAATTGCAGTGCAAATTCTGGCTGCTTTATTTCTGCACTGCAATTTAGCTTCAGTTTGAACATGCTGCATCCAAACCTAAGAAAGATTTTGCTTTTGTGTTCCTTACTGAACCATTTTCTAGTTGCTGTTCTGAACATTATATATATATATATACTGTATATATATACACATATATATCTGCACATGCGCAATATGGGTCTTGCGATTGCAGTCCCGAACAGCAAATGCCTCTGCCTGATTGACAGGCAGAGGTATTTGCGGGGTGGGCCTGGGTCAGCCAGCATTTAAGAAAATTTTGGGGTGTTGCCCCCATTTTGTGTGGCCAGGCCAAAGACTGTGCGATGAGGTGCATTTTCCTTGGCCTTACAACCTGGCATGCAGTCTGCAAGCCTGAGTAAGGTTAGACATACGCAGACTGCATTCACAGAGCGACACCGTGATCAATGATTGCAATGTTCCTCTGAACTGCGATCACATTACATTTTGATGCGATTGCAAATGCAGGCAGGGGGTAGTATGAATCTCCTCCTGCATATGCATTACTTCAGGATCATAAGTTTATGAGATGCAATTCTTATTGAAATATGCCCATTGTTTCAAAGCAATAGAGACACAAAATGACACAAAGTGAGAGTTTATGGATGAGTTCTTGCCATTGGTGCATCTATAATGGATGCAGGGTGTGCAGTGCACATTGCCACTGGGTCCAGGAGGGCTCAACTTGCACAGCCTGCACCAATGTTTAAATATCTACTTCTCTGCTCATGGGGCCCTCCACCTACACTGCCCATACACCTACAGATTTATTTTCAGATCTGGCTGGTTGGAACAAAATTCTGGCAATGGATGAGAGCAAATGACAGTTGACCATTTGCTTGGAAATGCTGGAAAACTGCCAAACTGTCATTCAGATATTACCAGGTGTTTGTTCCAACCAGCCAGATCTGAAGATAAATCTGTAGGTGTATGGTCACCTTTATTAAACCGACCTTGGCTCTTGAAACATCCTTTTTCCAACTGCCATCTAGATTTCAAACACAGAAATTGTGAAAGATACCCAAAGATGGTGCAAAACTGCCTAAAACTGTGGTGGTAACAGCACACTACAATACTGGGGCTTCAAGCATAAAAAGTTTCCCATACACGCTGCGACAGCAGCGTGCAATGCTACGCATTATCGGGCAGATCGCATCACATGTGTTTTGCAGGCGATGTGATCCACGGGCCGTACAAAATGTATGTGCAGCACATAATGTTTGTACTGTGCGATGCGATGCCCGTGGGAGTGAGCATCGCATTGTGATGAATTGCGCACTGCTTTCGCAGCATGTATGGGGACCTTTAGAAACAAATGACATTGACCTATAATTCAATAGAAGCCTTCACTAAATCTAAATCCCACAAAGACTTGCATGTCTGATCATTTTGCGTACTTTCTGTTTTATCCGCATGGCTTAATGTGTATTGGCAAGATGGATAAAAGCTAATTGGAAAAAGCCATAGGTCATCTATATGGTAAATGTAGGCATTGGTTCACATTGGCAAACCCTTGACACTTGCAGAAAAAAAACCAGATATCCATACTGAAATGCGTGGCCATGAGCATGGTCCTCAACGTAATTGAGATGATGACCATGAACGTCTCTAGCATGAAGTATTTTGATTGCACTCTTATTCCTAGAAGTCCTAATGAGTAGAACAATCTGGAATGCTTACTCTGATTATTAAGGCTATAAATATGTCAGAACTCTCTAACCATTTTTTGTTTTGTACTTTTTTTGGGGTGGCCAGTATGGAGATAGCTCAAGATGGACACAGATGATGATACATTTTTATTACTTTACATTTTTCCTTTAATTTTATATTTTTGGTTCCTTTTCATTCACTATTTTTGGATGGTGATAACCTTATCATACAATTACTACTCCACTTTTTATCAATAATTTTAATCCACTTATGAAAGTATTTTGCACAAGCTAGTATCTACCATTTATTTATATTCGGTATTCATCAGTCTATTAGTGAGGATGACCTTGGCCTAATTGATATAAGTCTGGTTTCCAACAATATCCCCAAAATGGAGAACAATTGAGGCTATCATCAACAAAGGCATCAAAAGAGGCAACTGGAAAGTGTGATCAAGGGGAGAAGTCAGTCTCTACAGTTTGAAAAAAAAGATCTAATAGTTTGGTGGAAAAAAATCACCCAAAACATAAAACATAAAAAAGACTTTAAGGTTTTTCACCAAAACACCAAATCCGTCAGGCTGGTATGACTATCATAGAACATTCTTTTTTTCCTGCAACTCATGAAGATTAATATACTGTATAAGGAAAATACATTTTGAATTTAAATTCTGTGAAGCCTGCATTGTATATAACTATATCACCAGTGGTGTAACAATAGCCCCGCTGCCCCTGCGGTGGTGGGGAGGTGTTGTATAAGTGTGGGCACTGGGGGGCTGTGGGGCTATTGTAAAGCTACTGAGGTAAGACACGCTGGACACGGAGGGGAGGGGCATGGGTGGCAATTTATCGGCGGGGGGCACTTATATTATAGCTACGCCACTGTATATATCTAACAATTTACAATAATATAGTATATTTTAATATGCAATTGTCTTTACATTGGTAAGACCACACTTGGAATATTGTGTTCAGTTCTGGGCACTGCACCTTAAAAAAGACATAAATGAATTGGAACAGATACAGAGAAGGGCGACTAAGCTAGTAAAAGGTCTCGAATCATTAGAATACAAAGATAAGTTAACCAGGCTGTATATGTTTACACTGGAGAAATGGAGGTTGAGAGGTGATATGATTAGTATGCTCAAACACAGGATTGGGAATCATATGGAACATGGAGATGATTGTTCACTAACAGGCCTACACTTAGGACATGCGGGCATGTACTGAGGCTCAAGGAAAAGATATTCTGTAGTGAATTATGGAAGAGGATTCTACACCACTAGAGCAGTAAAATTCTGGAAATAATTTCTGGTGGGGGTGATTGCAGCAACTATTGTTAATAAATTTAAATCAAAATGATACAAATTGTCCACTAAGGGAATCCTATAGATATGACTTACTGTACTCAAGTCATTAGTTACAAGTTAGATACAGTTGGTTGAACTTGATGGACTAACATCTTTTTTCAGCCTTAATTACTATGTTACTATGGGCCTTATTTTGGTTCACTCTTTCTGACAAATTTCTTCTTAGATGGACAAAACCATGGGCACTGCAGGTGAGGCAGATGTAACTTGTGCAGAGAGAATTAGATTTGGGTGGGGTTTTACTTCAAAGTGAGATCTATATTGCAGTGTAAAAATAAAGCAGCCAGTATTTACCCTGCACAGAAACAAAATAACTCACCCAAATCTAATTCTCTCTGCACATTTTACATCTGTCCCCCTGCAGTGCACATGGTTTTGTCCATCTAAGAAGGATTTTGTCAGAAAGAGTGAACTAAAATAAGGCCCTATGTTACTATGTCTTATAGTCTACATATTGTTGCATAGCTTACTGCAATATACAGTATCTAGGAAACCAAAATTGTTAATGTTACATTATGATTTTTTTTTTAAAGGTTCGTGAAGTTGCAAAATCAACACAACTGACCAGCTGTACATGTCAACATTTTTGTATGAATATATATTGTAACTTAATGTACATTTGTTATAAATCAGCATAGAATACTCAAGAGCTAACATTCACCTGTCTTATTTTTTAATGAAAAATTATATATATATATATATAGTTGCAATTTGAAAGGCACTCAAACGTAGAACAACACCAGCCCAGGTGCACAGCATCAATCTGGGAAACACCCAGGAAGATATAAGGCAATGTACCAGTGGCACTCACGGGACTTCTCTCAAAGTAAAAAATGACACAGTGGGTCAGCAGAAACAATGGCAACGTTTCGAGCTTTATTGCTCATCCTCAGGCTCAGGAGCCTGAGGACGAGCAATAAAACTTGAAACATTGCCATTGTTTCTGCCGACCCACTATTTCATTTTTTACTTTGAGAGAAGTCCCGTGAGTGCCACTGGTACATTGCTATATATATATATATATATATATATATATAGGAAACCAGATGACCCAGCACTCCAATATATCCAAAGTAATGGCCCAGGTGCCTTCACGTGTGCCTGCAGCACAAATACAGCAAATCCAACCAGAGGGAGAGCGGCACTCAGAGGGACTTTTCAATCATAAAGAAATACACGATACAGCGTGCAAATCAAGTCTTATCGACGTTTCGGTTTATTAACCTTTTTCAAGATACACAAGAATATAGTGAACACTCACCTTATATCCCCACCGTGCACCGGGACCCGCGCTGCTGGTTTCCGGGATCATCTGCATCACCAAGGGGCGACCTGCGTTCCACAACGCTCACTGATGACGTCACCAGACGTGTGACGCGCGGCTCCCCGCTCCCAGCCTCCAGCAGTACGGTTGCCCGGCAACCTAAACATACAAACAATAATTAAAATACGGCGAAAAACATGAAAAGCAATGGCAAACAAAACAAAATATGTACATAGGCATGAGATAGCAGTGATAACAGGCATAACTGTAGATGTATATAAACGGGGGGATCATACAATGTCCGCACCGCACTAAGAAAAATAAGGTAATAATGTTTGCCTATGTCAGAGCAACTAACCATGCCAGTGTGAAACCTTCCACAAAGTAAACATTATAACAAGAGGAGCATATCGCGGTCACCATATGAGCTCAAAACATAATGTTACAGGACATCCTCATAGATACACTGAACAATGAGTACATCAAAACAAAAAAAACAAAAAAGAAAAAATGCCCTAACTAACGGGCACATGACTCCTACAAATGCATCAAAGGATCACAGGTTACAGGAACCTATTGCAATAAACAAGTTCAGAGGTCAAAGGTATAAGAGGGGAAAAACAGTCATGAACATATATACATCAAAATTATAAGAAGCAAGTGAGTGGAAGATTCTCATTTAAACCTTCGGGTGCTACCGTTCTGAGTTTGAAAATCCACCTTGCTTCGTGTTGGAGCAGAATTCTAGCCCTATCACCACCCCTTAGGGATTTAGGGATCTGCTCTATAATTTTATAACGCACTGTGGACAAACCATGTCCATTTTCCCTGAAATGGCGAGCCACTGGCTGTTCCATTTCATCCTTTTTGCCACTCAAGGATTGGCGGATTGACATGCGATGCATCGCCATCCTTTCTTTAAACTGCCTTGTGGTCTTCCCTACATAGAAAAGACCACAAGGACAGCGAATGAAGTAGACCACGTATGTGGAACTACACCCAAGGACCTGTCTGATCGGTATCTTAGTCCCTGTATGGGGATGATTGAAGGAATTACCAGTTTCCATGTAGCTACAGCAGGCACAACCGGTGCATCTATAGCAACCGGGCTTTTTCGTCATAAAATTGGTGGGCTGAGGGGGTTTGAAACCAGTGATATCATTGTGGACTAGCCAATCTTTAAGGTTGCGATTTCTAGAGTAACTCGGCATGATGGAATATTCTTTAAATGATTTAAGTTGTTTATCCGATGTTACCATGGGCCAGAGCTCTTTGATTTTGTTCTTGACAGCGCCACTATTGGCGTGAAATTTCTGTACAAAGGCTAGTTTTTTAGAGGTCTGGGATTTGGACTTGGATTTAAGGGCCTCTGTCCTCGGAATCCCCAACACTTTTTGTTTGGCTTTCAAAAGATCCTCTAGGTGATAGCCCCTTCTCAGGAATTGGTCAATCATGGTATCAATTTCCCTGTCAGTATCCTGCATGTTGTCGCAAATGCGATGTGCGCGAAGGAATTGCGAAAAAGGCAATCCCTTCTTGGTGGAAACAGGGTGTGAGCTATTAAAATGCAATATGGTGTTTCTATCAGTCTCTTTTTTATAGAGACTGGTATGCAGGCCCTGATTCTGGATGGAAATACTGACATCAAGAAAATTGACCCGTGATTGACTGATATTATAAGTGAACCTGATAGGGGTGTCCAATGAATTGATGTTACTCATGAGATCATGGATCTCTACTCCTGACCCACCCAAAGCAGTAGCAGATCATCAATATACCTGACGAAAAATAAAATTTTCTGTGCCGTAGCTGGATCCGCGAAAAACATCTGCTGCTCTATGTCGAACATAAATGTGTTCGCGAATGCCGGCGCTACACATGACCCCATGGCACATCCTTGTAATTGGATGTACCATTTGCCATCAAATAAAAAGTAATTCCGCTTGAGGGTTAACTCAAGCAGATTCAGAAAAAAAATCGATATTAGGACCCTTGTACATCTCATGGCTGGTCAGCAATCTGCGGGCAGCCTGCACACCAGCATCATGGGGGATACTGGTGTACAGGCTTACCACATCAAGCGTGCACAGCCAACAATTGGGTGGCAATGCTGCAAAGGCCTGCAACCTGGTGATCAATGTAGTGGTGTCTTTCAGATAAGTCCCCTGTGTCTGCACCACAGGTTGAAAGAATGAGTCCAGGTACTGTGATACCGTATAATAGATGGAGTCTCTGGCTGCTATAATTGGACGTCCTGGCGGTACACAAGAGTCCTTATGCAGTTTGGGCAATGTATAAAGCACAGGTGCCTTTGGATTGGCATTGAACAGAGCTCTCCGAGTTCTATCAGAAATGATGTTTTCCTGGACTGCTTGACATAATAAAGTGTCCAATTCTTTATTGAAGGTGGTAGTCGGGTCTCCTTGTAGCAGACGATATACCTCAGGGTCACCTAGTTGTCGGTAAATTTCAGAGCGGTATTGGGCAATGTCCTGGATGACAATGCCCCCGCCCTTGTCCGCCGAACGAATAATAATAGATTGGTCTTCACTCAGATCTCGTAAGGTGTGTAGATCTTTTTGGGAAAAGTTACCATAGGTTTGGGGGGAAAGGGACAAGAGACATCCTTGTTCCTCAACCATTCTGGTAAAGCATTTAAGAGAGGCCTCTTATACCTTTGACCTCTGAACTTGTTTATTGCAATAGGTTCCTGTAACCTGTGATCCTTTGATGCATTTGTAGGAGTCATGTGCCCGTTAGTTAGGGCATTTTTTCTTTTTTCTTTTTTTTGTTTTGATGTACTCATTGTTCAGTGTATCTATGAGGATGTCCTGTAACATTATGTTTTGAGCTCATATGGTGACCGCGATATGCTCCTCTTGTTATAATGTTTACTTTGTGGAAGGTTTCACACCGGCATGGTTAGTTGCTCTGACATAGGCAAACATTATTACCTTATTTTTCTTAGTGCGGTGCGGACATTGTATGATCCCCCCGTTTATATACATCTACAGTTATGCCTGTTATCACTGCTATCTCATGCCTATGTACATATTTTGTTTTGTTTGCCATTGCTTTTCATGTTTTTCGCCGTATTTTAATTATTGTTTGTATGTTTAGGTTGCCGGGCAACCGTACTGCTGGAGGCTGGGAGCGGGGAGCCGCGCGTCACACGTCTGGTGACGTCATCAGTGAGCGTTGTGGAACGCAGGTCGCCCCTTGGTGATGCAGATGATCCCGGAAACCAGCAGCGCGGGTCCCGGTGCACGGTGGGGATATAAGGTGAGTGTTCACTATATTCTTGTGTATCTTGAAAAAGGTTAATAAACCGAAACGTCGATAAGACTTGATTTGCACGCTGTATCGTGTATTTCTTTATGATTGAAAAGTCCCTCTGAGTGCCGCTCTCCCTCTGGTTGGATTTGCTATATATATATATATATATATATATATATATATATATATATATATATATATATATATATATATATATATATATATATTAATATATATATACACATAGACAAGAGTAAGAACCGGCACAGCAGGACTTGAGTGTAGCCAGTATGGGTACAGTGCCCCGGTGCCAATGATGGGGACCTTGCAGCCCCTTGTAGATATGAATTGAAGAAAAGGGCACTCAGGGACTCTTAAACGGTGAAAAGTGGACTGCTTTATTCAGTCATATAACGCCTACGTTTCGGGGTCTCCCCCTTCGTCAGGACAGGTTACACCATTTACCTGTCCTGACGAAGGGGGAGACCCCGAAACGTAAGCATTATATGACTGAATAAAGCAGTCCACTTTTCACCATTTAAGAGTCCCTGAGTGCCCTTTTCTTCAATTCATATATATATATATATATATACAGACTCCGCGTGGTGGCACTCCATAAAAAACGTCTTCACACCGCAGGTAACGACAACGTTTCGAGGTTTTTATTTAACACCTCTTCATCAGGTCACACAAAGAAATAACATACCATAGCCACATTTATACTTACAGACCATCAGTGCACGCCTCCATGTTCCGGTGCTCCCGCCGGCTGTGTCCGTCCCCGTCATCAACGTGCGTCGTACCACGTCACTACGCACGGACGTAGACCCGGCACACACGCAGGGCGGCGTCCGTCACCATGGAGACCTAAAGTAAATAATTAAAAGCGCTTAGATACATAAATCGTGAACACCACAAAAAATACAAATATGCTAAAAACAGATGCAGACATGTCTATTGCTGAGCAACAAGACAGGGTCCATTAAACAACATTATTAGAAAAAATGCTGAATATGCAATCATTAGGTAAACTATCATGTTATTAAAGCATACTTTTTAGAATCCTCTCAAAACTTATTGAGGTATGTTGTTAGGACACAGAGCCCAAACAGTATCAGGGGCTTGATATAAAACAATCTCATATGTTCTAAATCAAATGCCCTGGACACATATAAGAAAACAACTGACAAGACCATGGTTTACAAGCAATACCCTATTACCATAATTATGATGTTAGTAAACGCAGGCCCAGTTGCTCATTAAGACCACGGGGAGCCATAGTCCCCAGGCGATATATACAACTGGTCTCGCGCTGCAGCAACTTCAATGATCTGTCACCCCTTCTGATTGAAGGGGGTATATGATCAATCAAAATATACCGAAGTGACGAGACATTGTGACCAGCCTGCAGAAAGTGTCTTGCCACAGGCTGGTCACTTGACCCACTCTCAAGTGCACTTTTAATCGAATGTCGATGCCCTGTTACCAGAGAGGTCGAAATGTTTTCGACTGGGTGGTCCGGACGGACATAACAGGGTTAACCAGCAGCCAGACCCATACTGAAAATTTCCTCTCAAAAAAGATGGGCTGCTTCAAATGCCTCAATTGCATCACTTGTAGATCAATGGTGGCCTCCTCGTCCTTTAACCATCCGTCCTCAGGTAAAAAATTTGATATCCACCATAGGATAACGTGCACGACCAAGTACGTGATTTACCTCCTGACATGTCCCTGTGGACGTAGTTATGTCGGGAAAACAGACCGCACATTGCGGGAGAGGATGGCCACCCATCGACATTCGATTAAAAGTGCACTTGAGAGTGGGTCAAGTGACCAGCCTGTGGCAAGACACTTTCTGCAGGCTGGTCACAATGTCTCGTCACTTCGGTATATTTTGATTGATCATATACGCCCTTCAATCAGAAGGGGTGACAGATCATTGAAGTTGCTGCAGCGCGAGACCAGTTGGATATATCGCCTGGGGACTATGGCTCCCCGTGGTCTTAATGAGCAACTGGGCCTGCGTTGCTATCTATAATCGTTTACTAACATCATAATTATGGTAATAGGGTATTGCTTGTAAACCATGGTCTTGTCAGTTGTTTTCTTATATGTGTCCAGGGCATTTGATTTAGAACATATGAGATTGTTTTACAGTATATCAAGCCCCTGATACTGTTTGGGCTCTGTGTCCTAACAACATACCTCAATAAGTTTTGAGAGGATTCTAAAAAGTATGCTTTAATAACATGATAGTTTACCTAATGATTGCATATTCAGCATTTTTTCTAATAATGTTGTTTAATGGACCCTGTCTTGTTGCTCAGCAATAGACATGTCTGCATCTGTTTTTAGCATATTTGTATTTTTTGTGGTGTTCACGATTTATGTATCTAAGCGCTTTTATTTATTTACTTTAGGTCTCCATGGTGACGGACGCCGCCCTGTGTGTGTGCCGGGTCTACGTCCGTGCGTAGTGACGTGGTACGACGCACGTTGATGACGGGGACGGACACAGCCGGCGGGAGCACCGGAACATGGAGGCGTGCACTGATGGTCTGTAAGTATAAATGTGGCTATGGTATGTTATTTCTTTGTGTGACCTGATGAAGAGGTGTTAAATAAAAACCTCGAAACGTTGTCGTTACCTGCGGTGTGAAGACGTTTTTTATGGAGTGCCACCACGCGGAGTCTGTATTGTAAGGTCATCCAAGTGACCTGGGCAGGCACCCTTCAAAAGTATCCAGGGCTAAGGGAGTGCTACTCCAAAGTGGTGTATATATATATATATATATATATATATATATATATATATATCCCCGCAATATGCCGGCACTCCAATTATTGTATCAGCCAGGTTAGGTGCACTTGGAAAGAATACCAAACAGTCCAGAAAGAAGGCACTACAACATGGTTTTTTTAAAGCAGCATCGGTGTACTAAAGGTGTATTAGTGCGTCCCTGGGACTGCTGCAGAAGGCTTCGGCTTTGGTTGTTTCCAAGAGTTCAGGGCTGCGCAGCTTGCTCGGGTGTTCAGGCGCTCAGTTGTTCAGGCGCTCAGTTGTTCAGGCGCCCAAACACAGAAACGTCCAAGTGCTCCTGAGCAGCCGCGAACTCGCATGGAGACAGGGGAGTGCTTGGTGGTGTCGGGGAGGGATCAGTGGAGAGGGAGTGCCTGGTGTATGGCGGGGGGGTTGCTGCTAGAAGTTTGCGCACCACTGGAGGCACCACTGGCGTGCACCTACATATCGTGGAATGCCTAAAAAAATTTTGGGACAGCCCGCTGCGTCAGCATAACTGAGCCCGAAAACAATTCTGGCATTTAACCAAAGCGGTTAACTTGAATTGCTCAGAGCTAAATTAATTTGCCTTATAGACATCATTTTGTATCTATTATCGTAACAGTCACATTCAGACATATAAGATGCACTATGATATTTTAAAGAATGCTGGCAGATATATGTAATGCAAGTGAGATCACGATAGTACATATTTCGATACATAAGTTCCCATCTGAGTGATACCACTTAAGGCCCTAATTTAAAAATATAATACCAGGCAATGTTTTCTCAAAATAAAAAAAAATAATCACCAAGTGTTATTGGTCCTTAAAAGGGTGACAGGGAGAGACAATGGGTAACAGGGGTATATGCATAATGCCCTGCATGGTGCGAATAACAGGGGACATGTACCTTCGTGAAGACATGAACACTGGACGAAATGTAATAGGGTGTGAGAATTTAGAACGTGAAAGATTTTGGGAGAGTTTTCCCATTTTTTTTAAAGCAGCAATCAGTTACATGGCAAAATCAACCTGTTTTTTCAGTGTAAGTGATTGCCTCATTCTTACACCCTATTGCATTTGGCCCACAGTGTCCTCTGCTCTGTCTGTGACTGTGGTCTCCCCTCTTTGTGCTTTCCTCAGTTTGGCACTCGGCCAGGCAGACTCTTATGGTGTGTACACACTTGTACAATGTGCACAGGGGCGGATCCAGGATAAAATGAGAGGGGGGGCCACCATAATAAAAGAGGGTTTAGGTGGGGGAGGGGCGGTGTTAGTAATGCCAGTGTACATGCTAAGAGAGCGGCAGAGAGAGGGCGGGAATGGGATTAAAATAGGCCCTGGCATTTAAAGTACGCAGGCTCACCATGGCGACAAAAGCGAAGGATGCAGTTGTGCACGCGCCGAAGGCGCGCTCCAGAAAAGGGGGTGTGGCCACTCAACAAGGGGCATGTCCTTGAGGGTAGTGTACAACTATATACAACTTCTACACATACTATACTAGACCCCACTATACTTGCCCCTACACATGATGCCAAATGGAATGAGCCAAAATTCACATAATGCCACATGGATTGAGCCAAAATTCACATAATGCCACACGGATTGAGCCAAAATTCACATAATAACACATGGATTGAGCCAAAATTCACATAATGCCAAATGGATTGAGCCAAAATTCACATAATGCCACATGGATTGTGTCAAAATTCACATAATGCCACACAGATTGAGCCAAATTCAAAAAATGCCACTAGGATTGAGCCAACATTCACATAATGCCACTAGGATTGAGTATACATGTATACATATAGCAGCTAACTGTACATTTTTAATTTTATTTTAATTTACAATAATGAAATGCTTATGTACACCTGTTCTATTATTTTGAAAATGAAAAAGATTAAAGAGAAACACATTACCCAAGTTTGAGTATTAATCACCTTGAAATACGGCAGTGTCTGTTGCTGAATATGCAGTATATGATTGGGTTGACGGCACTGTTTAAAACTGGCAGATTCTGAATAATCACAGATGCATATATGCGCTCTTTGGTTTGTGGAAGTATTTCAAAGTTGTCCAGTATGTCAAAGAGAAAGTATGGACTCCAACATAGTATAAATGCTGTGGATTAAAACACATTGTAACAGTTAAATCACATTTTAGCCTCTATAAACTGACACTGTGACTGTATCAACATGGGTAGCGAGTAGAGATGAGCAGGTGTAACTCTGACCCACTAGTTCACACGATAGCTCCACTTCAATCCTGTGACATAAATGTACCTCGGCAACTGTATCCAAGCTCATAGTATCTCAGAAATGTATTGTGTCATGTGGCAACAAAGGATGAACATAATGAAACAAAACTAAAAAAAAAAAAAAAACATTATGCACAGCATATCAATTAACAGAATTTGTTTTTGTGTTACATGCAAAGTTGTAGACGGAAGCGTCTATTGGCTAATTTATACACATGCCCCTAGAAACTAATGCCCTTGCGTTCATCCATGCGATGGATGTGTAGGGACAGAGACATCCACTTTTAGTACCCATGCATTCTGTAATACCGATTATAGGTCATGTTTATAGGCCACATCTGTTGACCATCAAAACTTCCACTAGCACTATGGTAGGTGCAATGCCTCCTTCTGTGTGTGAGCACAGCTGCCCTCACTAACACAAATGTTATGCTCCATTATTACACCCGGGAAGGAAACTGGCACAAATGGGACAATCAATGATATAACAACATACGGTATACACATCACTGACAAAAAAAAGGGAGAGATACTGCAGGTCCCCACAATCCACGACCAGCAGTCAGGATAAAAGGAAACAATTGAGAGGATTATTTTCGTTAAGATGGTACTCAGTCTACGTATCCACTGCGACTCCAAGTGGCGAAGCATTAAGGCGGGATCACCACCTCTGGCAGGTTTAGGTACATGGTCCACAACTATGCAGCGTAGTGTAGCCACCCGATGGCCCATAGTAAGGCATTGTTTGGCCACTGATTTGTCAGATGTCCTTGTTGCAAGGGCAAATGGCTCAAACAACGATGGTTGGCCATTCTGTCCCGGAAGGACGTAGTGACCATTGTGACATAATAGATTGTACAGGCACAAATCAGGACGTACCTAGGACCAGGTGCCACCAGAGAAGGGGTGTGCCAAAGGAAAGAGAAAAAAAACCCAAGACATATAACCTATCTTTAATTTATCCTCCTAACCACTCAATGAGGTTGAGAAGTCGGTAGTATCATTAGGGCTGACCTTTTTACCTACCATGCTCTTTGACTCGTTTGAGTGGATGGTGGATAACTATTGTTTTGGCAGGAAACTTCGCCTGCGTAAACATTTTGCTTCATCTGCCACTAGGATTGATGTCAGAGAAGTGGGTCAGTTGGGAAGACCCAGTACTTTCGACCCCATATACAAAAACCATCAAGTTACGACCAAGAACAAATACTATAATCTGTCCTTTTCTCAGCGCAAGCACGGTCTGGCTTACGTAACAATCCTGCAATAGTCAATCACCCCACTGACAAGGGCAGGTCAATGGTTTTGCAATATTGGGACAATTATAATAGCAAAATATTGGGAGAAATTTGGTAAAAAATTTAGAGTTTTTTCTAAAGTGGCAATCATTTACACTGCAAAACCAGTTTGATTTTGAAGTGTAAATGATTGCCGCTTACCAAATCTCTCACTTTCTGAATCTCTCATCCTATTAAATTTCACCCATTATGTCAAATTGGCTGATTCATCGATATTATATCATATATTAAATTGGAATTCAATCGAGAATCAAATTGATAATGTGATGAATATGGCACTGAGTCAAGCTTTATCTAACAGAACTGTTGCAGTAAAAAAACAATACTTAAAATAAATAAAAAAGGCAGCATCCCTGGACTTACATGGCACACTGGGTAGCACTCCTGGACTCCTACAGGAGACATGAAAACACCCCTGGAATTAAAAGCCACACATGGCAGTGTGGTACCCCAGTCCTGAGGTACCCCTGTTTGTGTGCTTATACTGGGACTGCAGCCAAATGCTTCTTATGGAGCCCCTATGGACTGGGGCTGCAGGGGTTAATTGCCCTTCCTGGTGGTCTGGTAACAGGAGCAGCCAAAAGAGAGAGCATCTGTAGAGCACTAGGACCCAGGGGAGTTGACAGAATCCCCGAAAGAGGGAAACAGAGCTGTGCTGCTATTGGGCAGAGGTTTGAGAGGTGAAGGTTGAGTTGAGACAGAAAGTGAGGAGAGCAGCAGCATGACATGGCTGCAGCAGAGTAAGAAGCAGTGTGGCAAGTGAGGACAGGACCACATGTGGAGAGGACACAGCTTGGCATGCTATGGAGGACAGAGACAGCAGCTGCAGACAGTGTGTGCATGTGGGAGAAGGAGCCGCAAGTGAGAGAAGTGACTGGCAGGAGCCAGCAATTGCAACAGTTAGTACAGGTACCCCAATAACACACAGCCCTTGTCAGCCCATCAACCCCTTCAGAATCTGCCCTGAGAGACTGCCCCAGTATCCACCTGAAGGCACCCCACAGTACCCCTGAAGCCCAGACAGTGCATATCAGGCAGCACTGGCCCCTTCTTGTCCCTACATGTGAAGCAGCCACAGAAAGCTCAGCCCAGGCCACACAGTGCAAACTTCCCAAGTTTAATTCCTCACATTGGGCCTTGAAAGGGACACTTAATCACCTCCCACTACAAAGGCCTGTGAGCACAGAAGGCTGCAGGAAGAGGACACCCTACTGCTAGCAGCACAGACAGAGAGAGACAGAGACTGTTCATGGAGGTTTTGTATAGTCACAGCACCCTCCATTGGAAGACTATGCTATGCTTTGCAAATAACCACTACAAGTTACTATTCTTCTAATATACCTGTTTGGATTACAAATACCGTGCACCATTTTGCTTCAATTCACGGTTTCATCTGGAAGACATGCAGGGTGACATTCTATGCTATGCGATTAGCGCTATTTTGCGGTAATTAGACCACAAAATGGCGCTATCGCATTTTCCCATTAAATCGCCGATTTAATGGGATGCGCACAGGGGCTGAAATCGCATATTTTGTGCGTAAATGTCTGGTGAATAAAAATGCGAGATTAATTCGCATTTTTATCGCATCCAGATGTTTGCGCACAGAAAAGTATACAAGTCGCTTATTTAATGCTATGCGCATTTGCACATCGCATTATTTAAGTGACTAATTTTCGCACTAATTTCAGACCTGGGTCTGTTAGGCGAATTAGGCAGAACCCTGCACAGATCGCAATGTTCCGTGCAGGGTTCTGCTGTAAAAAATAAAACAAAGGGTTAAATAAAAAAAAAAACGAGCGCGGGGTCCCCCGCCCGAGTGTAACCAGCCCCGGACTCAGCGCATCCAGAGCAGAGATGTTACTCCGTCGGCGTCTATATTCAGAATGATTTCTGGCCAATCAGGAGCCGAGTTTCTCGGCTCCTGATTGGCCGAGAAATCATTCTGTTCAGAGACGTCGAGGGAGCAACATCTCAGTGCCGGACCAACTCCTTGAAGCCGGGTACCAGTCGGGAGCAGCGCTGTCACCGGAGGTCGCCGCCGGGGAGCAGGTGAGTAGGATTTTCCTCCTTAGGTACCCCTCTGGACTACCACGGATCCCGGACCCCGGATTCTTCACGCCAGGAGCCCCGGAACCCCAGGACCAGCCCCGGAACCAGGACCAAGGCCCCGGAACCGGACTCTTTTGCCCTGGAGCCCCGGAGGAAGAATCCAGGATCCAGGGACCGACCTACGGGCTCAAGGTAGGTAAGTATCAGTGTGTTTTGTGTGTATTAAAGTTTTATTTTTCAGGGTCTCAGTGTGATTTTGTGCACTATTTTTTACACTGCAGAACTACAAGTGCCAGCGGGCCCTTTAATGCCCCGCATGCTGGGACTTGTGGTTCCCCAAGTCCCAGCATGCGGGGTAGGCTTGCTGGGACTGATAGTTCGCCAGTGTAAAACAATAGTTATCATTCTTTTTTTTACACAAAGCATCAGCTCCATGCCCACAGCCCAGGGGCATGGAGGACAGCCCCGGACTATCAGCATGGGCTGGTAAGTCCTGGAGGTGGGGGACCCCTTCATTGGGGGGGTCCCCACTTCCCCAGGACCCCTGCCCATGCTGACAAGCCAGGGGGTTAATGCTTTGGCCGGGGGGACTTGTATAAAAAGTCTCCCCCCGGCTGTGGCATTAGCCTGCTGGCTGGTTGTGTCCGGTGCTGGTTCTTAAAATACGGGGGACCCCTAGTCACTTTGTCCCCCGTATTTTGGGAACCAGCGCCGGACCTTGAGTCTGGTGCTGGTTTCATAAAATCAAGGGGACCCCTATTTGTCGGGGACCCTGATTTTATGTCACCAGCACCGGCTCAGTGAGCCCGGGGCTGGTTACACTCGGGCGGGGGACCCCGCGCTCGGTTCTTTTTTTTACACCTTGCGCTGTCCTGCAAATGTGCGATTTTCACACATGAAAATTGCACATTTTCAGGACTAAAACCAGCGCACCACATCGCCGCAAATCGCCCCTATTCGCACTTTTCAGCCTCCAATGCGCATCACATTAAATATGCGCATTTAGCCTGAAAAATGCGATTTCTAAATAGGCGATTTGCGGCGATACAGGGTGCGAATTAAACATGCGCATTTAGCGCATATCATAGAATGTCACCCTAACTGACACATGGCTGAGGTAGCGTCACCTTGTGGACAATTCCGATATTACCGCCTTTTAGTGACAGTGTTACTTAACTTAATATATTGAATTGTAATGTCTATATTTGAATGTTTACCATTATATGTGCTCTGTGCCAGTGTGTGTGATAGTAGGATTTATGTGCCTTTGCAGTTATTGTTATTGAGTCCAAAATAATAACCATGCATTGTGTTGATGATTATTGCATATAATTGACCTTAACAATATTTGGTTTGCAGAGGTGACTAGTGGTTTCCTGCATAATAAATATTGTTGTCACCGTCACTTTGTGTGTGATCTCTATGTGTGGGGTGTGCTGCTTGGGGTGTCCATCCTTTCTGCCACAGGCTCCCATAAGGAGAAGTCACTGATCCAACTCATCATCTTGAAGGTACAGGTACTTGTCTACACTTCAGAGTTGACAGCGGTGAAGAATACAGTGTCGAGACCCAAGGAACAAGGTACAGAAAGGGTTACTGGTATACTGTCCCCCCCGTTTGTCACATCTAAATCTTGGCGTCAACGAACAGGATCGAAAGCATGTCGGAACCCAGCACTCCGCCACCATCCCCTCCAAGACGTCTCCCGACACCACCAGAAGACACAGAAATGCCAAGGGCAATGGCGGCGCCAATCACGATGCCCTACTTCTTCGGAGCCGTGTGGCTACTTACGTACTCTGGAGACATGCGGACCCAGGGTACAAGCACCTTTAAGGCATTTAAAGACCAAATGAACTCAACATTCAATATATATCAATTGAATGAGGAACAGAAGAAAGAAATACTGCTGGCGCAATTAAAAGGCCCCGCTCTGAGGGAAGTGAAAGCATGGGCAGAAAGCAACAAGACAACAGCGAATAAGATACTTTGGAAATTGGCACAAATATTCGACTCTAAGACAATACCCTTATTAAAAAGCAGATTATATGCTAGAAAACAGAGACACGGAGAATCACTGCGCGAGTTCGCGCTGGGCTTGCAGGAAGCCATGAAAGCTGTACAGGCCGTGGACCCTCGTGAGCTGCAACAGGCAGATGAGATGTTGATAAACCTCTTTGTGGAAGGAGCACAAGAGGAAACCCCCCTCGCCCAACTCCGTATGTGGAAAAGGCAAGAAAAAGATTGCACATTCGCCGAATTCAAAGAATCAGCACTAGAAATATTGGGCCAGAACCAAAACACTGATTTTTAAGAAGATGCAATGGCTGAAGAAGATGATACAGAGGGCCACCACGAAGCTAAACATTATGGAGCAGTTGCGAAAAAAGTAACGGTTCTTCAAGAAACACAAACTCCTGCAGGACAAGACACTTTGAGCGCTATCAACAGCAAGTTGGCGGAACTAGCCCTAGACATTGCCCGAATGGGGCAACGATTAGAACAAAATGAAGCCAGATATAAAGAGTGGCGTCCAAAACGAGAGAGAGGAGATCGACCCCGGTGGGCCATGCCTGAGAAATCTGAACGACACCCCAACATTCAACTCAATATTCAAAGTGGGTCTGCATGCAGTCAGACCTCAAGAAGACCCATAAGAGGAGGTACGCCCGAAGTCCTTCAAAACACCATGAGAATGTCTGGTGTAATAAATGCAGCTGACAAATCACGAACCAGCTCAAGTAGGATCTCAGGTCGTGTCCTGTGGTTCAGTATACCGCGTGGGTATGGATTCATCAAACACGCAGATACCAGACGAAGTGTATATGTACACTACACCGCCATTCAGAATACCAATCCTGAAAAGAGTTTCCGGAGTCTGAGAAGAGGCGAAGTTGTGGAGTTCGAGCTGGCGAATGGAAAGAAAGGCATCAAGGCCGTGAAAGTGACCGGCCTGAATGGAGCTCCGGTGCAAGGTAACAGACATGACACAGAGCTAGGCCAACATTGGCACTGTCCATGTTACAGAGAGCCTCCACCTTACTACCGGCAAAACTACCAGCATTGCAGAAACAAAGAAGAAGCCAGGGAGGTGAACAGCAAGATTCATAATACTAATCCTCCTCGACCTGACCAGATGCCCCGACCACCAGAATCTGATGTCCCAATGCAATGCGAACTGCGGGAAGAGAGGGGGAAACCAGTTGTGCAGAGGGGGACAGTACAGCAAAGCCTGCAAGAAATAGCTAGGCCTCAGGTTTCCAGTGAACCAAAGCGAGATTACATCCCAAGAATTGAAGATACAGGTTACTGGGCAGCAAACCTCAGGCAGACAGATGCCAGTACAACGGACCAGGAAAGGTGCTCTGAAGTTGTAGCCCACATGGCCGTGACTGAGAAAGTGGAGCTATTAAAACCCAACCACCCAGAGCTAGCCATACCACTTCCTGAACCTAAGGACACTATGGAAAACCCAAAGACAGTTGAGAAGGCCGAGAACCATTCCAATGAAGAGAAGCCTGGTATAGATCAGGAATATACAACGATTACGGGAGAAGAGTTTGAATTTCGGATACGACAGGCTATTCAGAGGTCCATAAGACATGACAAAGAGGTGAAACGTGTTCATTGCAGATCGCATGCCGGGATCTAAAGTGAAAGTCCATGTGAATCCTCAGAGAACCTTTGCCGCGGAGGGATGGGAGTCCTGTGGTGGACGGATGGATGCTCCAGTGAGCTACTGTATTGATATGACAGTAAAAAAGAAATAGGTAGAAATGCATATACTTGTTCATGCTTAATTTTATTGCCGTTAAGTGTTTGAAGTCTGTTGAATCTATGTGATACTCCAAATACTTTTTCTTAGGACATGGAGTCATTTTAGTATGCATGGGGACATGCATAATTCCAGCAGGGGCATTTGTGGTACCCCAGTCCTGAGGTACCCCTGTTTGTGTGCTTATACTGGGACTGCAGCCAAATGCTTCTTATGGAGCCCCTATGGACTGGGGCTGCAGGGGTTAATTGCCCTTCCTGGTGGTCTGGTAACAGGAGCAGCCAAAAGAGAGAGCATCTGTAGAGCACTAGGACCCAGGGGAGTTGACAGAATCCCTGAAAGAGGGAAACAGAGCTGTGCTGCTATTGGGCAGAGGTCTGAGAGGTGAAGGTTGAGTTGAGACAGAGAGTGAGGAGAGCAGCAGCATGACATGGCTGCAGCAGAGTGAGAAGCAGTGTGGCAAGTGAGGACAGGACCACATGTGGAGAGGACACAGCTTGGCATGCTATGGAGGACAGAGAGAGAAGCTGCAGACAGTGTGTGCATGTGGGAGAAGGAGCCGCAAGTGAGAGAAGTGACTGGCAGGAGCCAGCAACTGCAACAGTTAGTACAGGTACCCCAATAACACACAGCCCTTGCCAGCCCATCAACCCCTTCAGAATCTGCCCTGAGAGACTGCCCCAGTATCCACCTGAAGGCACCCCACAGTACCCCTGAAGCCCAGACAGTGCATATCAGGCAGCACTGGCCCCTTCTTGTCCCTACATGTGAAGCAGCCACAGAAAGCTCAGCCCAGGCCACACAGTGCAAACTTCCCAAGTTTAATTCCTCACATTGGGCCTTGAAAGGGACACTTAATCACCTCCCACTACAAAGGCCTGTGAGCACAGAAGGCTGCAGGAAGAGGACACCCTACTGCTAGCAGCACAGACAGAGAGAGACAGAGACTGTTCATGGAGGTTTTGTATAGTCACAGCACCCTCCATTGGAAGACTATGCTATGCTTTGCAAATAACCACTACAAGTTACTATTCTTCTAATATACCTGTTTGGATTACAAATACCGTGCACCATTTTGCTTCAATTCACGGTTTCATCTGGAAGACATTAACTGACACATGGCTGAGGTAGCGTCACCTTGTGGACAATTCCGATATTACCGCCTTTTAGTGACAGTGTTACTTAACTTAATATATTGAATTGTAATGTCTATATTTGAATGTTTACCATTATATGTGCTCTGTGCCAGTGTGTGTGATAGTAGGATTTATGTGCCTTTGCAGTTATTGTTATTGAGTCCAAAATAATAACCGTGCATTGTGTTGATGATTATTGCATATAATTGACCTTAACAATATTTGGTCTGCAGAGGTGACTAGTGGTTTCCTGCATAATAAATATTGTTGTCACCGTCACTTTGTGTGTGATCTCTATGTGTGGGGTGTGCTGCTTGGGGTGTCCATCCTTTCTGCCACAGGCTTCCATAAGGAGAAGTCACTGATCCAACTCATCATCTTGAAGGTACAGAGTTGACAGCGGTGAAGAATACAGTGTCGAGACCCAAGGAACAAGGTACAGAAAGGGTTACTGGTATACTGTCCCCCCCGTTTGTCACAGCAGTACCCCTGGACTGATAAGGCACACAGGTCAGCACCCCTGGAATTATAAGGCACACTTGGCAGCACACTGGAATTATATGGTACACTTGGCAGCACCCCTGCATTGACACAGCACATTCAGCAGCATCACTGGAATTATTCAGCACACTTGCAGCACCTCTGCAGTAAAAAAACAAAACATTTTTTTTAAGATTCTCTATCAACCAAACCCACTCATTCTTAAATATAAGGACATTACACTTGTGCCACTGTGTGGTAGAAGTATAAGATGGGAGGTGAAAGTTTATAAAATTTGGGGTAAAAGCTAAAGAGTCTGCAGTGCAAAGAAGTTAACTAACTTTATATATAAACAAAGTTCATGCTTCTATCTAGTTATAAATAGCATCCAAAGCTAAACACAATCTTCCTAATTAACTTCCACTTCTGCAAAGATAGAGAACAAACAGATAATTGAAAATCTTTATGTACGTGCTGACCCTTGCATTTTGTGTTGACTATTACTTTTCATAAGCTACACTGTTTGTTAACTTAGTTAAATATCAAATTATTTATTGTGCTCTTGGAGATGCCAGGTCTGGTCAAACCCCCTCCCCCTTTATTGTGGTGCCCATGGCTGTCACTGGGATACAAGCAGTAGGTATGAGGACATATTTAGTCACCAATTTTCATGGTTTCTTAAAAAATATTGAATGACAGGCCATAATACTAATACCTGGAATGCACCACTAATAAAATTAGCAGATTCTGCAATTTTATTCCATCTATAACCATCCTTTAAGGCCAATTTATCATATACCATATATTTATAATGTAAATGGCCTATAATAATAACTACATTTGCAAATGAAAAGTAAAAATGACTGTATATTGTTCATTTATAAGGCACACAGGCTCTGGAAAAAAAAGTACATTCAAGCAGGGCAGATCCAAAACAAAATGACAGGTGTCTGTGTGTTTGTATGTATGTGTGTGTGTGTGTGTGTGTGTGGAGGGGGGAGGGGGTTTGGGGACACGACTATATATATATATATATATATATATATATATATATATATATATATATATATATATATTATAGAACAGACTCTTGTTTCGCGCCACGGGTTTTTTTTGGTTACTATGTTAGGGCTGCCTGACTTACAAGATCCCCTGTTGGATAGGGATAAGTAGGAAGAGTATAGGTGACAATTGTAAGATGGCGCCCTTTTTTTATGACCTCAATAATTGGGTCAATAGTGCCTTGTGTTCAAACGTTAAAACAAGTAAAGTAAAGTCCAAAGTTTATAAACATTTATTAAAAAAGTCTCTTGTTCCACAACAGTGTAAGTGGCGTTTCCAGACTTATTAAAAAGGTTCACGATATTTCTTTTATTTCAGGATAGCAAACAGAATGTTCCCAACGCGTTTCGTCCCTACGTGGGACTTCATCAGGGGTTCGCTATGAACATATAAAAATACATTTCAGATAAACATTTACGGTAATTGCTACATACATTAAAAATTCTTTAAAAAATGATGTTCTTCAGACTTAACTTTACATTTTGTTGAATGATAATTATTAGTCAGGCTTGTTCTCTCAGTACATTACACAGAGAGATCAAAACATGGAGGTGAAAACAGGTGAAGGAAAAACAGGTGAAAAATAGAAAAAATAGGAAACAAAATCATAATTCAAGGTGTCCAATTACATACCGGATGTCATTATAATCAAATCCAACGATTTTGGTAGGGAAAGTGTCTACAATGAGTTGGTTTATTTGTTAGGTCCTTATAAAGAATTTGTTCGAGGGTACCTAGTGAAAACAGTACATTGATATGAGGGGAAATAATACAAATTACCCTCCAATTCCTAAATCCATATCTATTTTGGATTTTTATTTATAATTTGTTATAAATCGGTGTGGAAATTTAAATTACTTACTCTATCGCTTTTTTCACTCATAAATCAGCGTAAGAGCCTCTCAATTTACACACAAAGATACACCTATACATAGGGACAGATTATGGCACATAACTAGATGGAAATCTGATTAGGTGTTTACCCTTAAATTACCATACACTCGGATTCGTACCTTAATTAGGTTGAAAATTTAACAGCTCTGTTTCATATAAAATGGACCAGCTTGGCCGTTTCTCCAAGATCTGCCGGGGTTTCCCAAATAGACTGCTATGTCTGTTAGGGCTGAATTAAACAAGGACTGTCTGTTTTAGGATACCTTATTCACCATATTAATATCCAATTAATTTAAATATCTTGTAGTATGGGAAAGTATACATACCAATGTTGGAAATGAATATAAAATCTCAATACAGAGTCTGGGATTATTCAGGGTACAGTTCTCGCTGTTTAACAAAAAGAGATTAAATTATACTAAATTAAAAAAATTAAAAAAAAAAAAAAAAAAAAAATTTCTACAATAGAATAACACTACTTTTTCCCTTATTGGCAAATTTCAATGGATGCTTAGTTTGGCTAGACATTGTATAAGTAAAAATAAGATGATGGTGGCTTACCCTTCAGGAGATGTGCTCTGTGTGAATGCTCTGTAAGAGTGGAGCTAACCTACTCTCCAGCCCTGGTTTAAATAGGGCTGATGTGTGACATCACTTCCTCTCACTATATTAGCATGCCAGATCTCTTTTTTTTTTTTTTTTTCCTTCCTGAGAGCCGGACTTCCCAGCCTGCTTTGCGGCTGTCAGTCCGGTTCTTGAGGAAACTAAGTGGCTAGGAACCTTTGAACAGGTTCCTAGTTAAGAGTATCTTAGGGCTCATGTGTTATTAATGCTTTTTCAATTGGTCATAAGTTATTATGCTTTAGTAACTCTTATGTCATTAAGTGTTTAAAGTGATGGCTGTATTAGTTAGTTTGTTTGATATACTTATATAGGTGCTATTAGGTGTTTACTGTGTTCAATTAAGAAAACTATCTATATTGGTATTTTAATTAATTGCTATACTTGCTTAAATACTGTGTTTTTAAATAATTATTTTATTATTTGTGTTATTAGGGTTTATTATTTCACAAATGTAAGAGTTAATCTATATTTTTCATATATGTGCTAATAAGTGTTTTAATAAGTGCTATTAATAAATTATATTGTGTTATTATGTTTTTTTTTTTTTTATTATTTTTTTTTTGTTTTTTTTATTAGTGCATATCGGTCACTCATTTAGAGACTAAATCTGATCCTTCATCTATCATATTATTAATGAAATTACTTAATTATTCTAATTGATTAACTGATAGTTTTTTTATTATTTTTGTGGGAATAACGCTTGTCCTAGTAAGAGACTCTTAGTGGCCTATTTGAGATGACAAAATATCGGCTATATTATTTCTTTATGGTGGAGTATGTTATCTCCTTTGTGTTGTAAGCTTAAAATGTTAATAAATTTGCCTTCAAAAGAACAATGTGACCCAAACTATACATTCATTGTTACAGTGATATGCCAATTCACAGTCTAGGTTGAAGCAGATACATTTATATATTTTATCCATAAATATCCCATTAATCAAGGAAAAATCTTTTTTATGGATCAATGTAATTTGTTATCCTTAGGGTAATTCTATTCCCATGGGTTAAAGGAGCAAGACTATGACCAAACAGATTAGAGGAATGAAACTATGTCTATGTTTTCATTTAGGCCCTTCGGACTTAAAGTGTCCAAATGGAATATCCAATAGGACTCTCTCCTAGATAGGAAGAGGTCTCTATCCCCTCCCCTATCGTCGGGTTTGACATGTTCTAAAACCATGAATTTTAGACTGTCAATCTTAGATCCGTGGTTGGACTGGAAGTGGCGAGGGAGGCTATGGTTTTGTACCTTATTTTTAATGTTCCTGAGGTGTTCTTGAATCCTCAATTTGATGCTTCTCTTGGTCTTCCCAATGTACATCATATTACACTCACATCTAATCAGGTATATCACATAATTGGATTCACATGTGATGGCGTCCTTCACTTTAGCTAGAGAGGTGTACTTTTTCTCCTTCTCTATATGCTTGCAGCATATACATCTGTTACATGGAGTGATTCCTTGTCTTCTTTGAAGAAACCCACTTTCTTTCTGTGTTTTCTCTATGGGTTTCAATCTACTGGGGGCTAAAATGTTTTTGAGATTCGAGGCTTTTCTAAATGTTACCATTGGTTTTTGTGGTAGATGAGGGCCCAGGATGGGGTCTTTGAGTAGTAGGTGCCAGTGTTTGTGAAGGCATCTCTTTATTTGCTGATTTTCTTGGTTGTAATTCGTAATGAATGGTCGCCTTTGGTCCATCGTGGAAGAGATGGGTTCTTTATCTTCAAGTAGCGTAACCCTTGAAAGTGTGGAAGCTCTCTCTTGATCTTGCATGATTTTCTCTTCTTTATACCCTTTGGCTTGAAACTGTTCTCTTAATATGTTCGATTGAGCCCAATAGGTTTCATTAGAGCTGCAGTTTTTCCTAATCCTTAGGAACTGGGAGTAGGGGACATTTTCCTTCCAGAGGGGTAGATGGCAGCTATCTGATGGTATGTAACTGTTTACATCTGTTTCTTTGAAATGGGTTTTTGTGGTGATGGTTCTGTCATCTCCAATTTCGAAGACTATGTCCAGGTAATCTATTGTTCTTGGATCACACTTGTATGTGAATTTAAGATTGTAAGAATTCACTTGGATCCTTGCCTTGACCTCATTGTCATATGGAATGGCACCCTACCAAGCATAGAAGAGTTCATGGCAAGGATCCAAGTGAATTCTTACAATCTTAAATTCACATACAAGTGTGATCCAAGAACAATAGATTACCTGGACATAGTCTTCGAAATTGGAGATGACAGAACCATCACCACAAAAACCCATTTCAAAGAAACAGATGTAAACAGTTACATACCATCAGATAGCTGCCATCTACCCCTCTGGAAGGAAAATGTCCCCTACTCCCAGTTCCTAAGGATTAGGAAAAACTGCAGCTCTAATGAAACCTATTGGGCTCAATCGAACATATTAAGAGAACAGTTTCAAGCCAAAGGGTATAAAGAAGAGAAAATCATGCAAGATCAAGAGAGAGCTTCCACACTTTCAAGGGTTACGCTACTTGAAGATAAAGAACCCATCTCTTCCACGATGGACCAAAGGCGACCATTCATTACGAATTACAACCAAGAAAATCAGCAAATAAAGAGATGCCTTCACAAACACTGGCACCTACTACTCAAAGACCCCATCCTGGGCCCTCATCTACCACAAAAACCAATGGTAACATTTAGAAAAGCCTCGAATCTCAAAAACATTTTAGCCCCCAGTAGATTGAAACCCATAGAGAAAACACAGAAAGAAAGTGGGTTTCTTCAAAGAAGACAAGGAATCACTCCATGTAACAGATGTATATGCTGCAAGCATATAGAGAAGGAGAAAAAGTACACCTCTCTAGCTAAAGTGAAGGACGCCATCACATGTGAATCCAATTATGTGATATACCTGATTAGATGTGAGTGTAATATGATGTACATTGGGAAGACCAAGAGAAGCATCAAATTGAGGATTCAAGAACACCTCAGGAACATTAAAAATAAGGTACAAAACCATAGCCTCCCTCGCCACTTCCAGTCCAACCACGGATCTAAGATTGACAGTCTAAAATTCATGGTTTTAGAACATGTCAAACCCGACGATAGGGGAGGGGATAGAGACCTATTCCTATCTAGGAGAGAGTCCTATTGGATATTCCATTTGGACACTTTAAGTCCGAAGGGCCTAAATGAAAACATAGACATAGTTTCATTCCTCTAATCTGTTTGGTCATAGTCTTGCTCCTTTAACCCATGGGAATAGAATTACCCTAAGGATAACAAATTACATTGATCCATAAAAAAGATTTTTCCTTGATTAATGGGATATTTATGGATAAAATATATAAATGTATCTGCTTCAACCTAGACTGTGAATTGGCATATCACTGTAACAATGAATGTATAGTTTGGGTCACATTGTTCTTTTGAAGGCAAATTTATTAACATTTTAAGCTTACAACACAAAGGAGATAACATACTCCACCATAAAGAAATAATATAGCCGATATTTTGTCATCTCAAATAGGCCACTAAGAGTCTCTTACTAGGACAAGCGTTATTCCCACAAAAATAATAAAAAAACTATCAGTTAATCAATTAGAATAATTAAGTAATTTCATTAATAATATGATAGATGAAGGATCAGATTTAGTCTCTAAATGAGTGACCGATATGCACTAATAAAAAAAAAAAATAATAATAAAAAAAAAAAAAAAAACATAATAACACAATATAATTTATTAATAGCACTTATTAAAACACTTATTAGCACATATATGAAAAATATAGATTAACTCTTACATTTGTGAAATAATAAACCCTAATAACACAAATAATAAAATAATTATTTAAAAACACAGTATTTAAGCAAGTATAGCAATTAATTAAAATACCAATATAGATAGTTTTCTTAATTGAACACAGTAAACACCTAATAGCACCTATATAAGTATATCAAACAAACTAACTAATACAGCCATCACTTTAAACACTTAATGACATAAGAGTTACTAAAGCATAATAACTTATGACCAATTGAAAAAGCATTAATAACACATGAGCCCTAAGATACTCTTAACTAGGAACCTGTTCAAAGGTTCCTAGCCACTTAGTTTCCTCAAGAACCGGACTGACAGCCGCAAAGCAGGCTGGGAAGTCCGGCTCTCAGGAAGGAAGAAAAAAAAAAAAAAAAAAAGAGATCTGGCATGCTAATATAGTGAGAGGAAGTGATGTCACACATCAGCCCTATTTAAACCAGGGCTGGAGAGTAGGTTAGCTCCACTCTTACAGAGCATTCACACAGAGCACATCTCCTGAAGGGTAAGCCACCATCATCTTATTTTTACTTATACAATGTCTAGCCAAACTAAGCATCCATTGAAATTTGCCAATAAGGGAAAAAGTAGTGTTATTCTATTGTAGAAATTTTTTTTTTTTTTTTTTTTAAATTTTTTTTATTTAGTATAATTTAATCTCTTTTTGTTAAACAGCGAGAACTGTACCCTGAATAATCCCAGACTCTGTATTGAGATTTTATATTCATTTCCAACATTGGTATGTATACTTTCCCATACTACAAGATATTTAAATTAATTGGATATTAATATGGTGAATAAGGTATCCTAAAACAGACAGTCCTTGTTTAATTCAGCCCTAACAGACATAGCAGTCTATTTGGGAAACCCCGGCAGATCTTGGAGAAACGGCCAAGCTGGTCCATTTTATATGAAACAGAGCTGTTAAATTTTCAACCTAATTAAGGTACGAATCCGAGTGTATGGTAATTTAAGGGTAAACACCTAATCAGATTTCCATCTAGTTATGTGCCATAATCTGTCCCTATGTATAGGTGTATCTTTGTGTGTAAATTGAGAGGCTCTTACGCTGATTTATGAGTGAAAAAAGCGATAGAGTAAGTAATTTAAATTTCCACACCGATTTATAACAAATTATAAATAAAAATCCAAAATAGATATGGATTTAGGAATTGGAGGGTAATTTGTATTATTTCCCCTCATATCAATGTACTGTTTTCACTAGGTACCCTCGAACAAATTCTTTATAAGGACCTAACAAATAAACCAACTCATTGTAGACACTTTCCCTACCAAAATCGTTGGATTTGATTATAATGACATCCGGTATGTAATTGGACACCTTGAATTATGATTTTGTTTCCTATTTTTTCTATTTTTCACCTGTTTTTCCTTCACCTGTTTTCACCTCCATGTTTTGATCTCTCTGTGTAATGTACTGAGAGAACAAGCCTGACTAATAATTATCATTCAACAAAATGTAAAGTTAAGTCTGAAGAACATCATTTTTTAAAGAATTTTTAATGTATGTAGCAATTACCGTAAATGTTTATCTGAAATGTATTTTTATATGTTCATAGCGAACCCCTGATGAAGTCCCATGTAGGGACGAAACGCGTTGGGAACATTCTGTTTGCTATCCTGAAATAAAAGAAATATCGTGAACCTTTTTAATAAGTCTGGAAACGCCACTTACACTGTTGTGGAACAAGAGACTTTTTTAATAAATGTTTATAAACTTTGGACTTTACTTTACTTGTTTTAACGTTTGAACACAAGGCACTATTGACCCAATTATTGAGGTCATAAAAAAAGGGCGCCATCTTACAATTGTCACCTATACTCTTCCTACTTATCCCTATCCAACAGGGGATCTTGTAAGTCAGGCAGCCCTAACATAGTAACCAAAAAAAACCCGTGGCGCGAAACAAGAGTCTGTTCTATTTTCTGTTCTATTGTTGGTAACTCTTGTACGCAGCCAGGCATAGTAATGCCCCTATTCAAAGATAGAAAGACAAGATCACAAAAATGCAAGTCTATATTTTCGGAGGACGAGCAGGTGATGGAACAAACTATAGAAAATGACGAAGATTACTATAGTCTGTTGAACTATATGGAGAAAATCTCCATCAAGGAATTGAAGAACTGGTACGATCTCATTACCTTAGAGAAATACCTGGAAGTCGGGAGGATCCCAAGAGGCCTAAGACTTAACAAAACACCCACCATGGGCACACTTACTGAAGAGTTCATGGAAAACTGGAACAAAATATTGGACGAAAGTGCAGCCAAATTGGTGAGCCTCATCATTAGCGAGAGGAAGAAGGAACTCATCAAACTAGACGAAGAGATGGCGAAAATAGAATCGACCTTAACAAAGTTTGAAAAAGATGACGATTTCCTAAGAGATGTGGATGACCTACAACAAAAACTAGACTCTCTAGAGAGTGATATTATCACACGTAAACAGAAAAAGTTTGCGAGGGATAAGTAGGACTACGAGAACGGCAAGGTCCACGAGAAACCCAACAATGACTACAACAGAACCGTCCCTAGAAATAATAATCCACCCCAAAGATGGAGAAGACAATTTGACAACCATAATGAGGTATTCTCCAATAATGGAGAAAAATATCAACCCCACTACAGGAAACAATATTACGTATCCAATTATGAAAGGAGGAGATCTTACAGAACACCCTCCTATGGGGAGAGAAGACGTACACAGACCTATAGACCCAGGACACCCACTAGAAGGGAAAACTATCCCCTACAAAGTAGAAGAAACCAAGTTCGAGAATTGGGTTCACCAACAGGACGCCCTTTTTTAGGGGAAAGGAGGAAGGTTGGATTCCCCAGATTACAAGAAGAGGAACAACTACACATAAGGCTAGACTCCCCTCAAGGGAGGAAAAGATCATTAAAAGGAGAGGATGTAGAGGAGGACGACAACTCACCCAGAAGAAAAAAACGACCAGCAGTATTGGAAAGGGAAGCAGCATCTACAATTTATCCAAGAAGACACTTTCAGAATCAGAGGTCGCAGTTTTAGAGAAGGGCATGAAGTTCGCCCCAAACCAGCATGTGGATCAATTCCAGTTATTCGTGGATCTTAATAAATATGTCCGCAACTTGACATTACAACGTCATTTCATAAAAAACCCCATGAAAGAAAATCAACTGACTCAGAAACCCAAACCATTAGTGGCATTACCATCGAAATATTACCCTGTAGAGTCCAGAGGAAGCCACATAGACATTTTCTATGAAACAGTCAAGGAAGACTTTAGACGTATGAAGAAAACCAATGAAAAATACCATCGAAATCTCCCACCCCTGGAACAACAAGCCCTAAAGAGTCTAAAAAACGACAAAGATATAGTAATTAAAACAGCGGATAAGGGGGGAGCAGTGGTCATTCAAGATAGATCAAACTACGTCATTGAAGCTAAGAAACAACTTGAGGACAAATCAACATACTCTGCGATCCCGTATGACCCGACGCAAAAATATAAGGAAGACCTGATGAAAATCCTGAAAAAAGCCCTACAAGATGAATTCATATGTCAAAAAGAATTTGAATATATGGCAGTGGACAAACCAAAAATTCCCATCTTCTACCATTTGCCGAAAGTCCACAAGGACAATAAAAATCCACCGGGTAGACCCATAGTGGCTGGAATAGACTCCCTCACAGCAAATCTATCTCACTATCTGGACCTGAGACTTCAAAAGTATGTAAAAGTACAAAAATCATATTTAAAGGACTCTACAAGCCTCCTGAGAGATTTAAGATTCTTCCAATGGTCACCTGAGTATCACTGGCTAACTATTGACGTACAGGCCCTGTATACATCTATTCCTCACAATAAAGGTCTTGAAGCGGTGGCTAGAATTCTCTCTAAAGATGACACAGTAAAACCTGAAGAATGCGAATTTCTAATTTCCAGTATAAGCTTTATCTTACATCATAATTACTTCGAATTTGAGGGCAATTTTTACGCTCAAAACAGAGGAACAGCGATGGGGACTAAGTTTGCCCCATCGTATGCAAATATCTACATGAATGACTGGGAGGAGAATCAACTGTATGATGGAACAAACTACAAACACAACAGCATCTGCTTTTACAAAAGGTATATCGACGACCTCATTGTCATATGGAATGGCACCCTACCAAGCATAGAAGAGTTCATGGCAAGGATCCAAGTGAATTCTTACAATCTTAAATTCACATACAAGTGTGATCCAAGAACAATAGATTACCTGGACATAGTCTTCGAAATTGGAGATGACAGAACCATCACCACAAAAACCCATTTCAAAGAAACAGATGTAAACAGTTACATACCATCAGATAGCTGCCATCTACCCCTCTGGAAGGAAAATGTCCCCTACTCCCAGTTCCTAAGGATTAGGAAAAACTGCAGCTCTAATGAAACCTATTGGGCTCAATCGAACATATTAAGAGAACAGTTTCAAGCCAAAGGGTATAAAGAAGAGAAAATCATGCAAGATCAAGAGAGAGCTTCCACACTTTCAAGGGTTACGCTACTTGAAGATAAAGAACCCATCTCTTCCACGATGGACCAAAGGCGACCATTCATTACGAATTACAACCAAGAAAATCAGCAAATAAAGAGATGCCTTCACAAACACTGGCACCTACTACTCAAAGACCCCATCCTGGGCCCTCATCTACCACAAAAACCAATGGTAACATTTAGAAAAGCCTCGAATCTCAAAAACATTTTAGCCCCCAGTAGATTGAAACCCATAGAGAAAACACAGAAAGAAAGTGGGTTTCTTCAAAGAAGACAAGGAATCACTCCATGTAACAGATGTATATGCTGCAAGCATATAGAGAAGGAGAAAAAGTACACCTCTCTAGCTAAAGTGAAGGACGCCATCACATGTGAATCCAATTATGTGATATACCTGATTAGATGTGAGTGTAATATGATGTACATTGGGAAGACCAAGAGAAGCATCAAATTGAGGATTCAAGAACACCTCAGGAACATTAAAAATAAGGTACAAAACCATAGCCTCCCTCGCCACTTCCAGTCCAACCACGGATCTAAGATTGACAGTCTAAAATTCATGGTTTTAGAACATGTCAAACCCGACGATAGGGGAGGGGATAGAGACCTCTTCCTATCTAGGAGAGAGTCCTATTGGATATTCCATTTGGACACTTTAAGTCCGAAGGGCCTAAATGAAAACATAGACATAGTTTCATTCCTCTAATCTGTTTGGTCATAGTCTTGCTCCTTTAACCCATGGGAATAGAATTACCCTAAGGATAACAAATTACATTGATCCATAAAAAAGATTTTTCCTTGATTAATGGGATATTTATGGATAAAATATATAAATGTATCTGCTTCAACCTAGACTGTGAATTGGCATATCACTGTAACAATGAATGTATAGTTTGGGTCATATTGTTCTTTTGAAGGCAAATTTATTAACATTTTAAGCTTACAACACAAAGGAGATAACATACTCCACCATAAAGAAATAATATAGCCGATATTTTGTCATCTCAAATAGGCCACTAAGAGTCTCTTACTAGGACAAGCGTTATTCCCACAAAAATAATAAAAAAACTATCAGTTAATCAATTAGAATAATTAAGTAATTTCATTAATAATATGATAGATGAAGGATCAGATTTAGTCTCTAAATGAGTGACCGATATGCACTAATAAAAAAAAAAAAAAAATAATAATAAAAAAAAAAAAAAAAAACATAATAACACAATATAATTTATTAATAGCACTTATTAAAACACTTATTAGCACATATATGAAAAATATAGATTAACTCTTACATTTGTGAAATAATAAACCCTAATAACACAAATAATAAAATAATTATTTAAAAACACAGTATTTAAGCAAGTATAGCAATTAATTAAAATACCAATATAGATAGTTTTCTTAATTGAACACAGTAAACACCTAATAGCACCTATATAAGTATATCAAACAAACTAACTAATACAGCCATCACTTTAAACACTTAATGACATAAGAGTTACTAAAGCATAATAACTTATGACCAATTGAAAAAGCATTAATAACACATGAGCCCTAAGATACTCTTAACTAGGAACCTGTTCAAAGGTTCCTAGCCACTTAGTTTCCTCAAGAACCGGACTGACAGCCGCAAAGCAGGCTGGGAAGTCCGGCTCTCAGGAAGGAAGAAAAAAAAAAAAAAAAAAAAAAAAAAGAGATCTGGCATGCTAATATAGTGAGAGTAAGTGATGTCACACATCAGCCCTATTTAAACCAGGGCTGGAGAGTAGGTTAGCTCCACTCTTACAGAGCATTCACACAGAGCACATCTCCTGAAGGGTAAGCCACCATCATCTTATTTTTACTTATACAATGTCTAGCCAAACTAAGCATCCATTGAAATTTGCCAATAAGGGAAAAAGTAGTGTTATTCTATTGTAGAATTTTTTTTTTTTTTTTTTTTTTTTTTTTTTATTTAGTATAATTTAATCTCTTTTTGTTAAACAGCGAGAACTGTACCCTGAATAATCCCAGACTCTGTATTGAGATTTTATATTCATTTCCAACATTGGTATGTATACTTTCCCATACTACAAGATATTTAAATTAATTGGATATTAATATGGTGAATAAGGTATCCTAAAACAGACAGTCCTTGTTTAATTCAGCCCTAACAGACATAGCAGTCTATTTGGGAAACCCCGGCAGATCTTGGAGAAACGGCCAAGCTGGTCCATTTTATATGAAACAGAGCTGTTAAATTTTCAACCTAATTAAGGTACGAATCCGAGTGTATGGTAATTTAAGGGTAAACACCTAATCAGATTTCCATCTAGTTATGTGCCATAATCTGTCCCTATGTATAGGTGTATCTTTGTGTGTAAATTGAGAGGCTCTTACGCTGATTTATGAGTGAAAAAAGCGATAGAGTAAGTAATTTAAATTTCCACACCGATTTTTAACAAATTATAAATAAAAATCCAAAATAGATATGGATTTAGGAATTGGAGGGTAATTTGTATTATTTCCCCTCATATCAATGTACTGTTTTCACTAGGTACCCTCGAACAAATTCTTTATAAGGACCTAACAAATAAACCAACTCATTGTAGACACTTTCCCTACCAAAATCGTTGGATTTGATTATAATGACATCCGGTATGTAATTGGACACCTTGAATTATGATTTTGTTTCCTATTTTTTCTATTTTTCACCTGTTTTTCCTTCACCTGTTTTCACCTCCATGTTTTGATCTCTCTGTGTAATGTACTGAGAGAACAAGCCTGACTAATAATTATCATTCAACAAAATGTAAAGTTAAGTCTGAAGAACATCATTTTTTAAAGAATTTTTAATGTATGTAGCAATTACCGTAAATGTTTATCTGAAATGTATTTTTATATGTTCATAGCGAACCCCTGATGAAGTCCCACGTAGGGACGAAACGCGTTGGGAACATTCTGTTTGCTATCCTGAAATAAAAGAAATATCGTGAACCTTTTTAATAAGTCTGGAAACGCCACTTACACTGTTGTGGAACAAGAGACTTTTTTAATAAATGTTTATAAACTTTGGACTTTACTTTACTTGTTTTAACGTTTGAACACAAGGCACTATTGACCCAATTATTGAGGTCATAAAAAAAGGGCGCCATCTTACAATTGTCACCTATATATATATATATACACACACACACACACACACACACAGTATATATATGTATATATATATATATATATGTGGAAACCAAGATATAGATAGCGCTAAGTATGTATTCCACCACCTGGTATGAGTGTAATATTTCACTTTACAAATTGATACATACAACTTTGTATAAACAGGATGATTTATTAAAACTTTTTCTTAAAAATCCATTGTTGTGTTCTTTCAAGTCAACAGAAAAATAACCCAACGCGTTTCGCCTTTCAGGAAGGCTTCATCAGGGGTTTTTTTTATGCGCACATGCACTGCAAGTGGTAGAAAGAATGCCAAACATAAATAACATAAATAACACTGTTCAATCAATGTTTTTAGGTTTAAAAAGAAATACAATAATGAGGTACAATGAAGAAGGAGGTACATACCACGAAAGAACAGTATAAAAACAATCACTGACGGAAGTGTAGGCTTTAGTAGAACTTCCCACAATCTAGAGAGATAAAGTGATTTTCTAATCAGATTTTTTTGGAGGAAAAGGATGAGGAGGATAGCATGTAGAATTGAATATTACCTGCGGTAATAATGTGGGGTCCGACGGCAGAAATGCCCGGATTGGACTTTTCACTATTTAGTGACCCCTTATTAGGAGAGGCGTAATAGCCTATCTGGAGGAAAAGTATATAGTATTAGCCCTAAAAAGCTTATTTTAGGGAATATAAGTAGTACTACAACTGTCTTACGTACCACATGTGGGGGGAGATCTGTCCAAAACTTAGGTGGAAGGATTTTTTCTCACTTATAGTGCGGATTTTCACAACTTTTTAAAAGGCTATCAGCCTGTCAATAGGGAGATGGTGTATAGTTAGCATCCATGCCATTTAATTATGGGGTTTATAAAACATGTGTAAATATAAGTTTTACATACCACGTATAAAAGTGAATATTTATCGTTTTGATGTAGAGGTTTTATTCCAATAGTCCTCCAGGAATGTGTGACGAAAATCTCACTAGTGGTAAGGATTTTCCACAACCTTTTAAAAAGGCTATAAGCCTATCAATTGGGAAATAGTTATAATTAACTTCCATGCTTCTTAATCCTGATGTTTATAGGACAATATAAGTTTTACATACCACGCATAAATGAAAAAAACTCTCGATCTGATGTAGAGGTTTTTCGAAAGTCCTCAGGGCACAAGTGGCAAATATCTATAGGAACAATATTTCTCATTTAGCATTGATACATAGGGAATCTTAATATTGTCCCCTACATTCGCTGGAATATATTTAACAGGCTTGACGGATCTTTTGTTTTATAATATACCATAATATTGGCTTAATTTTTTTAGTATCACAAATTTCATTTACAAGGCTTGGAAAAATTCAGAAATAATGATAAAAAATATATAATAATATAACATAAAAAAATAAAAAAATATATGTATAGCATATTCTTCAATAATGTATTTTTTGCGGTATATCTTTAACCTTATTCCGCTTTGGTCATATTAGACCTACTACAAAAGTGGTTCAATATGCTATTGAAACAAAGTACATTTGTTCAGATATAAGGTAAGTTTCTACAGAGGTATAGCAAATGCATAGCCCAGTACATCCCACTGCAACCTTACCTTGAGACGACTTCTCCCTAGTGTGACTCCCACCAGACTGATAGTGGATGTGCTGAGTGGATTCTTTTATAGCAGAATCTTATGAGGTCATATCCGGTTTAGACCAGAGAGGTAAATCTAATTTAAGCGACGTTTAAATGTCATGGTGCCTTAAGTTTTACTATGGGCTGGTAGGGGATCCAAGAACCATCCTAAAAAATAAATTCCTGCCATAATGGTGATAGTGTGAGTTGTAGTCACATCGGGAACGCTACATGCGTTCCATCTGTGCGGTTCACCTGAAACAGGCTTCCGCTTCCTGGTTCTATATTAACATCAAAGTGTGAGGGGGCTGATCTAAATGTGTGACGCTACATGCGTTTCAGTCTAGCTGTACGCCCCTTAGCTTACAGCCGCTTCCTGTATTAGCGCTGACCTCTATATGGGACATTACTTGCGCTCCAAACATGCGGGTCATCTGAATCATGCTTCCGCTTTCAGGAAGTGTAGGTTGGAGACGCTGTTTGCGTTTCGCCTCTGCGTGTCAACTGGATGACAGCGGGGCAGAGAGGTTTAATCCGCCACAGCTACAAGTAGTAGTGATTATCAAATTAATTGTGCGTTCCAGCTATGCGGTCCATCACTCTAATTACTCTAGGTGATCGTGGTTTTGTGTATAAAGGAATTATTTGGGGGGTGTTTTGGGGGATATACGTGTGCCATAAGTGAAGCAAATGACCATATAAGGTCTGGGATAAAAGGGGTGATTTTAAATGGGTGATTTTTAAATATAAGCAATGATTGGCTTTATTATGTTTTGTAGTGAAACTATGTGCTGATTCTCATTGTACTCAATAGAGGACAATTAAGAAATGAGCCTATAAGGTTTATATTTTGGGATGTACTGGGTTTCACAAATCAATTAATTTTCACAATCATTTTTTTAGCAATCATTTCTTAAAAATTATATATTTAGGGCTGCTTTGTGATCTAATATTTTAGATAAAGACTTGTCTAAGTCAAGATATACAGTTACATACATATGTTACTCAAAAAGTATATTGTTACATAAATATGTTACTCATAAAGTATATTATTACATATACAGATTGTTACATACTACGTGTATATATATACATTTTTTTAATTATATTTTTCACAAAATTCTTATTTTTATTACATTCAAATATAACCCAAGTGTATTGAGTGCTCCGTGATAAGTCCTTACTCTAAACATACACAGAAATATGAGGAAATAGTTCCTTGTGCTTATATAGAAAAATTAAAGGTATTAATAGAGATAGACCCAGTGTGGGTTTAACGTAGTTAATAGTACTAAAGATACTAAAAAAGTGAACCTTATGTGGGTAATTTAGTAAAAAGATGTTATAAAGACAGAAAGACAGACAATGGGGCCAGATATTTTTATGGGTTCAAAAAGGAGACTATGTCAACGTTTTCGTTGAGGCCTTTAGGGTATAATGTATTTAGGGTGTAGATCCAGAACGTTTCACGTTTGGATAATTTGAGGTCTCTGTCTCCACCTCTGGGGTTTTGTTCCACAATCTCCAAGATGGTGAAGCTGAAGTTAGTCGTGTCTACTTTAGAGTCATGTTTGTCGATGTAATGTCTCGGTAGGCTGTGTGATGTCAATTTATTCTTAATGTTCCGGATATGTTCTTGTATTCTGATTTTGGCTAGCCGTTTGGTCTTTCCGATATATGCAAGTCCACATCCACACGTCACTCTGTAAATTACATATACTGAATTGCAAGAAGCGGATTTGTTTAGTGAATATTGTTTTTTATCTATGGTTTGTTTAAATGTGGTTCTTTCCATAAATTTGCAACAGATGCATTTCCTGCACTGGGTGCATCTAGTTTCATTAGACAAAAAATGATTCTTAGTTAGGGGCTTCTTTTTTTGTGTTTTAAATTGACTAGGGGCAATTAGGCTTTTTAAATTGGTTGCACGTCGAAATATTACATCCGGTTTGGGCGGTAGATGTGGTCCCAATATGGTGTCTTTGAGGAGTATCTCCCAATGTTTAGATAATATTCTTTTAATTTGATGGTTTTCTTTGTTGAACTGGGTTATGAACGATCTTTTTTGAGGCAGGGGTTTGTTCTTTTTGTCGCTTAGTGGACATAGAGTGTCTTCTCTTGTTCTTCCTAAAACCTTCAATTTGGCCTGTTCTATTTTTGATGGTTCATACCCTTTTTCAATGAATCTTTGCGATAATAGGGCGGCTTGAGCGGAGAAATCATCCTCTTTGCTACAGTTTCTTCTAAGGCGGGTGAACTGGGACGATGGCACACTGTCCTTCCAGTTTGGATGATGGCAACTGCCGTATGGTATAAAACTGTTGCAGTCGACCTCTTTAAAGAATGTCTTGGTGGATATAATCTCCCCTGGATGTCCTACAAGGATCAAATCCAGATAATCTATATTGGTTCGATCTTTTTTGTGCGTGAATTTCAGATTAAAGTTGTTAATTTGTAGATGTAGCATGAATTTTTCTATGCTGTTATCATCACCTTTCCACACAAAGATTAGGTCGTCAATATATCTTTGGTAAAAAAGTATGTGCTGCATGAAGTCCGAGGAATAGATATGTAGCTCCTCCCACATACCCATTAACAGATTGGCATACGATGGGGCAAATTTCGTCCCCATCGCAGTGCCCGTTTTTTGGAGAAAGAATTTACCGTTAAATTCGAAGTAGTTGTGGGTCAAGATGTATTTAATGCTGTTTAAAAAGAACTCTATTTCGCCCTCTGATTTGTCCGCCGCTTTCAAGAGAGTGTGTCTCACTGCCTCCATACCCTTGTCGTGCGGGATGGAAGAATAAAGCGCTTGGACATCCACTGTGATCCAGCAATACTCCTCTTCCCATTGAAAATCTCTTAATTTTGTTAGAAGGGTCGTCGAATCTTTCAAATGTGAGATGTTCTGAAGCACATATGGTTGTAAGATTATGTCTATAAAATGGGAGAGATTGCAGCTGAGTGACTGGATCCCGGCCACAATGGGTCTTCCTGGGGGAGCGTTTCGATTTTTGTGGACTTTGGGAATGTGGTAGAATATCGGGATTATTGGATGTTTCACGAACAGATATTCAAATTCCTCCTTCCCGATATACAGTTTATTCTTGGCTTCAACCAGTAAACTATATAATTCTTCTTGAAAGATGCCAGTTGGATCCTCACTAAGTTCAATGTATGTGATCCCATCCTGTAGGAGATTTTCTGCCTCTTTGAGGTAATTTGTGGTGGACTGTAGTACTACAGCTCCACCTTTATCCGCATTTCGAATGATGAGGTTTTCATCTTTTTTTAGACTCTTTAATGCTTGTTTTTCCACTGAGGATAGATTTCCTGAGTTGTTGTGATTCCAAACTTTAAGTTTACGGAAATCTTCACTTACAAGGCTGTAGAAGATGTCGATGTGACTCCCTTTGGATTCCACTGGGTAGAACTTGGAGTGATTCGAAACCCGGGGTATAGACCTTTCATAGTTGGGAGGTTGGGGGTTCTTCAGAAAATGTCGTTGTAAAGTAAGGTTGCGTATAAATTTATTTAAATCGATGAACAGGTCGAATTTATCGACGTGACCATCGGGGGCGAATTTCAAACCTTTGTTTAGTAAGGTAACCTGTGCTGGGCACAGTTCCCTTTCTGAGAGATTGATGAATCCGGTTTTCTGTTCTGAAACAGCGGTTTCCTTTTCTTTGGGCTTCTTATTTCCTCCCCTACATCCTCTTCTTCTCCATTGAAGGTTCTTTTGGTTCCTTGGGGGGAATCCAGTCTGTTCTGCAGCGTTTCTTCTTTCTGTAAGAAGGTGAAATCCCTTCTTCTTCCTAAAAAACGGTTGGGGGATCGTTTTTCTGTAGACACGCTCCTTTGTCTATATGTTCTCTCTTGGTAATTCTCCCGATAAGATGGAACTCGATTTCTGTGGAACTCTCTACTCCTATAGTTGTCTCTACTTCTATATGTGTTTCTTTGGTTTTCTTGGTAGGATGGTATTCTGTTTCTATTTAATCCATAGTTCGAATAGTCTCTTTTGGAGTTTCTCTGAGGAGATTCAAATCTCTTTGTATTTCTATACACGGGTTTTTGCCATCTTTCTTCGTTTTGCCTGCTTGTGTTAAACCTTGTTCGTTGTGTCTCATTTCTTTGATTTCGATTGGTATAGTAATCTCTATTATTTCTTACTTCTTTGGACCAATTGAAGATCTGACCACTGTTATAGTCATTCTTATCCCTTGTAAATTTTCTCTGTTTTCTTATGACTATATCATTTTCTAATCGGTCCAATTTTTGTTGTAAGTCTGATGTGTCTCTTTTGAATTCTTCGCTGTCGGAGAATTTTTCCATCAATTTTTCAATTTTGTTAATCTCCTCCTCCAGTTTCGTGGATTCTTTTTTCCTTTCGTTTATGATGAGTGTCATCAACTTCATGGAGCATTCCTCCAATGCGGTGTGCCAATTGGTGATAAAGGATTCGTTCTCTCCATTTAGGTTCGGGTTTTTATTTAGTCTCAAACCCCTCGGAACTCTTTTAACTTCAAGGTACTTTTCTAGTGTTACGATGTCGTACCAGTTTTTTAATTCTTTACTCATCAGTTTCTCTATTGTGTTTAGATACTCATAATAATCCTCCTCCTCTGACATGAAAACATGCTCATCCTCCGTAAAGATATTCCTCAATCTCGCCGATCTTCTGGATCGGTCATTAAATAGTGGCATATTATTTGTTAATAGTAATGGCAGTATTAGTGGTTGCTGCAACTCGGAATCCTAACAGATAGATAGAAACAAAAATAGGGTGATGACCCCAAGTGCGCTACCAAGAAGCAGCTACTCTATAAATCACCCCTGTTAGCGGGAGATGATACTAAGAAATGTGGAAACCAAGATATAGATAGCGCTAAGTATGTATTCCACCACCTGGTATGAGTGTAATATTTCACTTTACAAATTGATACATACAACTTTGTATAAACAGGATGATTTATTAAAACTTTTTCTTAAAAATCCATTGTTGTGTTCTTTCAAGTCAACAGAAAAATAACCCAACGCGTTTCGCCTTTCAGGAAGGCTTCATCAGGGGTTTTTTTTATGCGCACATGCACTGCAAGTGGTAGAAAGAATGCCAAACATAAATAACATAAATAACACTGTTCAATCAATGTTTTTAGGTTTAAAAAGAAATACAATAATGAGGTACAATGAAGAAGGAGGTACATACCACGAAAGAACAGTATAAAAACAATCACTGACGGAAGTGTAGGCTTTAGTAGAACTTCCCACAATCTAGAGAGATAAAGTGATTTTCTAATCAGATTTTTTTGGAGGAAAAGGATGAGGAGGATAGCATGTAGAATTGAATATTACCTGCGGTAATAATGTGGGGTCCGACGGCAGAAATGCCCGGATTGGACTTTTCACTATTTAGTGACCCCTTATTAGGAGAGGCGTAATAGCCTATCTGGAGGAAAAGTATATAGTATTAGCCCTAAAAAGCTTATTTTAGGGAATATAAGTAGTACTACAACTGTCTTACGTACCACATGTGGGGGGAGATCTGTCCAAAACTTAGGTGGAAGGATTTTTTCTCACTTATAGTGCGGATTTTCACAACTTTTTAAAAGGCTATCAGCCTGTCAATAGGGAGATGGTGTATAGTTAGCATCCATGCCATTTAATTATGGGGTTTATAAAACATGTGTAAATATAAGTTTTACATACCACGTATAAAAGTGAATATTTATCGTTTTGATGTAGAGGTTTTATTCCAATAGTCCTCCAGGAATGTGTGACGAAAATCTCACTAGTGGTAAGGATTTTCCACAACCTTTTAAAAAGGCTATAAGCCTATCAATTGGGAAATAGTTATAATTAACTTCCATGCTTCTTAATCCTGATGTTTATAGGACAATATAAGTTTTACATACCACGCATAAATGAAAAAAACTCTCGATCTGATGTAGAGGTTTTTCGAAAGTCCTCAGGGCACAAGTGGCAAATATCTATAGGAACAATATTTCTCATTTAGCATTGATACATAGGGAATCTTAATATTGTCCCCTACATTCGCTGGAATATATTTAACAGGCTTGACGGATCTTTTGTTTTATAATATACCATAATATTGGCTTAATTTTTTTAGTATCACAAATTTCATTTACAAGGCTATCTATATCTTGGTTTCCACATTTCTTAGTATCATCTCCCGCTAACAGGGGTGATTTATAGAGTAGCTGCTTCTTGGTAGCGCACTTGGGGTCATCACCCTATTTTTATATATATATATATATATATATATATATAAAATTATTATTTACAGTTTCTTATATAGCACAGCACATTCCGTTGTGCTTTACAATTGGAAACAACACTGATTAAACAAACTGGGTAGATACAAACTGACATGGAGGTAGGACAGCCCTGCTCGCAAGCTTACAATCTATATATTGTGTATGCATTTATTATACAAACACAGTATATACTGATCCCAGAGGCAATCTGTCCAAGCCACCCACCAACCCTGTGTCATCTCTCTCACCCTGTGTCAGCTCTCTCACCCTGCATCTGCCCTCTCTCACCCTGCATCTGCCCTCTCTCACTCTGCATCTGCCCTCTCTCACTCTGCATCTGCCCTCTCATCCTGTGTCCCTCTCGCTAATATGTCCTCCTCCCACCTTGCACTCACACTGCACCCTATGTCTCCACTCTCACACCCAATGCACCCGGTGTAGTAACTCATGGTGCCCCTCTCCTACCTTGTATCCCTCTCCTACCCAGTGTTCTAATCCCTAATATGACCCTCTCCTACCCTCATCCTCTCCCCCCCAGCACTTTACTCTGTCCCTCTTCCCAATATGTCCCTCTTCTCAATTGAGAAAACCCTTTTTTGTCATGCACAACAGTACGGACTTAAAAGTAATTATATCCCTTTCAAGTTTCCATACTCCAACTTCAAAATTCCTACTTTGACCACTGTATGTGTGTATGTGTATGTGTATATATATGTAAATGGCCTATAATAATTATAGGCCATTAAAAAAATTCTACTGGCCTTCTCTGGAGAGACCAGAAGCACTTTTGGAGATTTTATTTTATCCGGATGCATGACCTTTGTCCATCTTATAGGTATAACCATTAAATCCATAAGGGAGGAGGCCAACCGGAATAATTGACCTACCAATATTTTAGGCATTACGTTGCCAATTTTTTATAATATGATAGAAAATGGATATATTAAGTTGAATAGGACACATTACACCTTGAACTAAAGGAGGTTATTGGAGACATCACTAATAAGAAGCTGATAACTTCAATAAAAGCGCTATAATAACACGCCGAAAGATTATTGTATTCCCTGATGAAGTCTCTTAGAGACGAAACGCGTTGGTCTATCTACATGCGATTTTACCTTAACAATCCTGTGAAGACTAATAAATAATAGTTGGAAGATTTCTCATATGTGCTTCATTGGATGCGGATCTATTGTATTTTGACATTTATATTATTCTGTATATTGGCGCCATACCACTATTGGGTAAAAATATTGTGGTCTGTTTGTTTCCTATCCCTCAGGGAACATAGTGGTGAGGCTGCCTAACACCAAAGAATTAATTTTTAAAAACACAGGCTTATAGCGTGATTTGGAATATTGGGGATATATATATATATATATCGCCTGTCCTTGTGTTTCCCTCCTATATACCTAATAGATTGTAAGCTTGCAGCAGGGCCCTCCTACCTCCAAGTCTGTCTGTTACCCAGTTTGTTTTATCACTGTCTACTATTGTAAAGCGCAACGGAATCTGCTGCGCTATATAAGAAACTGCAAATAAATAATAATAAATAAATAAATATATATATATATATATATATATATATATATATATATATAATGAAATAAGAATCAGCGGCACTCACGAGACTTCATTAGTTGCATAAAATGGCTACTGTACTTTATTCCGACATGTTTCGTCATCAGGGAGCAAAGTACAAGTGATATCAAACAACATTTATACACACAGATCCGCCTCAGAATCCACCTCCACCAATCAAAAGCACCCAGCACTGAGTACGGCCACCTGTGGAGTCGAGCAGCTGAACATGTCCATCAGCCCGGCTCCACAAAAAAAGCCGATGTCCCTTTAAATTTTGGGTTATCAGTAATGAGCCTCTCCACTGTGGCAATCCATGCCTCATGGGGAATGCAAGTGTAGAGGCTCACCACATCAGCACTAACTAGACATATATTGGGGGTATCAGTACCAATGTCCTGTAATTTCAAAAGTAAATCACTAGTGTCTTTAAGATAAGACGGGATGGCTTGAACACAGGGATTTAACAGGCTATAGAGGTACACTGAGAGGGGTTGAAATAAGGAACCCCATGCAGATATGATGGGTCTGCCAGGGGGATCCTCTAATTGTTTGTGTACCTTGGGGAGTGTGTAGAACAGTGGTGTAATGGGGAACTGTACTGTCAAGGCTTTACACAACTCACTGGAGATAATACCATCAATTAATGCTGCATTTAATACATTGTCAAGTTCAGTTTTATAGGTCATTGTAAGATCACCATCAAGATGTGCATATACATTAGAATCACTCAATTGACGTAAGCATTCAGATATATATATATTTATCAACCAATTGAACAACCACTTCATCCCCTTTGTCCGCAGAACGGACCACAATGTCTTTTCTGCTCCTCAGGGATTTTAATGCCAATTTTTCCTCATATGTGAGGTTGGAATGTTCACAGTCAGTTCCAAAACCGGGAGCTGTTGACAATAATCTCGAGAAGATTTTAATAGATGGAGATGAAGATGGGAGATCAAAAGAGCAGGGTTGTATGATTTTTCTTAATGCGGTTGGAATTACGTCATTGGTGTCAGTTCTTGTGTCAGGGCCAAAAAACTCTTTAAGTCTTAAAGACCTCGAGAATCGGTGGCTGTCTATTTGCCACTGAATCGGGTCAAGATTTACAGTTGGCACAAAAGAAAGGCCCTTGGATAGTACAGAAGCTTCAGATATAGACAAAGGAATATTGGACAGATTAAACACTAATTTGTCAGTTACCGTCTCGCGTTGCAGCATCCTCTCCCTTTGGCACTGCCTCCCCCTCCTCGTCCTCCGATGTTTAGTGGGGGGCGCTGTGCCCTGGTACGTGGGCGCAGGCCTAAAGGGACTGGTGGCACTGTCGGATCCTGCTGTGTTTCGGCATCGCTCTGCGACGTTGATGAACCACCATATCTGGGTCTGGCTGGACGTGCAGGACGCGGCCGTCGCTGGTGTGGGCGGACATCTCGTGATGGCTGTGGATTTAGCCATTGATACACTGAATTAGTGTCATAGTCCTGCTGCACTTTCCTTGCTTTGTCCTTCTTAAATTTAACCAGTTCCTTAGTATAGCGGTCAATAGCGGTGTCCATCTTAATTTGCCATTCATTGTCCAGGTCAGTCAAGAGTGTTACTTTCTGATTGGAATCAAAATCGGATAGTTGTGCACAGACTTTAGCCAATTCACAGGCAGATTCCTCGATGACTAATAACATTAAGTCCATGGAGCATTTATTTAAAATGCCCATCCATTTCTTGCAAAACAATGCACTGTGTCTACAATTGTAGGCACGTTGTGGACTCTAAAGCCCCAGGGTATTTGTTTCTGCCTATGGTAGTCAGACAGTGTGATGCCGTGATATAGATAGTCTGTCTCACATTTTTTCAAATGAAACCAATCGTTGTATATATCTGTGCAATCTGGACTGGTCACCACATCCTTCAATGAGCTTGTAAAACGGATAGACTCTGCCTCCAGGTCAGAGAAACTAAAGCAGTCACCTGAATTCAGGTGCGCAAATGCTAATTCACCATCCACACCCTCCACCATAATTGCAGTCCGTGTAGGTGAGTGGAGTGCAGTCAGAACTTGGTAATCCTGATGACTTATAATTGTAAAAAGTAATATATATATATATTGAACACATTTATCCATATTTATTTCTCTCTCGCTCTCATGTCCCAAGCATGAGACACCTGCCACCTATTGCGCTCAAACTAATCGCAAATGTACTAACATATGCAATTAGTAACACAGCAGATAGCAGCCATACCTATAGGAGCTGCTCTCTGCAATGCACTCCAGTGGCTGGGTCCATGTGTGTGTGTAGGGGGGGTGACACCATGAATTATTACACCGGGTGACATCAACCCTAGTGACGCCACTGCTGCAATGCATACATTGGCTTCGACAGTAACCATCATAGAAATTGAATCCGCAGTATCCTTAACAGACAATTTCAGAGAAATTGCAGTGACATTGATATTTTTAGAGATCAAGCACGTAAGATGGAAGCCAATTTCATAGAAAAGGGATATGATGCTAATGTGATCAGTAGGGCACTTGATAAAGCATTAATCTAGACAGTGCAGAAACATTGAAAATAAAGGCCCAAGAATTAATAAGGGAAAAAGGAAATAATGTTTAACATCAAGGGACCCGAATAAGGTCCACTGATTCAACCTGCAGGAGGAAGAGAAATTATGATGATGAGATGTAGGAAGGAGGAGGAAGAATCAGGTGTAGGGGCTACTAGTGTGTGGTGTCATTTCAATAACACAATATTGTGTGGTGTATTTTGATTATAGGATGCTACTGTGTGGTATAATGTGAATTGGTTATATTGTTTGGCTACGCCCCTTCCCCATGAAGCATGCCATTATATTTTTGGCGTGCTCTGCCTCTATTTTAAATATGTGTGTGTGTGGGTGGGGGGGATTCTCTTTCATGCACAGGGCACCAACATTTCTAGTTACGGCTCTAAATGAAAATAGCATTTGTATATTCTGGCAGGTACAAATCCAGAAAAGGGTCTAATTCAGACTTAGAAAAAATACAGACACCTAGGTGTCTGTGTGGGGCGCCCGTATGAGTCGGCACAGGCAACCCAGCCACCCCCCTTTGGTATTGCTGCTGTTCCAGACACCCACCTGGCCAAAGCCACCTACAGGAATACAATTAATATTTGGAGAACCAGACCGGGACCTTTATTTATCAAACCACTGTTCCAGGTACTACTATCTGAGGGAACGCCACCCATCTAAGGTACCCACACATGGTCCTAAGTGGAAAATTCAATTATACAGAGAATCCATATCTGGGACATTACCACCACAGTCCGGTTTGGAGGACACTCTGTAAAAGAATCCCTGCCCAAAGGTCTGGAGGACAATTCCACCGTCCCCTTCTCCCATGTTCCTTTTGCCATAGAATAAGGTGACACCATTTATTACTGGATACAGCCCCCTTTTTCAATTGTTGAGATTTTAACTTTGATGCATTGCACCATTTTTTAGCATATCAAATGTTCAAATAAATTGTTATTGTTACATTTTTTTTAATTCCTTGTTCTGTCTTCAATTGCGCAATCTCCCCCCACCTTCTTTTTTTCTAATTCAGACTTGATCGCAAACCACATTTTCTAAAAATGGACTAAACCATGTGTACTGCAGGTGGGGCAGATATACCATATGCAGAGAGAGTCAGATTTGAGTGTGGTGTGTTTAAACTGAAATCTAAGGGCCTTATTCTAGTTCACTCTTTCTGACAAAATCCTTCTTAGATGGACAAAACCATGTGCACTGCAGGGGGGCAGATGTAAAATGTGCAGAGAGAATTAGATTTGGGTGAGTTACAGTATTTTGTTTCTGTGCAGGGTAAATACTGGCTGCTTTATTTTTACACTGCAATATAGATCTCACTTTGAAGTAAAACCCCACCCAAATCTAATTCTCTCTGCACAAGTTACATCTGCCCCACCTGCAGTGCACATGGTTTTGTCCATCTAAGAAGGATTTTGTCAGAAAGAGTAAACTAGAACAAGGCCCTAAATTTCAGTGTAAAAGTTAAGCAGACAGTATTTACCCTGCACAGAAAAAAATCACTCACTGAACTCTAATGGGGCCTACACAGTGATTTTAAGTAATTTTCTAAGCAATCTGACTTAATTTGACTAGATTGCTTAGAAATTGAGCACAAATCGCTGTGTGTTTAGGGCCCATAGCACTAGTGATGCACGGCCCTGTACGTTGCGATTGCTGGGAGATTTATAATAAGCATGTACCATAAATCTAATCAGATCGCTTAGCACATGGCCCTTGTTTTGTGTAGCGAACAATAGTGATCAGCAATCTGCATTAACTTGCTAAACTTAAATATCCTAGGCTTAATCGCTATGTTTAACCACTGGTGCACATCGCTGGCACTTTCTGAGCGATCAGGATTCCGGGAAGCTCAAGGGGAATCTCTCATGTTGAATTTCCCATGGTAAATCACTGGCACAAATCTCTACATGTGTAGGCCCCTTTACTCTCTCTGCACATGTTACATTTGCCCCACATGCACTGCAGCATGGTTTTGCACATTTCAGTAAAAATATGCTTTGTTCTGAATTAGGCCTGATAGTCGTCAGGGACGTTCAGTCAGGGGAGGCAGGAGAGGCAGTGCTTCCCCAATCATTCTGTTTAAAATAATACAAAGAATATACCTATGACACATATGTCATAAGTATTTTCTTTATATTATTTTTGCAGTTTGCAGTATTTAAAATAGTTTGGGAAGCACCAGAGCCGAATTTCCCATTAGGCACGTGAGGCACCGGCCTAGGGGCGGCACATGTTTGGGGGCGGCACTTGGATGCCTGTGATAGTACTGTCAGCCCAAAATGTACCAATAACTGCAAAATATCCACTGTACTGTACTATATTCCATCTTAAATAGAGTGTAAATGGATAGGACATGCAGATACTGCCCCTATAAACTGTCCTACTTAGTAAACATTATTGTTGTGCCTAGGGGTGCCCTCATCCCTAAATCCACCCCTGGGAAGCACCAATAAGCCTGCCTCCCACTAAAAATTGCAAGGCGATGATGCAGGGGTTGGCTAAGCAGTGGGCTAAAAAAGCCCAATAAAAATAATACCAAAAGTGGCACTTTTACAAGTGCCTAATTGACAGGACCTGATGTCCTGAAGTCCAATCACAGCAGTCCTTGTCATTTAAGCTTCTGGCAGTGCCACTGTGGCTCTGACCTCTTCTCCTCCACTGTGACCTGTGCCCCGACTCCTCTATCCCCTCTTCCCAGTTTCCTGTCCCTGTGTGTCTGCTCCCCTCTCCCCTGCCTGGTAAGTGTAAATTATTATTTCTCTCTGGGGGAAGAGGGTGTCAGAGGCAGGGGGAGGGTGTTGGGGGGGGGGGGGGGTGGATGTGCGTGGTGGTGGCTGTGACAGTGCCTCTCTGTTATCAGCCACCACCGCACATCACTGATAGGCATTAGTACAAGTACAGATGCAACAGTTTCCACACCTGGATCAGGCCCTGAATAAGCTGCTTAATATGTCAATAGCTCTGGTTTGTTTGTGCATGCTGCCATCTGCTTCTGGGCCTGATTCAAACCTGTTCGCTAGGCTGCATATAGTCAAAGCCTAGTGAACAGGTCAGCGCAGCTCCGCTGAACACCTGCCCCCCCATCCATACACATCCTCTCACTAGCATGCGAGGATATGTGTAACACATCCCCTCGCATGCGGCTGAAGCGGAGAGAATTAATTCGATGCTCAGTCTAAACGTACTTTTATTACTGCCCCATATCTCCAAAAAGGGGGTGGGTGCTGACATCATGTGACACCCACCCTGATCAGACATCGACAAAGGGAACACCCAGCGTATTCATGGGGAGGCCCATAAAACGCTGGCGTTCCCCTGGTCCAGCCCCCTGTCTGGACCCTCCCTCCCCCTCTGGAGCAAACAGCCTGGTGAGTTTGAAACACACTGAAGCCGTTCACTCCTGTGGTTTGCACATGCACATATTCACGCATGTGCACGCGCAGACCCTCCACCATTGGACATGTGGCCGAATTCGGACCTGAATCGGCCCCTTAATGTCTTGCCAGGACATTTCTGTATATATCCAAAGAACAGGTTTGTGTATCATTTATATACTATTTAATATTATTCAGAACCTGGCTGTGTGTTAACAAAGTATAGTTGTCTATTTACCTTTATATCTGAATGGTATTTGTGTCTAGAATCTGTCAGCAATATTACATGTGAATTGTTCAGCTTACTCCTATACTTGCTCTGTATCTTAAAGCTAAATAATTGTATTCATTACTTGTGTGAATCTTATATCAAGCTTACATGGAGTCTAATACCTGGGATTGTGACAGTATGATCTGCTCCCAAAAACTGCAAAGGCTTAGAGAATAACTGCAGGCTGCTAGTTAAAATAATCTTCCTGCCACGTAACCCTCAATCTCCTGAGTTGTTCTATTGACTATGATGATGGGAGCTTTCAAATAAATGTTGTTCAGTTGCAGTCTCTAATCAGTACTTTTTACCTAAATTGCTGAAGAGTTTTCCAGACCCAGTTAAAATCATTTCTGGTTTATCTGCTGCTGTTCATCTAAATAAACTTTGCCTCTTTAAGGACATTTTTACAACAGAACAAAAGGAGACCTTGATCCAACTGTGTTCTGCTCTTGTTATGCCTCATGTATTATGGCTTCACTTCAAGTTAAAATCCTGTGAAAATGATGGCTTCTGTGATGTAACTTCACTTTGAGCTGTAACAGTTTTTATTTTCACTTTGAGCTGTGACTGTTGTTAGCCCACAAACTCCCCAACTCACTCCAAGTCCCTACATGCTCCTAACTCCAATCTTTGTCTTCGCAGCACCCTCTCTCCATATTCAGCAAGTTTGAAACAGATCAATGTCCCTACAAAAATTGCTTTCACTCGGATCATTTTAAATCCTCTTTCTAAGAGAGACCCTCATACTGTATTTGTGATCCCAATTTGACCCTCACATATAATTAACCTTGCTCTCCTGCTCAGGAAGAGAGTTCATTCTCATTCTCATCCTTTCCTTTCTTTTCTAACATTCCTAATTTATTTTTCCTTCACAACCTTTTCATTCTGTGCTCTTTTCGTTCTCTGCGCTCATTCTTAGTCCTCTGCTTACGAGCCCAGTTGTTCAATTGTCATTCATGTTTCATTTTTGGAAATCTTGTTTCCTACCTCACTACCTTTGACTATATTATGTACTCCTATATCCTCTAATTCATAATGATCATTTAACATATGTACCCCCCTTCTTTTTTATGCATTTTTTTAGTTTTTTTTTAAATGATCAAGTGTATATTATTAAGTTTGATTTTATTAATAATATTATTATTAATATTATTATTACTAATACATAATATCTACTAGGCCACATTGCAACAATTCTTTTTATTATTTTAAATAATTTATGCATTGATACTCTTACCCACCAGTATGGTTTCATTTTTCTTTGTATTTTACTCTATTTTAGGGAGACTTAATTTTTGCAAGACAATTCAGCTTCCCAATTGTTGAAATTGTTGAAACTACTCTTTCTAAGAGTGGTTAATTCTTCATTACCTGTGGGAATGCCGTCGGGCCGGAAGATACTTCCCCTTGCTTTGAGCATTAACACACTATTATCCTAACAATGGTTTGACTCCCAATCTGTTTTTGACCAAGACTGTAAGAAGAACAGGTGAGTCCTGGAGAAATAGCTCCATAGAGCAACCCCTTAATTTCTGGCTACAATGAAGCTTTAATGAATTATAGAATGGTTCATTCAATTTTTTTTTAAATTAATATAGAACTTTATTGGGATGCTATTTTGAATTCTGACTATATTTCATTTGCATTAAGATAAGAAGCAGCACTGTTATGCACTTATTGTAATTACATTAAGTAGAGCACAAGACATTGACTGGTACTTGTTTCCTAGCACGGCCACAATCGCGGGCATCGCGGGTAATTTTTAATGGTCTACGATGCGACCGACGCGATGCCCACGATTTTCCATTGAAATGCATTGAAAAAGTCAAAATCGCGTTGGTCGCATCGTATGCGGCCAAAAAAAGCATAAGATGGTACCGACGCGATGCCCGCGATTTCCCATAGGGAACAATGTAAAATGCCTCAATTTAACCAAATCAACATAGGGAACAGTGTTAAATGGGCCAGAGAACCCAAAAAAAACCCCTGACCAGTGAAATGGCCCCCCCAAAAATAGTTAACGCCACCCCACGATCAACGTCAACCCGAAGCGTGGTGAGCGCAGCGAGCCCGCGAGGGGCGGAGGTACGCGTCCTCCGACCTTTTCATACCCCCACTATCCACGTCGGCGTGGAGTTGAGAATAGATTAGTGTGGCGAGCGCAGCGAGCCACCGAGCCCGAAGCGTGGCAAGCGCACGCGGATAATTGTGAAGCCCGCGAAGGGACGCGTTTACCGGTGAAGGTATCCGCGTCCCCTTGCGGGGCTCGCTGCGCTCGCCACGCTTCGGGCTCGGTGGCTCGCTGCGCTCGCCACACTATCTATTCTCAACTCCACACCGACGTGGATAGTGGGGGTATGAAAAGGTCATAGGACGCGTACCGCCGCCACTCGCGGGCTCGCTGCGCCCGCCACGCTTCGGGTTCACGTTGATCGTGGGGTGGCGTTAACTATTTTTGGGGGGCCATTTCACTGGTCAGGGGGGTTTTTTGGGGTCTCTGGCCCATTTAGCATTGTTCTCTATGTTGATTTGGTTAAATTGAGGCATTTTACATTGTTCCCTATGGGAAATCGCGGGCATCGCGTCGGTCGCATCGCATGTGATTTTTAGCCCGCATGCGATGCGACCGACGCAATTTTTTTACCTGCGATGCCCCAGATCAAGATCGTTGTGGCCGTGCTAGGAAACAAGTACCCATTGACTAAATGACCCAATTGTGTTCTGTAATTTTTCTCTCTTTTCTGCCACAGCAAATCTAGCGTTATATTTTTTTATGTCGAATGTCAAGATGACATCGACAGACTGAAAATAAAAGATTGAAATTTACTTCTATTATTATTACTGAGAACTGATAATTTCCTTGATTTCACCATCTTCTATATAATGACCTAATACAATAATGTAACTCTTGAATAGGTTTTAAAACAGATGGTATTACTCCATATGGACTGAGGAACTCTTAGCAGTGCTAACTAAAGGAACAAAAGAGTCAGTTTCAACAAGGTGCATTCATATCCCTTATTCACGTGGATTAATCAAAGCTAATTTTATTGAGTATGCTTTCAAATGAAAGTAATGTTTCTAAATAATATGTTGTTATTTATTGCCTATATTCTTAGTAATGTGTATAGATATAATTCAATATACCTTTAATAAAATTATTATTTCTAATAAGGGTATATTACATTATCTCTATACTTATAATTGAGAATATAGGCAATAAATAGCATAATATTTATAAAACATTGTGTCCAACACTTCCATTTAAAACATACCAAATAAAATGTGTTTTTATTAATCCATGTGTATAAGGGAAATAAGTGCACCATGTGTACACTCCATTGTCTCTTTTGAGTCTTTTATAATCATGCAAATATAACTATTGACAGAAAGCAATGCTCGCCCAACAGCCAGGTTCATAGAACTACAGAACTTCACCCAAATGAATTGAAACAGTGGCTGTTCTAGAGGTAGGGCTGCAGCACAGTTTCAAATTCAAATTGGGGAGGAACACCAACTGCCAGTGAGTCGGTTTTTAATGGCAGCTGATGTGGCTCCTCTGTTTATTATTATTATATTATTATATTTTTATTTATGAGGGGCCACAAGTGGTACGCAGCGCTGTACATATAGAACAGTACAGGGTACACATAACTAAACATAACAGCAACAGAAGAACTAAAACAAAGCACATGTAACAATTAGCAGTACAATTCTTAGTACACAATACAGCTGAGATATAGGGAAGTAAATGAGAATAGATGCAGGTATAGATTGTAGATGAGTAAGAGCTGTAATTGAAATAAAAGAAGGGTGCTGTGAGAACAGGAGGGAAGAGGGCCCTACTCTAAGGAGCTTGCAGTCTAGAGGGAGGGGGGAGGCAGACAGGTGACATGATGTGCAGATAAGGAGACCTGAAGGCAAGAAGTGAGGATGGCAGGGATAATCAGGACATGAGGCAGCAGGTAGAGAGAATGGACAAAGTAGTCCTTTCCCCCATCCCCCTATTTATATTTATATTTTATATTTTTAACTGTGCTGCAGCTCCCCCCCCCCCCCCCCAGCTTCCCTTGCTTGTAACCAGAAATCTCCCCAAAATCAAATCACACGAGCAACAAATGACAAACATGCACTAAGTCAAGGAACTCCAAAAACCCTAAACAAAGTAGCAGAAACATCCAACGTACTGTAGGAGACAATGTCAAAACCCTCTAGCCAAATGACAAATTAAATTTACATTGCAGCAGGTCAAGTACAAGATGACCCAATTCAAACAACCAGATCTGCAGGGTCACAACTCAAGATAACCAGAATGCGGCTCAACTAATGGCACTGGAATGCACCAGGCTGAGAAGCATAGGATGAGGCCAAGGCCCTAGCACACCTAAAGTCATCACCACTTAACCAGATGGCCAACCCCCCAGCCACACAAATGTTAGGTAAGAAAATCCTACATATGCAAACCATCCAAACTAACACAAATCATACATCTTGCCCTGAACACCCCCATTATTTAATTTAGAAAGTATTTAATTGCTTAATTGGAATTGTAATAATAGTACCAATGATTTGCCCAATACAATTAAAACTTAGCCAAAAGGAGCAATCTGAGCGCCAATAACTTTAATCCATTTTTAAAGTTTAATTGCAATGTGGTACTGTATTTAAAAGGCACATCTACCCAAAACTACTCTTCTTGAAACAGTGCTGGGGCTCAGATATAAGATGTACAGTAATGGTGTGTACACACGGTAGATGTGCCTTAAGATCCTATCCACGATCTGATCAGATAGGATCGTGGATAGGATCTTAAGGCACATCCGATTTTCATCCTATCTTGAGTATATAGTGCAGATCTGCACTATATAGACAAGGCAGCCAAGACTTTCTGGCTTCCGATACGTGAACGCGCATCGGGATCGGATCGGGATCGCAAGGGTTAAAACCCTTGCGATCTGCATCCGATTCAGATCCGATGCCGATCCGATGTTGACTATATCGTCAACATCGGAAAGGAAATCGGACCGTGTGTACACAGCATAAGCTGTGTTTCCTGTAGGAGTCATCAACACAGGTCAGCTTTCTACGTTTAGCAGGAGGTTAGTTTGTATTAGGATTTGTAGATGAATATCCACTTGAAAGATAATAAAGCTTTTATGTACACATTAACTATAAGTACATATTGATATTACAGCACTCATACTATTTGTAAAAAAGGAAATGCTTCAGTAAGGTTTTTATATACATTTCATTTGCACAGTTGTCACTTCTATAAACAGATACTTACCGAGAATCACTACAATGCTATATTTTATAGCTTTCATTTTAGCCTTTGATATGAGTCCTCGGTGACTGTAACTAGCACAAAACTTCCCATCTACAGAAAATAAAAATAAAATAAAAATAAACAAATTTGTTTAACCATTTTACTATTTTCAAACAAGCAGTTTCCTTCAAACATACAGTATCTCTAGTTTTCATACCCCACGAAGAAGATATATTACATTGATTACAGTTGGAAAATGATACACCTTTGTTTCTGTGACAATAACAGACATGACTGTCTTATTTTGCTTTGTGTTTGGAGTATTGTATTGTAAATGAAAAATCTTAATAAAAAGCATTTAAAAAAACCATATAGTATTACACCTTTACATACTGTATGCATTTTCAAAGGTGGTGTAACTCATGTTAGTATCAGGAGGGATGGGCCACCGGTGGAGGAGAACCTGGAGCCACCAGATCCTGAGTATGGGGAGGTGATGTAACTCAGTTCCACCCTGTTCCCCCCCCCCCCCCCCCCCACACACACACACACACACTTTCACCCCTGGTGTGCAGTGACAGCTCTAATCCTCCATTCACTCCCATGGCCTCAATCCAATTAGAGCATACATTTTATATACCTCTCTCCCTTGGTGCAACAGTAAGACAACATGACAATTTCAATGGAAGGAAGCAGATCTCTAACACAATAGCCATGTCAACCTTCAGTGGTTGACCCAATGCATCTTGACCTAATATTGGTCAACTAAATGACCCATAACCTAATGATAAATATAGCAAAGACAGGAAACCAAAGAGAGCCAGTACTTCACTATGTATTGCCCACACTCTTACTACTTTATATTGAACATTTTCATATATGAAGAATCCTTTGCTTTAATCTTTTTATTTTATTAAAAGGAAAGCAACATTCTTAATAAAGCATGTATAATTTATTCCAAGGTTCAAAAGAATTTGTTCTCAACTAAAAAGATCCCCTCATGACAGGTATCCAATTATGAAAACTTCTTGAATTGTCACACTGAAGAAATGTATCTGTCATTGGTTTACAGCTGATTACCATATACCATTTTGCAAAGTTAAATGACAGGCATTAAAAAGGAACTGCTAGTGAAACAAAGGGAAAAAAATGCTAGAAGTGTTCTTGTCAATACTTTTCTCAAACATCAATGATTATTTAATCTTCCATCTGCTGTCAGATGCAATTATCTACAAAGTAAAATGAATTCACCCCCCCCCACACACACACACACACCATCTCCCATATATTGTTGTCTAATATCACCTGCACTTCATACTCAGAAGTCAGAGCTAGGATAAGGAAAATGTAAATTAAAAATCTCTTTGTCAGTTCTTTAATTTTCGAATTCAAATGACCCAATACATTATTCAATCATATTGTTTACACACATGCTGAAACCCATGATAGACATTCAAAGTTTGTCTACCTTTTATTTATGTAGTAAGAATATTATTTGTTACATTACATTGGTATATTAAATTATGTTGTTTCAGTAAATAAGCTTAGACACTGCGATTGTTTGTGGTTAATACAATGGTTTCGAAAGCTGAAACCCTATTACATAGAGTTGTTATTAATATACACCAAAAGTATATGAATCTTTTATCCCATTATAAAACAGATTAAGTTGATATTATACTTTTTAATTAGAGATCATTAAAATGCTGAGGGACTATTGTTATCTTTGCAAATGCGATGGGAGACTTGAAGGTTTATTTACTAAGATAGGAGATCTATTGAATATGAGATGTTGCCCATAGCAACCTATTAGAGTCTACCGCCTTACAGCTGCCGCCTCCTCTTGCATCCTAAATAATTGCTGTACGGTGGCAGCCATTTTGCAAATGATATTTGAAATGTAACAGAAGAAGCACTTCTGGACTGCAGACAAGAGGATCTGCTGGTCCCAGCGTGCCAGCAGTGGCAGATCATGCAGCGGTGAGGGTGTAAAAAGAAAGGGGGGGAAGAGGAGGGGAGTGCGCACAAGTTTTAGTGGTGGTGGGGGGCATATATTTTAGTTATGCCACTGCCTATAGATGTTACGTGTTTGATGACATATCTGTTCATGATAAAACAATGCATGGCCTCCTTCATAGCACATCTTTTAGCCAGGCATAACCCTACATTGACATTCCACAAATTCTGAGCTAGACCTACTGTAGGTAGGTAGGTAGCCTTTCAATACTAGACATAACATTTGAAAAATAAGTGTATAAACATATATAATATTTCATAGTGTTACAGAAGTTGATCATTTGGTTCTGACCAAAATTGTGCTAAATGAACCCATAACAAGAAGAATAACTCACCTGTACAATTGGAAATGATCACTGCATGCGCTTTACTCTTTGCCCATATTGTCCTTATGACAATGAAGTAAATCACACTGTTGAATGAAAATGTATCAATCATTACATCTACTGTAGTTTTTTTATATTCAGTAAAGCAACAAACAGTAGTCAGGTGCTATTCCTTTACACCTTATTAGTAAACAATTTTATATGTTGAAATACTTGAAATCTTAAATGTAACATTCCATCAAGAAGCAAAACCAATTAAAAATAAAACATTGATTGGACACATATAAGGGCTTATACTGAGTTCCGATGCAAACCATAGCATACCTCCAAAAATGACCCATGCCAGGAGGGACAAGCTACTCTGCTGCTGGACTTTACTCTTAATGTATGATTGTCATCAGCTGTTTTTGAACAGTAACTAATAAGAAAGACGTTTCACCACAGGTTATGGCAATCATACATTACTAAGGAAGTGCAGAGCATTGTATCCCTCCTGGAGAGGGTCATGTTGGGAGGTATGCCATAGGTGAAAAATTAGGTACCGTAACTAAAAAGCCTTAATTGCATGAACATCTTCACAGTTAGAATATTCAGGCTTACACCAGATGTATGTTGCATATAATTACACACATTTTAAAGATTTATTTTGCTTTCAGCTTAAAAAACCTTGTGCTGCTGGGTTTTACCTGCAACAGAGTGTTTTTGCTATTTAATTAAAGGAATGAAAATAAGGCAAACATTCCAGAGCAAGTCTGATATTACCTCATTTTTCCTACAATCATTATTTTTCGGAAAAATCACAGGGACTTGCTCTGGCAGCCTTGAGGCACACCCAAGGACTAATTAAGCAATTGTACATTTTCAATTAGATTAATTACTCACTTTACTCACCTCTGAAGAGGGTATGGATCATTGGGTCACCAGAAAGTAGGTCGACACCACAAGGTCAACATGCAGGGAGGTCGACATAACTGAAGGTCAACTTGGGTTAGGTCAACAGTGAAAAGGTCAACATGTTTTTTTAACTTTTTTTTTTTTACTTCTTTTACCCAAATGTCGACACAGTCAACACATACTTGCCTACCTGACCCTCTCCATGGGGGAGAAAATGCTCTGCTCCTGGACGTCCCTGGTAATGTATGATTGCCAACACCTGTGGTGAAACATCTTTACCTAGCTCACCACAGGTGCTGGCAATCATACATTACCAGGGAAGTCCAGGGACAGAGCATTTTCTCCTGCATGGAGAGGGTCAGGTAGGCAAGTGTGAGTCAACATAAACATTAAAATGTAGCACCATGTCCCCTCGCATGGCTCGATGTGTTCGCCATGCTATTTTATTCTCCCACCACTACCTAGTGGATGGTAGGGCATGAAATTCCGCCTGTCGACCTTCCCCATGTCGACCTAATCACCCTGTCAACCTAACCCATGTTGACCTTAAGTGATGTCGACCTTCCTGCATGTCGACCTTAAGTCATGTCGACCTAGTTGCTGGTTACCCAATGACCGTATCCCAAGCAGTGTCTTCTTCCTCAACTGTCAGGAGCCAATCTTCTACAGCAGCGGTGTTTGTAAGTACATATATGTACAGTATGAGTGTCTGTGAGTGTGTGTAACTATGTGTGAGTGATTGTAGGTGTGCGACCCTCTTGAGTGCATGACCTCACCGGGAGGCAGCAGCAGGGAGAACTACATCTTCTAGCAGCCAGCTCCCCTCCTAACAGCCCCCTTCCCAGTGCAAAGCTGAAGGACCAGCAAGTACTGAAGCATATTTTTTTTTGCTCATACAGCAGGGTTTTCAAAGCTGAAAATCCAGCATGGATTTCTTTAAATTGCATACAGCAGGTATCGCATACCTCCCAACTTTCTAAATATGGGAACCAGCACTCCTGATCACAACGCAGTTGCATGCTTGCAATAAGAGGATTTGGCCTCTGCAACAGGGGGCAAGTCTTTTCCAACCTCCTGGCAATAAAGGTATTCTATGTGAAACTAAATGTACTAAACAGATTTCAGTTTTATTGCAGACAAAAGGAAACCGGTCTCAAAGCATTGACAGCAAGTATGTAATATTTTATAATCCTTGTATTAGCTTTTTTTTTTGCAAATACAATGCATTGGTAAAGATTATTTCCAATCTCAAGACACGTCGGCAGCACAGTGGGAAACCCCACCATTCAGAATCCATGGACAATCCCTGCCGACAGCTTGTACAACGCATCTCTTTCCCTGTGGTTGAAAATTGGTTATCACTGCAGCAGATGCCTTATAGTATAGGAGTTTGTCCTGGGTATTATGAAAGGAAGCATAGCAGTCTTGTTAAGGATTTTTGGGCAGATACAGTAATTGTTTTTATTCACCAATGTGAGTTGTTTGACATTAGGTTTTATGTTGTTTATAATTTTCATCCTACAGTAGATTACTCTCATCCTCCCATTTTTATTGCATACATTTTGCAATCAAGCCCTTAAAAAGGTGGAAAGTCAGCTCTGATATCACCACACAGATAAGTAAGATGTCAATACATCAGCAACATCTATATATGTATAGTGTCTCCGAAACACTGCCATCTGTTGGCAGCGAGTGAAACTACATCTCTTTCTCTCTCTCACAGAGGTAAATAGCTTTCAAAGCTTTTGCTTCAAGCAAGCCTACTAGTTTCTACATGTGAACAGGCGCTGATGTGTTCTACTTCTATAGTATTTCTCCGCCGTAGGTATGTTCAGGGTACCATGCAGAGGAAAAACATTCATATAGTGAAGTACAATTAGGTACAACAATATTTTAATGAGCATAATACACTTTTTGGTAGGTCACAATAAGATCCATCTGATTGACTCAGGAGCGAGGTGCCGGCACACAAAGGAGCTGATACCTGTGATTTTGCCCCGGGACATTCTCACATGCGGTATATGAACTGGCGAATCAGTTTCACCGTATCCGGTAATTGCCCCACTTTTTGAGTAATTTAAGATTTTTAAATACATCATGGATTTTTAAATACATCATTTTTAGATTGGAATTTTAGCTTTGTCTTCACATATCTGGAGGATCTGATTGTGACCTACCAGAAAGTGTATTATGTTCATTAAAATTTTGTTGTACCTTATGCCCCTTTCAGACCGCACTTTGTAAACGGTATATTGCCGTTTTTTTACCGTTTTAAAACGGTAATCTGTGCGTTCTGAAAGGTGCAGGACCCCTTAACCGTTTTACAAAAGCCGATTTTGTAAAACGGTTAAAATGGAGGGTCCTACCCGTTTCAGACCCGGTATTTTTGCATCAAAATCGGGTCTGAAACGGTATTTAGGACCCAGCCAATGAGCTGGGTCCTAAATTCAGAGCAGCGAATATTTAATGAGCACTCATTAAATATTCGCAGCACTGGAGCCGCCCCCCCCACTGCCCCCCGCGCGTGTCGCCCCCCCGCACGGCGCGTGTGTCGACACCCGCCGTGCAGCCGGTACCTTCGTTGTGGATCCCGGCAGTGAAGTATGGTCGGGGAAGCACTTATGAAAAAAAAGCGTCTTTCAGAAAATGGCTGCCCCATAGGAAAACCTGTTTTGAAAAACTGTCTTTCGTATGGGGTCAGCCATTTTCCGAAAGTCACTTTTCTTATAAGAAAAGTGACTTTCGGAAAATGGCTGCCCCCATACGAAAGACAGTTTTTTAAAACTGATTTTCCTATGGGGCAGCCATTTTCTGAAAGACGCTTTTTTTCATAAGTGCTTCCCCGACCAACTGCAGTGCCGGATCACGCAACGGAGGTACTGGCTGCCCAGGGGTGGGGGGGATTTGGGGGTGTTAACCCCCGGGGGAGGGGGGGCAGGGGCGGCGCGCGCTGAAGACTGGCTTTGACCCTGTTTTTGGAAAGTTTCCAAAAACGGGTCTGCCAGTGTAAAAAAAAACGCACTTAAACGGTAATATACCGTTTAAGAGATGCGGTGTGAAAGGGGTTTTACCTGGCAGACCCGTTTTTGGAAACGTTTCCAAATACAGGGTCAAAGCCAGTTTTGCAGTCTGAAAGCAGCATAATTGTACTTCACTATATGAATGTTTTTCCTCTGCATGGTACCCTGAGCATACCTACGGCGGAGAAGTACTATAGGAGTAGAACACATCAGCGCCTGTTCACACTTTACCTTGTGAGGGGAAAAGGAAAACCCTCAATACACAACTAGATAGGCTGCTGTACGCACTGTTGGGGAGCACTTAACTGTATTTTATAGTTTCTACATGTGTTTCCTAAAAATCAAATGAAGGTGTAATCGCAACGGGGGTTAAATACCACAGAGTTTGGTCACACATACTAGGTTTTCACCAGTAGTTTAAACTACTGTATACAGTGGTTAATTGGCCTTTATTAATTACCATTCTGATTCAATGCATTTGGTTTGGGATCCACCACACTTTAGTATATGCTTTTTTCTTTCGGAATGTTCATGGGATAATAAATGTACCATGTTATTATATGTAGGAACTTTCAAAGGATCAGCTTTCCCAGTTGGACTGAATTATATCCTTCAACATTTATACTGAACTGCATGTCCTGTATAATCAACTATTTATACCATTCTATGTTCTGAAGTAAGCAACGTATTGGAATTTTTTCTTGATAAATCTCTATTTCAGAAGTGGTCACTATGTTGCTCTAATCATCAAAGAGTATCCCGGTGATAAAGGCATCCAATGTCAAACCGAATGTACTCAGCAGTCTGTTTCTTTAATTAGAACCATGCGGGAATGTGTCTCAAGGGGTTAACAGCTAGGATGTTATATTTCAAAATACTTGCACTAGTTATTTGTAAAAGTACAGTAATAAAAAACAAATAGATAATAAAGTCCTTGGAGGAACACACAATTAGCCCTCCTGAGCAAATTGGTGGCATCACCTCTTTCCGTTGAATACAAGTGCTGCTCCCTTCCCGTTGGGCACTGCCTCGCCTCCATTTCTTATATGTTGTGAAGAGCAGTTACAGTTAAAAGAAGTGAATGCTATAGTGATATATCACACATTGGTATGACAAATCTGGAGGTATGGCCTGTTCTACCTGTGCAGCATACAGCATGTTTCACAGTTACACCAAGCGCAAAAAGTAGGGAAATGGCATATGCAGAGCCGCATCTGTATACCCATGTGGACTTTGGAGCAGAGACCAAATATTTTCCCTTATTTAGATCCTTTTAGATGTAGAGAAGGCACTATTTATACTTGAAATTATCTTGGATTTTTTTTCACCTGTTCATTTTTATTTATCTTTCCTGATCTTAGGCCTCATTTAATTTTCTTGCTTTTACGTTTCTTTCCTTCCTTCCAAAAAGGAGAGACAAACATAAATTATGGTTATATGTACAATATAATAGTGTTGCCCTTGCACATCTTTTCTGTGTTGCTTCTGTTTTTTTGGCCCTTATTCTGGTAGACTCGCAAGGCTGCGAATCTTGCAGTCTTGTGAGTCCACCAGTCATTGCCCACCCCCTCCGCACAGCGTAATTACCTGCAGGCATGCGGATGGATGATTTGCATAATCTTCCAATCACAGCCTTGCGTGTGGGCACAAAATAATTTGATGGTCACGGACCATCAAATTATTATTCAAGCGCTAGTAATTCTAAGAAACCTCTTTAATTTATATCTGCATGTGTATGGGAAATGGGCGGGCAGCCAGCATCTGCTGATGTCAGCTGCCCACCCCTCGCACCTGCGTCATTGGGGAATTCCCATGAAAACGGCCATAGTTTTCATGGGAAGCCCATTAAATGCTGGCGAATCCCCCAGTCCGCAACCCCACGCCGCCCGCACTGTTGTATTTGAGAGCCCAGCGAATAATTTATTCGCCGTGGCTGCTCGCACACAGTGGCTGAACATGCGCATAACTGACTATGTGCATGCACAGCTTCAAAACACCGCTCCCCTACACAAATACGCAGGGGAGTGAATCAATCAGAATAAGGCTCTTAAGGTACTCAAAATCTCTCTTCCTGTTTTTTTTTTTATGTAAATAAGATTCTTAGAGCCAGTGATAAAATGGAGAGTGATAAACAGCCAGCCAATCAGCTCCTAAATAACATGTTACAGGCTGGTTTTGAAAAATTACAGGTAATAGGAGTTGATTGGCTGGTTGTTTATTACTCTCCACTTTATCACTTTTTTAATACTCTTTGTTTCTTCAGATCGTCACAACAAAGTCAGAACAAAAATATTAAATGTTGATCTAAATATACATCTCTCATATTTTTAAAAAGAAAATACATTTTTGCAGAGGAAGACAAACAGAAAACAGGAATTGGAAGGAGGTGAAAGGAGGAAAAAAACAAAAACAGAACAGGGGGACAGAAGGTAAGAGAAATAGGAAGGGAGCAGATACTTAGCATATTAATAGTCAAATTGCTAAAAACAAAAAGGATAAATAACAACAGTGAATGTACAGAGTTCGATGAGGAGGACATGAGGGCAGCACCACAACAAGTGGTGACACAACAAGTAGAACCGATAGGTCACTGTGCATTCCCTAGTTAGGGTTGCGGGTTGCATAGAGTAACTAGGGACCCCAACTAATGTCAGATTTGTGGTTTGTAATAAGTGTAGTTTTGTAATAAGGGCTTTGCAATGTACCATATATGGTTAATGAGAGTTCTTATTGTGGGAGAGATAGGGCACTTCCAATTTCTAGCAATTAGGGGCAGATTTATTAAGCTCTGTGAAGTGATAAAGTGTCTGGTTTTTAACATCAGCCAATCAGCTTCTTGCTGTGAAGTTACAGGCTTGGTTTGAAAAATGACAGGTAGGAGCTGATTGGCTGGTGATAAAAAACAGACACTTTATCACTTCATGGAGCCTAATAACTCTGCCCCTGAGTGATTTAGCTGCAGATAGAGATTGGGAAAATTATTTGATTAGAGGGGTCTACATTTTGAAATGGATGAGCAAGCAGAAACACCCATGGGTTAATGGAGAGTGGGAGATCAGAGAGGGATTTTAAAACATCAATGACCTTTTTCTAAAATGGGAGGAGAGTTCCTCTATTACCACAGTGCTGCCAACAAACAGGAGTGCAGGAGTGAAACATTTTAGATATCTTGTCAGGGGTATAATACCATCTATAATACCATCTGTAGAAGAGTTTGTAAGAGGTTTCCTTATTTTAAGTAGAAATACAGCTTTTAGCTTTTCCTTCTCTAGCTTCATACCAGCAAGACTCATCTGAAGGTATCCTGCAGTAGGTCTTTTTCCCACTTCAGTTCATGTCAGACTTGTGGGGCAAGGGTAACTGTGATCAACATCGTATAAATAGAAGAAATCATGCCTCTGTAGAGAGGGCCTGGAACAAATATGCTTAAAAGGACCAAGGTCACTGAGGAGGACCTGAAAATGTTCAAAAAAAGGGGGGATTAGAGATGGAATCTTCCTTTCATTATCATCCATAGAGGCCAAAGTCCCTTAGCTGCTAAGGTCGAATGTGAAACGCGTACCCATTTTCTGTCAAAGTTTAAATTGAAGTGGAGAAGTTCCAGGGGGGAACGCAAGGTTATTCCATAGAGGAATAAGAGGTGAAGAGGAGGAGTAGAGCTTATATCTGACAAAAGAGAAGTTCCATAGTGAAAAATACAATTTAAGAGAAGGGAGAAGGTTAAACAGGGAGTATCTATGAGTATCTATGATACCTTGAGTGCATATTAAATCCCACTAAGTGTGCAATCCTATCAATTGAACTGATAAGGGGAAAGTAAAGAGCTTTAATCAGAGGAATGTGTAAAAGAATGGCCTCGGACTTAGAATAGCTAATTTTATATCCTGATAGGTCACCATATTCTTTAATAGTACCTGAGAGAGCGGGGAGGGAAGTTTGGGGATGAGTAAGAGATAATAAGACATCATCTGCAAACAGTAACTTTTTAAAATCCTTGGAACCAACTTCCACCCCTCGATTATTGTCAGAGAGTCTAATCATTTCAGCTATGGTTCAATAACTAGGGCAAAAGACCAGGGCACATGGGCACCACTGTCTTGTACCATTGGAAAGAGGGAAAGGGTCAGAGCAAATTCCATTGGTAAGAACTCTAGTGGAGAAGAGTACAAAGCAGAGATACCTGTAAGGAATTCTGCAGCTCTACCATACACCTGCAAGGTTTTGAATAGAAAAGGCCATGAGATGCAATAACATGCCTTTTCAGTGTCTAGAGATAACATTTATTGAAGGTCTACAATTAATAATCAAAATAAGGTTTATTGCTCTTCTAGTGTTGTCCCTGGCCTGGCAACCTGGAATGAATCCCACTTGGTCATAGTGAATCAGTTCAGGGAGAACAATATTTAACTATATAGCTAAAATCTTTGCATAAAGTTTAACATCAGAATTAAGTAATGAGTTTGGCGTATAGCACATTCTCGGAGATTTTTTCCTTCTTAATGGATTAATGGATTACTGCCATTTTAGTTTCAAGCATTGTCTTAGAAAAGGAGCACTGTGTAGCACTGCAGTAAACATGTTTTTAAGATGAGGAATCAGGACTGAGGCAAAGTTTGGGGAGATTAGCTTGCTGTAGAAACTCAGCTTGCAGAATCATTTTACATACATTTGGCATAAAAAGTTTGAAATTCCTAGTTTATGAACTCAGGGTCATAAAATAGAGTACCAGAGTTAGTGTTAGCCACTGAAATGTTGTTCTGAGAATGCTGGGCTCAGCCTAGAAGCAAAAAGTCTGTCTGTCTTGTCACCCTTTTTGTAAAAAGTTTGTCTTAGCCTCTGTAATGTTTCAGCAGTATGCTCTGACAGAACAACACTTACAATTTCATTTATTTAGTCATTTGAAATAAGATTTCGTTCAAGTAACTAAAGTTTGCTTGTTAGAGCAAGATATAGGGATTCCATATTTTTTATTGTGTCTAGAAGCCATACCAATAAGGTGACCTTGTACAATGGCTTTATGAGCCTCCCATAAAGACATATAGGAAATCTCAGACAAATTGTTAAAGTGAAAATATTCAGTCAGGCAATTTTTAATTTGGTTAGTATACTCTAAGTTGTGGAAAAGAGAATTATTGATCCTCCAGGTAGATGGAGGAGGTTGGGTTGTGACCAAATCATAGGGTGGATGTGGGCAGATTCAATTTAAAGTAAATGTTCCGGCTGAGAATGATCATGTCTTTTCTAGAATATGTTTTATGTACTGTAGAGTAAAATGTGTAGTCCCTTGCCATGGGGTCAATAAGTCTGAATGGATCAAACAAAAGATGACACTTAAGAAGAGAGTAGAACCATCAATGAGGGGAAGGATATTTGGGCATGGATTGATGGATTGAAAAAATATAGCCAGCCAAAATAACTTCTCCTTTATGTACTCTGGACAGGATGGCATACAGTTTTGTAAAGAAGTGGTGTTTAGTTTACCCACTAAAATAAGCCATCTGCCTTCCTTGTCTGCATGGGCACTTAACTGTTCAAAAGTGAAATGGGCCGCAAACAGGACTGAGCCCCCCCTTTTTTCTGCCTAAAATACTTTATCACATTTTGAAGCTTGATATAGCTGGCGCTTTTACTCATCCTGAGGGGGGATTTAATTTGGGGTATTTGGCAAATCCACATGCCACAGCCACCATTCATGGTGGCTCACTCAATAGTGCTTGCTGCACCATAGGCAGAGAGCACTTTAGGTGAATTTGCCATTTTTGACAGCCATGAAAAGGCAGCAGATTGGGCTGCTTCGCTGGGATTTAAAGAACATGGCAATGGCTGATTTGCATGAAATTGAACTCCTCCTTAGAGAATTTTTTCCAAGAATGAAATGTTTGGTAAGGTTTTGACTAATTTCTGCAGTATTTTCATTCTTTAATTAATTTGAGTTTCACTCTCCTTTCTTGAAGAATGAGATGATCTGGCTACTGCGGGGTTTGGAGTCTTGGTAATGTTCTCCTGAGGGACTCGCAGTGAAACAGCTGGCCGCCCTTAGTCAGTTGACCCAGACATGAACACTCAACGTGAGTGTGCTGCTGGCGGCACTTGCGTGTCCAAATGATTTTTCCAGTCTGTGCAAATGTGTGTAAGTCTGACACTTCCTCAACTCAGCATCAGATAAAGGCAAATTGATGCCAACACTGACATCACTCACCCTCCCTTAAACCGCCAGGGCATACCTGTGCTTTTTCAGACATTCCCTGAAAACGGTAAGTGTCCAGCTCCAACCACTGTCTGTAAGTCAAATTATGAGAGGATTGCAATTTTGCTGTTGTTTTGACTGGCGCACTTGGGCTATGATGCATATGTATGTGCAGTCATTTGATAATCTAACAGATTGCGAATTCGCACATCAGCGAGCAACTCTGAATCAGGCCCCAAATGAATACTTTGTTTTTCTATATTTAGTTCCACCTGTCTAGAATGTATTTTCAATTTAAACTTTCACCAACTTTGGAACAATAGAAACTGTTTTTCATTGGATTGGACGTCTGTTATTTGAGGACAAGTTACTTTGAAACAACCTGTTTTATTATTTAAAAGGATTTACATCATTATCTTTTATAGTATTTGTCTGCCAATGTGCACAAAACTAACATCAGAGCCTTACAACATTTATATAAATATATAATATATGATCCATGATCAGGCACTTCGTAAACAGATCATAATTGCACACCCCCAAATAATGTGCAGATGACAGGCTGGCAGCACAATTATAGACTTTACAAAAATGAATAAGGCACAGACATGATGAAAGTCAATTTTTTGGGCTGAAGTCCTTTATCAAGACATGAAGATTGATTGGGGATCTGGGGAAGCTGCTGACACTGAAAAGAGGCAGAGAAATGTGTCATTGTTCTAACTTATCTTTTCTGGAATACCAAAGGTTTCTCACCTGCATCTTCAAATAAAACTACCTACAAGTGACCAGTCCCCAGCTACGGCTGCACTGCTTAAGATAAAGTAAATGGCAGACAGCTGGGGGAAACCACTACTACCCCTTTCACACTGGATTTTTTAGCCTTTTAAAACGGTTAGAGCTGCAGTGTGAAAGCACCAATCTGCATTTACCAGTTACAAATAACTGGTATTTGCAAACGGGAAAAAAGCAGAGTCCTACATGCAGTGTGAATGGCTCTGAACCGGTATTTAGGACTCAGGCAGCAGTGAGCACTGAGCTGGTCCCACTCTGTGTATACATAATGAGCGGGATCCAGCGCAGTGAATATTTAATGAGCGGGACCCGTTAATTATATGCACATATGTAATGAGTGGGAACCGTTCATTATTTATGTGCATATGTTATAAGCGGGTCCCTCTCATTAAATATGCACTGCGTTGTCTCATAGCTACTGTCTGTCCTGTTCTCCTCCAGCTGCTTTCACACTGCAAACCTGCTTGAGACCCGGTAATTACGTGTGGTGTGAAAGGGGTTTTACTTGCTCTGACCCATTTTAAGAAACATTTTAAATACCGGGTCTAAGCAGGTTTTGCGGTTTGAAAGCAGCATAAGCAGGAAAAAGAGATGTACCCTTATTTTTGTCTGGCCAGACAGTCCACTTGAGAGACTTGATCCCTTAACACATTGATGGCTGAAACTCCCAACAATGCCTACCTCCTAATTATACTAATTGGACAATGATAAATGGACAGAACTAACATCACCTCTCATGCATTCTAAATATAGCAAGGCTATTAACAACACTAACATTTAATGGTTGTTAATGTTTCCTGGTTTTTAGTTTTTTTTTTTTTTTTATATTTTCCATGGCCAGTGATTTATATAGAACAATAAATGAATTTATATTTTGTTTGTTTCCCAGGTAAAACTACTTCCCTTAAATATGGGTCTGGTATAGTAGTGACATCATCTTCAGGCGCCGACAGGCTGGGTGCATGGTCCCATTCCGGAACCGCACAGTGGGTATAAGTAAAGAAGAAAGAAAAGGACTCTCTTTTTTTGGGGGCACAACTTGTAAATATTATCCTTTTAAAATGTATCTTTTATTTAGATATTAGATTAAAATATAGAGGAACCAACTGTTAGGACATACAAATTTCTACAACCATAACATTGAACATGCAACAATTGTCAAAGATAAAGGGGATTTCTTTGACAGGACAACAAAAATAATGAGATAAAAATGCCCTTGCTCCAAATAGTCTGGAGCAGAGGTGCTCAATGTAATTGATAGCGTACTAGCGAAAATATCACCTTGTATCGTGTACTTGGTGCTATGGAGTGATTTTTATTCTGCTAATAAAGTATCAAGTATCTAGAGTAGAAGAAACACTGTTGTAATATTGTCTTTTGTAACCGTTTTATCAGACAGTTGTATAAATGTTGCGATTTACCCAACAGTGCAATGTTTATCTGTTCCCACACAGACGGCTTTGTTATAAGCCAATATGGGGGAGATTCTCTAAGCGAAAAATGCGGTAAAAACCCTGTTATCGGTGTTTTTACCGCATTTTGGGATGCTGTAAGCATCCCCCGCCGGGTTACCGCGATGGGGGGCATCGCCAGAAAAATCTGGCGATGCCCCATAGAAGCCAATGGACTTCTACCGCAACCCTCTGCCGCCCTGCGCCGACCCCCCGCCGCCCCGAACCGCCCCCTCACCTGTGTCCGGGCAGCACAGAGCTGTGCTGCCCGGACCTGTGACCTCCTCCCTGCACTGATCCTCTTCCGGGTGCAGGGAGGAGGAGAGCCCGGCGCAGCAGCAGCAGCAGCAGCGCCGAGTGTGTGAGGGAGGGGGGAGCCGCCGGGACCTGCTGGGACCCGGCGACTCTCACTGCAAAGGACAGCTCTTAATGCAAGAGCTGTCCTTTGCCTTAATTATCGCATATGTTACAACATATGCGATAATTATAAATGCGATGGGCGGCGAAGGGGGGCGGAGATTCTTAGAGAATCTCCCCCTAAATGAGAATACAAGACACTTAATTAGATTATCTCCTTGGTTGATTGTCTTATAAGTCACAATAGGCACAGTGTGTAGAAAGAATATTCACATTTCATTAGCACCAAGACACTCAATAAGAAATCACATTAACTGTGTGGGCTGTAAATAACTGAGCCAACTGCCAGGCGGTGATACAACATTTCGATTTAATATAGTCTTCAGGTACAAACTGATCAGTTGATGATCACAAGTATTTATAACAGCTGGAATGGGGGTGACGTCATCACTGGCAGACACCGCTGCCTGATGTGGCGTCAGAAGGTTAACAAACACCAAAACAAAAAGTATAATATACATGTGAGGGTACTTACTAATGGGTTGGGATCATTTGGTCTATTGCATTATGGTCGAAAGTCATTAGGTCGAATCCATTAGGTCGACATGCTAAAAGGTCGACATGACTCTAGGTCGACATGGGAAAAGGTCGACATGATTCTAGGTCGAAAGGTCATTAGTTCGACAGGTCATTAGTTCGACAAGGTCATTAGTTCGACATTGTCTATGTCGACATTCACAAGGTCGACATGGGGTTTTTCACTGTTTTTTTACCTGAATGTCAACACAGTCGACATGGACACAGTTTAAAGTGCACTGCATCCCCTCGCATCGCTCGCTGCGCTCGCAATGCGTCGGGCACGGTGCCTCGCTACGCTCGGCACACTATTTTATTCTCCCACCATGCCCTAGTGGATGGTAGGGCATGAAATACCGCCTGTCGGCACATGTTGGTTTAAAAAACAGTGAAAAACTCCATGTCGACCTTGTGAATGTCGACATAGGCAATGTCGAACTAATGACCTTGTCGAACTAATGACCTGTCGAACTAATGACCTTTCGAACTAGAATCATGTCGACCTTTTCCCATGTCGACCTAGAGTCATGTCGACCTTTTAGCATGTCGACCTAATGGATTCGACCTAATGACTGTCGACCATAATGCAGTAGACCAAATGACCGCATCCCCTTACTAATATATACACATATTTACAAAAATGTACATGGAATTCACTTTGTGAAATCACAGTACAGAATGGATATAAAGTATAGTAAAAAAGTGCAACAGTGTAGCAAATCTGGGTGCAAGTAGCAACATAGTAACCGTGTAACAAATGACAGGCAGAGTTTACGTGTGGACGCAAAGACAAGCTTCCAATAGGAGAGAGTACAAGAAAAGACAGCAGACAAGGAGAAAACAACGCTTTCCACTGGAGACTGAATCCTCCAGTGCGGCATCAAACAGTGACACTGACCCCCCTACCACTAGTCGCCGGGGCAGAAAGAACACCCTCCCTTTAGCTGTGAAAACCAGGGTGCAACTCCGCAGTCCCTTTAGAAGAACCCGCCGAGGGCACCAGAACGAAAGGGAGAGGAAAAAAGAACTCAAAAGCGTGAATCTCAGATACAACTTATCTGCTAGAATGAACTCAGTGTTTTGCACAAAGGCTTAAACTTTGTACCCTGTAGGAGTTTTTTAATGAACAGGACCCTTTTACTGAGATCATTGACTGGTGCCCGGTTCAAGCTAAATCAACTAATCCAGTGATCAAAGCTTTCACCCAGACTCTCCAGCAGCACATCAATAAAGACTCCAACAACGCCTTCCTGGGGCAGCACAATCTATCTAAAGAACAGAACAAGGCCCTTAAACAACTGGCGGGATATGATGACATTACCATCCGCCCTGCGGACAAGGGCGGAGGTATTGTTATAAAAAATACTATGGATTACAAAAATGAAGCTTACAGACAGCTCTAGGACACTCAAGTCTATCAGAGACTGAATCATGATCCCACATGAAACTTTGCAGACCAGCTAGCTGAAACGCTCCAACAAGGTATGTCCAGAGGTCACATTGACAGTAAGACCCAGCAGTCCCTTCTTGACTCGCACCCCAGAGTCCCGTTATTCAATCTTATTCCCAAAATCCACAAAGACAGGAACAATCCCCCTGGGCGACCAATTATCGCCGCCAGGGACTTCATTATCTCCAGCCAGTTGTGCAAGAAGAACTGAGGAGCCTTGAGAAAGACGGCAGCAGCCGTTGAAACATGTTGGCCAGGAGTGATTGAGGACTTTGTTGTGAGCTATCTTCCTGCATATGCGGTCATTGGCCAATGTGACCGTTGTTTCAGGTGATTGTTTTACTCCATGTTTTTTATCTTTTTTACTGTGTGGTATATTAAACCTTTTGTTGAACTACGTATGAGACCACTGTTTTTTCCTTCCTCCCTCAATTACACCACTGCTTGTGGATATTGAGACGAGGTGTGAAAGGGATCGGAGGTCTCCTCAAACAAAAGATACCTTTATGTGCTTCTAGCAACACTTTGTTTTAGTGAGTACGGTACGCATCTATACAAGTGACACCCCGTATTTTGGTATGATGAGAATTGTACTTCACTGAGTGGTGACCCCTTTAAGCAAATAAACTGTTACGCGCTTTATTCCACTGCTCCTGAGAAGTGAATACGGTACGCACCCTTCCTTATCCACATCCACCATTGTCGGATTCCAAACAGCACGTGGTGACTTCAAGGGTTAAACCAGTGAAAAAGATACCTTTATAGGTGTATTATTCTTTTCCCTTCTGTGAGTTGGGTACGGACCCCTTTCCCGAAGTCACTGAGATATTCCCTTAGTGAATTATTTTCTCTGACCCATTGCATTTCTATTTATTTTTGCATATACACCGAATTTTGACGGAGACGACTGTCAAATAAATCTGTGACAACAAATTCAGCGCCAACCAGTGTATTCTTCTTCTGCCAAGAAGAACTGACTTACCTAAAAGACACCAGCACCTTGCTGCAATGGTTGAAGCAGCTTGGACCTCTGCCTGAAGACACCTGGCTCTGTACAGCAGATGTTGTTAGCCTTTACACTAGCATCCCCCACCCTCGGGGCTTGCAAGCTGTCAGGGATCTCATTGAAACCAGCAACCTTTACCATGGTCCCAACATTGACTTTTTTCTTTCCCTGTTAGCCATGACATTGCATAACAACTATTTCTCTTTTAATAATGAGTACTTCTTGCAGAGACAGGGATGCGCTATGGGGTCTTGCGCAGCACCAGTCTATGCAAATAGCTTTATGTTTCACATTGAGAAAAAAAAAATTCTGATCAGGAAAACAGGCAAAGCATTGTCTTTTTTGTGCGCTATATAGATGATGTGTTGCTGTTGTGGAAAGGTCCCAAAGAGGGCTTCATCCAGATGATGGAGTCAGCCAATATGAAAGATCCTGATATCAAATTTACCTTTGACATACAGAAGAAAGAAATACATTTCCTAGATGTCAAAATTACCAATAAATCCAACAAACTACAAACCACATCTCTATATACAAAGCCCACTGATTGCAACACTCTGCTGCATGCCTCCAATCATCACCCCCAATCACTGATAAAGGGACTTCCCTACTCCCAATATCTCAGCATCACCAGAATTTGTAGCAAGGAACAGGATAGGTCCAGACAACTGGATCTTATGACCAACAAATTCCTGCAAAACGGTTATCAGAGCAAATTACTCAGCGAAGCGAGACAAAAAGCACTCAAAACATTAGTGAATAACCCCACTGACAATAAGAATAACGAGGCATCCCAATCCCTTATCTGGGTGAACACCTTTTCCACTGCAATTAAATCCCTGATAAATACGGGAAAAAGGACCTGGCCAGTAATCCAGTCAGACCGCAATCTCAGCTCGCTAGCTGACAAATCCCTGTTACCTTGCTACAGACATGGCAGGAATTTAAAAGATCTCCTGGTACACACAGACATAGCAGATACGAAAACCACAGAGAAGCATTTTCTTTCCAAAAAAGCAGGCAATTATCGTTGCCTGGGCTGTGCCATCTGTTCTATCTTGAGACAGGGAACACGTTCTCTCACCCACATTCAGGAAAGATCTATAAAATCCCACATACATTTAACTGTTCAAGCAGATATGTAGTGTATCTATTGAAAGGTCCGTGTGGCCTCTACTACGTAGGCAAAACCATTTGCGAGTTCAAAGTCCGTATGGCCCAACATCGCAGCGCCATAAAAAAAGCGCTGGAAGGCAAAGAATCTGAGCAACCAATCGCATAACACTTTACTGCATATAAACACACCTTAGATACAAGATGATATACATGATACAGGACAAGAGAGGTGGTGACAGGGCCAATAGATTGCTTTGCCTTGAAGCAAAATGGATACACGATCTAGACACCATATTCCCAATGGTATTAAACAAGTGCATATTCCCTAATTGTTTTCTATAGGTTACCCATGCCTTATATTGCAACAATACTTGCTACTGTGCACCCATGGCTCACATAGCTCACTTCATTGCCTCAGTCTGTCATTTGGTACACAGTTACTATGTTGCTATTTGCACCCAGATGTGCTGCACTGTTACGCTTTTTCTATACTTTATATCCATTCTGTACTGTGATTTGACAAAGTGAATTCCATGTACACAATTGTAAATATGTGTATATACTAGTAAGTACCCTCACATGTATATTATACTTTTTGTTTTGGTGTTTCTTTACCTTCTGATGTCACATCAGGCAGCGGTGTCTGCCAGTGATGATGTCACTATCTTTCCCTTAGAGTGAGCACAAAGTGATCCCAGCACTTATAAATACTTGTGATCATAAACTGGTCAGGTTGTACCTGAAGACGATATTAAATCGAAACGTTGTATCACCGCCTGGCAGTTGGCTCAGTTATTTACAGCCCACGCCATTCAAGGTCCGAGATTGCCTCCCACATAGCCAAGCATATCCAAATCAACATTAGAGAGGGCACCCGGCAATGTAAAAACATATACCCAAGTACCGAGAGTGCCTCCAAGTATCCACATACTATATATATATTTATATACACACTAGGTGATTCATCACGCCCCAAGGGCGCTCTTCACAACGGCGTAAGGGGCTGCGCTCCCTTAATTTGTGAACGTTTGTATTGTGAGAAATATGGTTAGAATTGTATGAAAGATGCCATGTATTGCAACTTGAGTTATAGGTGAAATGTGTTAAATAGAGGGCATATAATTTGGAAGGGGGTGTGCATTGTTTTGTTTAATTAAAAAGCGGTTGTTTAGGCGTGTGTGTGTGTGCAATAGCATATTAGGGTGTTTTTGGGTCTGCGGCTCCCCACTGGCGGAGGTCACGACACAGGAAAACAGGAGGCTGGGTAGTGATAGGGGTGTGTGGGCATATGGGGACTAAAGAGGAGGGTGGGGGACACTGTGCAGCTTCTGCCAGTGGGTGAGGGTCCAGCGTGACAGCACAGGAGAACAAGATGGTGGCCCTGAGTCAGTGTCTCTTCCTACTGGGTGGGAGTTAGGGTGCATGAGAGCAGGAGGCTGGGCTATGAGGCATGATAGGGGTATGTGGGCAACACAGCATCAGTAACTCCCCATTGGTGGAAGTTACAGTTCAGGAGAGCAGGAAGCTGGGTAGTGATAGGAGCGTGTGGCATACGGGGGACTAAAGAGGAGGGTGGGGGACACTGTGCAGCTTCTGCCAGTGGGTGAGGGTCCAGCGTGGCATCACAGGAGTACAGGATGGTGGCCCTGAGTCAGTGTCTCTTCCTACTGGGTGGGAATTAGGGTGAATGAGAGCAGGAGGCTGGGCTATGAGGCTATGATAGGGGTATGTGGGCAACACAGTGTCAGCGACTACCCAGTGGTAGAAGTTATGGTTCAGGAGAGCAGGAAGCTGGGTAGTGATAGGGGTGACATGAATCACGGGAGGGGGGTCATGGGGGCCGCAAATCACGGGAGGGGGGGTGCCGTGAATCGCGAGAGGGGGCGTGAATCGTGGGAGGGGGGTCCACGAATTGCGGGAGGGGGTCTGCAAATTGCGGGAGGGGACGCGGGAGGGGGGTGTGAATCGCGGGAGGGGTTCCGCAGATAGCGGGAGGAGGGTGTGGGGGGTGCTGTGAATCGCGGCAGCGGGCGGCGGGGCGAGAATCGCAGGGGGGGTTAGAATTGCGGGAGGGGGGGGTGCGAATCGTGGGAGGGGGGGTCGCGGGGGGCTGCAGGGTGGGGGCGCAAATCGCAGGAGGGGGGGGTGCCGTGAATCGCGGGAGGGGGCTGGGTTTCACAAATACCGGGAGGGGGCGTGGCAAATCTCGGGAGGGCGTGGGGGTGCTGTGAATTGCGGGAGGGGGCTTGGGTCCGCAAATCATGGGAGGGGCTGCAAATCACGGGGGGGGGGGGCGGGGGTGCCGTGAATCGCAGGGGGGGTCACGGGGGTGCCACGAATCGCGGTAGGAGGTCGCAGGGAGGCCCGCAAATCGCAGGAGGGGGGGTCACGGGGGTGCTGTGAATCACGGGGGGGTTTGTGGGGGGCCACGCAAATCGCAGGAGGTCCCTTCTTTCCATGGGTACAAGAATTTTAAAAATCAGACCTTAGGAACCAGAGATATCTGACTTCAAATCAGTGGTCCCCATCCAAGCCTGTTAATTGCTCTACCCAGTCAGATATTTCAGGTTCTGTCTGATATAGAGTTGTTCTGAGGGTATATTCCAAAAGCTGGGACTCTCCCGCTTTGATAAGCACTAGTAGCTTGTCTCTACTATTCCCGGAACCAGAGATATCAGCCTTCCAGCAGCTGGTTACTGCTCCAGCTCCACACAGCTGGTATGTAGTTTTATATTCTCATTGGCAGATTGCTCTGCCTCATGAACTCTGATCCCCTAGTCCTTAATACCATTTGGTAGGTGGGATTCTCTAGTTTTTAATTACAATAAAATTAGAAATCTATTTCCGGGAACTGGAGATATCTGCAGTCAAGCAAGCTTGTGGATGGTCCAATGCATCTACGGTCGGTCGAACGGTCGCAAGAAAACAGGGATTGTATAGATGTGTACCAAGCTTAAGGAGAGGAGAAACTAAGACAAAATACAACCTTTTCTTCTACAACTATATACCGTAAATCATATCAGATACTGTATTGTGTGTGTGAAAGTGTGTGTGCATACCATGTGGGCCTGTGTAGTGATCAGTGAATCACAGAACACCACACAGCTGCCAATGTCATTTTGTACGCTTTTCTCTCTTTTTCACTCTCTTTGTCCTATAATTATATTTGCTTCATTTCTTCATGACCTGTCCCTTTATGAGCATATCTTCCTCTGCAAATTCCAAATTGCCTTGTTTACCTTTTCCTGTGTTAATTACTCTCTCAAACATTACCATGCCTCTCTATTCATCTCCTCAAAGGCATATACCTATTGTTCAAATTCAACAGCATTTCATAACAGTGAGAAAAATTGCAATGAAAAACCATTAAATATGCATTTTAATTCATGCTATTTTTATTAGTTTTAGTGTGTCTTAGAATAGAATTTATACAGCAACAACCATTTTGCTAATGGGCCAAAATTGCGGCACTTTGTTCGTAATTTTCTTAATATGGCATTTCAAGTTTGGACACCCCTGTATTATGCAATGTGATTATTGGTTGCAAGTCTATGAACTGTACAATTTTACTAGCAAACTCAATTCAGATTAATACACGGAAATGCGCCTAGGTCATTCTGAAACGACTTCACATCTCAATGGGGCATTAAGCACTCAGTATAATATATGTTCACCTAGCAATTTTTATATCTAGAGCTTCCAGGGATTATGTTCATTCTTTTCATGTTTATAGTTAATAGATTTAACTTGGTGTTAACTGTAGAGCTAAATTCTATAATTGCTTTTATTAATGCAGCAAATGCCAGATACATAGGTTTTTGTAGGATACCTTGATTCCCAAGAGACTCATTACAGCATTATAGAGTCCATTCTTTTAACAGACATTTTATCACACCACCAAGTGAGCAGTATTTGGGAACCCTGCTTACTTTGCAGATGATCTCTATGTCAGATTGATTCAATGTCTCTTATGTCTATTCATGACATTTGCTAACTGATGAGTTGTTTCTGAAATGTAAGTGTTTGAAAATGTTTAAATTTAATATATGTTTTTCTCAGTGTTTTTTATATTGTATGAGCTGCAGATTTGGGTATATTATATACCTACAGTATGAAGTGATAATGCATTTTTATAGATTTGTAGATAATAAATTTTTATAGATTTGTAGATAATAAAATATGTATACTGTTTAGGGTGGCCGATCGGCAGGATATCAGGCTTTTGGCCTAAATCGCCATAATTTGCTGCCAATCTTGGGATTTCAGGCTTAGTCTGTGCATGTTCTAATCCTGCCAGACAGACAATAGATGGCTCAGATGCTACCCGGCTTCTCCTGTGTGGCTGGTCACAGAGTTATATAGGAATGGAATACCCAAGTGCAGTGCCAGATTAAGCCTTTGGGGGGCCCGGGGCACTTTAGACAGGGGGGCCCCCTTGCACTTGTCATTATTGGCCGCAAACCGCATGGGAGAATATTACACTGTCAAAACACAGAGTAAAGGCAGTATGACGTGGTCAATGGGTAACTGCAGGGGATATATATATATATATATATATATATATATACTATGGTAGATACACTAAGTATCATCTGGCGGCACTCGTCGGAGTTCACAGCGCTTCTGTGTACTTAGTGCATCTATCATAGTGTACCATAGTCTGCATACTATCGGAAAGCACCACGGGCATATCTCCGGTTTATGGGAGTGCCAGAAATCCTACTCATTCTATATATATATATATATATATATATATATATATATATATACACGCACTGATAGCGGCACTCACGGAAATAATTACAAACGCAAGGATTAGCTTAACGTTTCAATTCTATTATATATATATATATATATGCCGGCAGGCTTGGATTCATATATATATATATATATATATATATATATATATATATATATATATATATATATAGTAGATGGGTCCCCGGAGGTCCCTGAATGATAGACCCCAAAAAGACCAGGCGGCACTCTGTAAGCTATGGATAATATCCACTTTTATCAGGTTATAAAAAATTCATATAGGGGTGTCGACGTTTCAAAGCCGTGTCGGCTTTTTCTTCAGGACGTGTAAGCTCACATACAGTGCATAAGGTGCTGTATGTGAACTTACATGTCCTGAAGAAAAAGCCGACACGGCTTTGAAACGTCGACACCCCTGTATGAATTTTTTATAACCTGATAAAAGTGGATATTATCCATAGCTTACAGAGTGCCGCCTGGTCTTTTTGGGGTCTATCATTCAGGGACCTCCGTTTCTCACACCTTTTATATCGGTGTTAACATCAAGGACCAATGAGCAGCTTCAAAAAAATATAAGGCTGGGAGGCCAGAAGTTCACTCTAGTGGATCCAAATGCAGAATCTGCATTTGGATCCACTAGAGTGAACTTCTGGCCTCCCAGCCTTATATTTTTTTGAAGCTGCTCATTGGTCCTTGATGTTAACACCGATATAAAAGGTGTGAGAAACGTGATACTTGGTGACATACGCCTGGACTATTGTATTTTTTGTTCCGATATTTGGCGATATATTTACATCTGTGCAACTTTAGCTGAAGTACACAGCTATTTATTTGGTCATTTAGAGACGCTCCAAGAAGATATATATCTGTATGGGTCTTGCTTGAATACAATATCTATGGTTTGACCAATTGGATACATCCCTAGAAGTGCTATCGCACCTTATTTCAATCAACATCCAAAGCGCCCCTGATGAAGTCACGTGGGTGACGAAACGCGTTGGGCCTGTTCCATACTGTGGATTGTTAAATTATTCTATGAAATGGCTGTGTAACTCTTTTTGATTTGATTTATTCTAAGCCTTATCAGAGGCTTTTTATTAAATATTTATGTTTTAATGAGAAAGTTGTGTAATTTACCTTAGCGCACCCTGATCTTCTTTGTATATATATATATATATATATATATATATATATATATATATAGGCTGGTAGTACCGAAGTACTGCGGCGGCACTCACAGGATTAACACAAGAAATAACGGACAGCAGACCACCACAGCTTTGCAATTTAATGCCTTTTTCAAAGTCAAAGAATAGTAGAAACATACTCACTTAAATAGCAAACAGATCACCGTGCTCCGTCCCCTTCTCCCGGTCAGCTCCACAGCAACGCCGGCGGGTGACGTCATCCCGCTCAAACAGACGCATTAGTCCGGCTTGTTGCTAGGGCAACCTCAGGCGCCCGGCATGTCCTGGTGCTAAGCACTCTGTAGAGTGTGTACGTCACTCCGTCCCTGCATCTCCGCCGGTTACTATACCGCGATCCAGGGGACACACTGAAAGTGTAAATAAACATATAATTCACCAGAATACCAATGTAAAAATAAGCCAAAGGTGTACTAACTAAAATTCTGTATTTGAATTTATCATTGCCACATAGATTGGTGCTGTTGTACCGCAGTTCATAGAAGTAGCGAAAAAACCTGCTGTATACAAACGTTTTCTCCTAACCAGCATCTTAACACAGTTAGTGAAAAGTTCATGCAGGACCCAAAATAAATCTTTCAAATTCTCTATGGATTCTAAATACCTGGTGATGAAAAGCAAACTTTTTAAAAACACTTTTTAAATGAGGCAAGATTACACCTCCATAGTGGTAAATAATGATGGAGCAGGATGTAGTAAGGATCATGACAGCCAGGATCCCAATCGTCAGAATCTCTGAAATGCCACCACCCACCATGCCAATGGATGCACAAGGTGAGCAGGGTTAGGCAGTAGGGGGTGGGAGAGGGTAAGGATGTGGGAGGAGATGGTTAGGATCCTGCAGCCTAACCATAACCTTTCCCCTAGTGTCTATTCTAAACCTAACCCCTGTACTTACCAACATGATCTGCTGGCATTATTGGCGATATTCACACTGCGGCAATTGGCTTAATTTTCCTGGAGATTTCTGCAGTGCTGCTTTCATTAATGTGGGACTCCAGAGTGTATATATTAATTTGTATATGTGAGAGGGTAAAATGTGGGTCTCTCCAGATCCAGGGGCCTGTGTGCACTGTATACCTTGCACCCATTATAGATACTCCACTGTTCTGTTGAAGTACACATGTTGCTACTGTATAGCTGGCTTTGCATGTTGGAATTCTGCATGTTGACATTCAGGTGTCAACAGTCTGAATGTCAGCATAGTTACTGCATACACTCCCAGATGACCCATTTTTGGTAAGACAGTACCATATATTGGGCATGCCACAGAGGTTTATGGGGCAGACCGTTTGAGCGGTTACTCTCAACAGTGAGTGAGTCTCAAGATGGGCTGGTCATGCCTGCAGATCAGGGTTGGACATCCCCAGAGGTGCACATAAAAAATCCCTGTGGGCCTTGTTGTCTAAGGGGGGCCATCTTTTCCTCTAATTATACATAATAAATATGGGTACTTGTGTATTATCTGGGCGCCCGATTTTGAAATCGCATGCCACTACCGAAGGCATGCGATGCGATGTGACACGATATCACCCCATTTTCCATTGAAATTAGCTGGAGGTGCTACTAAAGACAAAATCACATCACATCACCTGCAATTTTATGGTATACAATGCGATGCGATGCGATTTTAACCCATCCCGCCCAATTGTAATCCCGCCCTCTGCCACATCTGGCAGAATTTCACTCTGAGGGAGTTTTATGAGGCGATAACAAGTGCTTTGCTGTGGTAGTGTGTACAAGAGGTTTTGTGAGGAGTTTCTTTTTTTATTTTGAGTGGATTTGTTTGGATATCGGTCCATTTCATCGTATTTAATGATACCTTCATCTATGGCTTCATCGGGCAGTATATTCAGCCTGCCCCAGACGGAAGAGGAGCAGAAATGGCGCTGCTATGTTAAAAGCTGTGCCAAAAAGGAAAGTCTGCAGGCCTCACTGTTTTACCCTGGATGCAGACTTCCATTCATGAAGATTATCCGTTTCATTTTCTGCTGGAGTGAGGAACTAACGTCGATAGACTTCTGCGACAAGTGCCTTAACATTTCAAACAAGACGGCTGTGTTCTACAATGCCTTGATGCGGGAGGCGTGTCAATGCGACCTCTTGTCCCAGCCACAATGCCGCATTGGGGGAACAGGCAGAATTGTACAGATCGATGAGTCGCTGTTTGTGAGGAGACAAGCAAATGTCGGCAGAGTTCTCCCACAACAGTGGGTCTTTGGAGAGGTGTGCCGCGAAACAGGGGAAAGCTTCATGTTGCCTGTTGAACAACGAGATGCAACAAACCTGATGGCCGTGATTACACAGCACATCAAGCCTGGCACGACAATTGTGAGTGATTGCTGGCGTGCCTACAATACTAGTGAACTTGAGTGTGCTGGATATAATCATTTGAGGGTCAATCACAACTTTGTTGACCCCCAGACTGGAGCACATACCCAAAATATAGAAAGACTATGGGGATGTGCAAAATGGCAGAACAAACGCCAGCGGGGCACAGCCCGCCAACACCTTGACTCTTATATGCATGAGTTTGTGTGGCGAAAGTGCCTGGCGGGTGACAGCCCATTTACCCGCATTTTACACGCACTAAGTTTGTTGATGAAGTAATTATGGGTATTTATGATTATTATATTTCTTCTTGTTGTTCTTTAAGTATTGTTATATTTAATCATTATGTTTGTTTGTAATCTATTTATTGCTTATATTTCTTCATTTAATACAGTTATTCCTCAACTCCTGTTGTCATTAATGTGTCAGATATGAATGATATTGGATGTTGTGAATGTGTCCACAAGGCCCACAACCAGGCCACTATTAACGCCAACCCGAAGCGTGGCGAGTGCAGCGAGCCCGCGAGGGGCGGCGGTACACGTCCTCCGAACTTTTCATACCCCCACTATGCCACGCTTTGGGCTCGGTGGCTCGCTGCGCTCGCTACACTATATAAAATCAACTCCACGCCGACGTGGATAGTGGTGGTATGAAAAGGTCAGAGGATGTGTACCGCCGCCCCTCACGGGCTCGCTGCGCTCGCCACGCTTCGGGTTGGCGTTGATAGTGGGGTGGCGTTAACAATGGGGGGGGGGGCATTTAACATAGTCATTACCCATCAGGGTGGGTATACAATTAAAAATCGGGTCTGGGAGGGGGGGGCATTTAACATAGGAATCAGGCATCTGGGTGCCTGTATGATTAAAAATCGGGTCCAATAGCGTCACATCGCATGCGATATGATTGTATGCGATGCGATGCGACGTATGCGATCCGATGAAAAAATTGGGCGCCCAGATAATATACAAGTACCTGAATATGTTACTTTATACTGCACAGTACTATGGTGAATTCCCTACAGTGCATTTCTGTTATTATTCTGATACTTTAACATGCATGTTCTAGAAGTACAGTATATCACAGCATTTTGGTCCAAATAGGACCATCCTCAAGCTGCACACAAGCATTTCACAGCAACACCAACAATGGAGATCCTACTGTTATTAGTGTATCTTCTTAACACTTTGAGTGCCAACATCTCTGTGAGAGATATGCAAAATATCTACTAAAAATGGCAACATTTCTATGAGCGATGCCCAAAATATGAGTGCCAACAGCTTTCAGAGTTATGTAAAATATCCAGCATTGGTCACATTTGTTATATCAATTTAAATAAAAATGTTGTGTAAAAAAATATTATATTTCCTATACAAATTAAATATTACAGGTCATTATGATGAATAAATATGTTTGCTTGCCAATATTCACACCAATTTTGTCAAATTCACTTGGCACTCAAAGGGTTAAACAAATTGTGTATCTTAAGCAGTTTGAATAATTTACACAATAATACCTTCATGTCTTGAAAGGCCAGTGGCTCTGCACACAATGCTTGTTATTTTATATACAGTATGCAAATGATTTTCGGCATAAATTGCATTCAACTCTATGAGCCACAGAATGTTATTTGACACAAAACACAAAAAGCCTTCATTCTTCACCTAGTCATTAGACTAATAGTCATTTCATATAAATGTCAACAAAAAAGGTCTGATTGAATGTTTTAAATGATTGATTTAATAATCTAATTTAATCTCATCAGCTTTGATGTTGAATGAATGAAAATTCTAATCAGTGATGTATTTAAGTTAACATTACTTCAAAATTCTAAATATATTTCCCTCTCTAAAATATCAAAAATGCATTGTTTTGCATTTGAGTACTACGTACAGTATTTTTCTTTGGTAAATCAATGCAATGCCCAAGAAGTATATTGTAGTACTGAATTTATTTCACATGAGGGAATGTTGCCGGTACTTGTGTATTATCACGGCGCCCACCTTTTTCATTGTAGGGCATTGTACAACCAAGAAATCGCGTTGCATCGCATCGCATGCGATGTCATTGCATGCAATGCGACGCGATTGGACCCAATTTTTAATTGCACAGGCACCCAGATGCCTGATTCCTATGTTAAATGCCCCCCCAGACCCGATTTTTAATTGTATACCTACCCTGATGGGTAATGACTATGTTAAATGCCCCCCCATTGTTAATGCCACCCCACTATCAACGCCAACCCGAAGCGTGGCGAGCGCAGCGAGCCCGCGAGGGGCGGCGGTATGCGTCCTCTGAACTTTTCATACCCCCACTATCCACGCAGCGAGCCACCGAGCCCGAAGCGTGGGCAGCGCAGCGAGCCCCATGAGGGGAAGTGGATGACTTCACATACAAATTTTAAGACATGGCTCCATGGAATAAAGGTTCATGGAACATTGGTGAAATTAATTCCCTTGTTAGGGGGAAGAAAATATTCACACATACATATATATATATATATATATATATATATATATATATATATATATATATATATATATATATATATATATATATATACAGGGCTATTTTTCAGCAGGCTCCAGCAGGAACTGAGGCCCTTATTCTAGTTCACTCTTTCTGACAAAATATTTCTTAGTTGGACATGTGCACTGCAGGTGAGGCAGGTGTTACTTGTGCAGAGATAATTAGGTTTGGGTGGGGTTTTACACCTGCCTCACCTGCAGTGCACATGGTTTTGTCCATCTAAGAAATATTTTGTCAGAAAGAGTGAACTAGAATAAGGGCAATAATAACTGCAAAAAAGGTTTCCGAGGGATATCAAGAGGCTATCAGAATGAATACATTGCGCCTAATAAAAAAAAATGGGACGAAGTATAGACATAAGCCAAAAATGACACAATGTTCGGTTTCCAGCAAATCCAAACTGCCCATCTCTAATCTACTGTAGCTCTTATTCTGCAATCACCCAACCCATTATATTCTTATTCAGGGGCTTACGAACAAGTATAGTAATGTCAGAAGATGTAAAGAATTTGCATTTGCATTATGCAATTACATATTTCATACCTTGTAAATTACTCTGATGACTGAGAGGTGAATAGCTTAAGGCAAAAAGAAGAGGTTATACTTTTGAATTCCACTAAAGTTTGATTTTAATGATAAAAAAAAATTCACAAAAAGGAACACAAACTTTTTTCTGCCAGTAAGTTAATATTATGCATATCCATTTTTATTCCGAGCATAATTGATGCTAGGGTAAGAAAAGAAAAACAAAAAACATATCTAAAAATGCTAAGGACATTTGTTGAATATTCACATTGATTGCAAAACAGGTCCAAAAATGTAACTTAGATTTCTCTACATTAAGAAACAATGTTTAAATTAAGGAACATTTAAGGATTAAATGGGCAATACAATGCTTGATTGCGGTCAATCACAAAACAATCTGTTGTTAGTAATTTGCATATAAGTTTTCTGATTGCAACTCAATTGTCCATTTCTGAACATTGAAATGACCCCTTATCACTAAATCAACACTTATTATTTAGAGAAGGATAACATTAATAGTAAGTATTACAATATATTCTGATACACTGAATGGGTGTAAATGATGGTTCCAATGAACATATGATTCTCAATAGAAGTAACTTTCCGGTGATCAGTAACAACCATCTCATTAGTGACTGACTACAGTACTAGGCATATAGAAACAAGCTCAGTCATAACAAATATTCTATGGGCTTAATGCAAGTAGGTATGAGTCTCCGAATGCAAGTTTGTTTCATGAACCTCTCAGACTTTGCTGAAATGCACATACCTGAGAAATGTAAGATCCAATATATGATATAGAGTTCTATTAGGGAACATAAGGAAAGTACTGGATGCTCCCAAAATGTGTCAGAAAAAGTAGTAAAAAGGAAGATTTTGGGGTCATTTGAGGTAAAAAAAAAGTTAAAAGATGTATAAAAAAATAACTATTTTTTTTCATTCTTGTAAATACATTATTTACATTTGGGATGTATAAAAAAAATTAAAACATTGATTTTTTTATAACCCTAATTATGATATATTAAGCCAAATAAGCCTAATCAAAATGTACAAATACAGTACACAATTAGTCATTATGGAAGTGTCCAAATGTTCTGAAGCAAGCCCTAATATGATCAGAAGTGGATTGCAAAAGCAAACCACATTGTGACTTCAGAATGGTTCACAGAACCCTAGACAATGGATGGTGGCGAATGGCGCTAGACTGCATCCAGGGCCGTCTCTTCGTATGGGCTTAATGGGCACTTGCCCAGGGGCCCCAGGTGTATAAGGGCCCTATGCTGATAGCTGAGGATCCCCTTTTTCCAGGGATACCAGAATTTTGAAAATCGGCCCTGGGGAACTGGAGATATCCAACTTCAAAGCAGCAGTCCTCATCCGACCTGCTATTTGCAATTTCCAGTCATTTTTCTCAGGTTCTCTCTGACTTACAGTTTCAGACATCTGTTTTTCTTTTGCCCTCTCTCTGACTTAGAGTTTTTCTGAGAGTATTTTCCAAAAGCTGGGACTCTTTCTGTCAACACTAGCGGCTTGTCTCTATCATGCCCAGAACCAGAGATATCAGCTTTCCAGCAGCCGGTCCCTGCTCCAGCTCCAAACGTCTGGTGTACAGTTTTATATTTTTGATCCCCAAGTCCCCAGCACCTCTTGAAAGTTGGGACTCTAGGTTTTGTACTATTGAAGGCTAAGAAATCTATTTCCAGATAATGGCGATATCTGCAGTCAAACAAGCTGCCCTTCCACCGGAAAATGACGAATATTAAGCCCACTCCATTATCCAACATAAAACACCCCCTACCTCCCTGGAAGTCATTTACAAGGGACCCTTCATTCAGCTCAGTGCCCCTTCCACACGTTAGTGTTCACCCTCCCACCACCTGTGCAGTAAAGGAGTAATTAGCAGAAGTTACTGCTCCAGGTCCTACATGCAGGGCCGGCAATAGAAAACTTGGGGCCCTGTACACTGATATATCTGGGGCCCCCCGCCCCCCCCCCCACGTACTCCCAAACCGTCTTCTGCATAAATTTATTGCCAAATATAAGACACTGGAATACTAGAAATGTGCAGATAGAGGTAAATGTACAATTTGGGGGATTATGGCATTACCAAACATACCTCCCTGCAGCAGAGGGGACTACAGACCGGAAGCCGCGATTGAAGTACAAACAGCCGCCGAGCTGTGCAGCTGCCAGGGTCCCAAAAGTTAGGGACAGTTATACCCCTAACATTATACCAGTAACACTCCTTTTATTATTTTAATCTAATTTAACCCATTGGAGCTGCTTAAAAACTATTTAGAGCACGGTACATTTATTAGTATAATGCTGTATATGACAATAATGCTGACACTTGCTCTCACTGCAGAAAGATGAGCTCCAGGCAGCTTCTTACCTCCTTGTCTTCCTCACCTATACCATTGAGGATCCAGGGGGGCCCTTTCAGACTTCAGTTGGGGACTTCATTCTCTTCTCCAAATGTGTCTCCTGCTGCGACGAGAAGGCATTAGTCCAGCAGGGCAGGAGGCAGCCACAGCCCAGTGTGTGTGAGCGGAGCAGCAGAGTTCTTGGTGCCGACACGAAGCACATTAATGTCCGTGCGCAGTGCAGACAGCAGACAGCTGACTCAGCCTCCTAACGCTGAGCGGCTGCAACCTGCTCTGTACGCGCCGCGGCAGACAGGCACTCTCACACACACAGCAGCGCAGGAGAGACCCGGCGGTGGAGCCCACACACAGTCGGACGGACACAGCCAGAGAGCGCAGCAGCACACTTACACAGGTGGCACGCACAGGCTGCACAGTAGACGGCCGCAGCGGGGATAACACAGACGGGCCGCGGCTGGTCCCTGGGGCCCTCCAGAACGCCAGGGCCCGTCACACATGTCCCCCTTGACACCCCCTGTCGCCGGCCCTGCCTACATGTTGAGTGGACGATAGAGCACCCACTGCCACCCGTGGGACATCAAAACTGCTGCTGATAGCACCCCCCACCCCTAATAGGGGAGGATGAGTCAGGGCCCCAGTGCATTGCTTTGCCCAGGGGCCCACACTGCTGTTAAGACCGCCCTGACTGCATCACTGATACATGCACATAATTGCTGTTTAATAAGCAAGATAGAAAAACATGGATCCGCTGTTAAAACATTTCCTACACTATTGCTTATCATTTTTAATGTTATTTAAGAGTGGTTTAGTAAGCAAACACATTTCTTTATTAAAAATATCCAGATGTCTCAAAGACACACACCAGCATATTACACAGTAAACTAGAAATTACATACATACAGTAGGCTTAACATATGAACCCCTTAAACTAGGACTCTTATGAATTGCACAAGTTCTGTGGCTATCTTAATTCAAGTCTGCCTTTCCTAGTTTTAACCAGCCATAGAACCTGGGTAATCTATGAGTGTTATTGGCAATATAGCCGTATATAGGTACATAGATCTATGAGAGACTGCGAGAGCGGTGTGTTTGGATTCTAACAGTGCTTGACAATTAGTGTGCTGAATTGGTGTCTGGTGATCAATGGTCCAATGTTGTGGCATGAATGGAAACAGGTCTTGAATGCTAAAATTGGTTTATATGACCTATAGTACTTGTATATGCTAAGTGGGGCACCACTACTCTTTTTTCACATTGTATAGGGCATAAATATGTCAGGTCATTGCTGAATGCAGCAATTATGAGAGAGGGAATGTGTGGATGAGTGTGGATGAGATCCGCGCAATTGTACATATGTATATAGTATTAGTGAAGATACTTTGATATTTTATGAAATTTACTTTGACCAATGATTAGACCCTGATTACTAATTAATTGAGTGAAATACCCATAACATCGATGGTGATGTGTTGATAGGGTGATATGATGGTCAACCTTTCATAACAAGATTTCATTTATCGATATAATATTGATTAATATCGAACAAAGTTGTCTCAATTGGATACCAGTATCTGCATAAATAACCCAATAAAAATCGCAGGGTTTTTGTAAAAAAATTATTTTCACACAGCCATAAATTTATTGGTTTTCAATAAAAATTCAACCAATTTTTTCTTAAATTTATATAAAAAAATAGATAAAAATATAGAATATAAAAAAAAATAAGAACACATACAATTTATTAATTGGGCACAGCAGATAAAAACAATATAAAAAAGTCAAAAAAGTGCAACCCACCCGAGTTTCTTTTTACTTTTTTTGTAAATAATTTATGAGTGTCCAACAGGTCTTAAAGTGGTCCTGGAGAGGTGGCGGATCTCTTTTCCCCTGCCACTGCCCGCCCCCCCCCCCCAATAGGCGGAGCCCCGGCCACTGCCAAGATTTTCAGCACCCCTGCAAAGTATAAAATTTGTGCCATGCCTTGCTGTGGTGATGGCATTACATCATATACGACGTGCCAGAAAAGGAAGATGCTAGGACAGGCTTTTCTGTTGGAATTACTGTGCACAGCTGTAGTGGAGGTGTAATGGAGTTCCCCTTACTATTATCGGGGGTGGAACTCAGTTCTACCCAGTTAACCCCCACTTTAAACCCTGGTGTCTGGGTTTAAAGGGATAGCCTATTGATACAGGAAACAAGGTGGTGAGCAGCGATGCTGCATTGCCAGTGTTTTCTTAAGGCACAATTAATGGTCAAGGTTTCAAAATGCGCTTAAATAAATATTTCCAATACATTAAAGCTGCTTTCACATCGCATAAATGGCATTGACCCGGTAATTTTAAACATTTAAAAAAATGGGTCAGACAGCCTTAACCCCTTTCACACCGCATAGCTTAAACGGTATATTACCCGTTTAAGTGCGGTCTGAAAGGGGTATTACTGTTTCAATTTAAATGTGTAGGATCCTGCTTTTAACACGTGTCAAAATACCGGTATTCTGTAACCGGTAAATTGACAATGGAGCTTTCACATTGCAGCTGTCCCGGTTTTAAAATGGTAAAAATGGCAATATACCGTGTTAAAGCTGCAATGTGAAAGGGGATTTAAAAACAAGCTAAATTGGGCACTTTTGTAAAGAAAAGGCAAAGTTAAAGTGTGAATCTCCAACCGTATAGCTTTAAAAATTGTGCAATTGGAACATGTTTGAAAAACATCAAGTTAGTTCTCTCATGAACAAGACAGTCAACACAAGTACAAGTTTAAACTGATGCATGTTAACCACTTTTAAAAGCATAACACCACCCTTAGCGACCGCCTTGCAATATTTTGGCATTTGTGGCTAACATACAGTATGAATCGCTGTGGATTTTGGTATATTCAGAGTAGAAAGAATATCAGCCAGATCTCCACTTATTTTTATACTTTAGTTATAGTTACAAGGGTTCCGCAGCACCTTGCAACATACATAAACATATGCACAAAACGAGAAAAAAAAATACTCACAGTACAAGATATTGAAGGACAAGTAAATGGTTTTTAAACAATGCTGCATCAGAGGTCATAACAATTAAATAAGCTTCAGGATAGCAGAAACCAAGGGTTGGGTGCCTTTGTAGGTCATGTGGAACAAGTGAGTATAATTTAGGGAAGGAAAAGCACATAAGCAAACATTTATGGCAATCAAATCAAATGAAATACAGTACAGTAGGTTCAATTGTACTTTACAGTAAATTCTATAGGTAGTCAAAGTGTACACACTACACCAGAGGTTATTCAAGTTTACATGCTTCACTGCACGTACAGGGTCCCTGGGCGAACAGACTCAGCGACTTACATACGGGTCAGTGCAGACGAGGGTCGTGGGGCTGTGGGTCTGGGTGTCGCCCATGGGAATGACCAGCATTTCATGGGCATCCCTATGAAAACCCAGGGCGTTCCCATAGGTAATTCTTGCAGAAGGAGGTGTGCCGGGGGCGGGCGGCTGACATCAAATGACATCAGCTGCCCACCCTGTTGGCGTAATGCCCGCAAATATAATTTAGGGCCTTATTCTAGTTCACTCTTTCTGACAAAATCCTTATTAGATGGACAAAACCATGTGCACTGCAGGTGGGGCAGATATAACATGTGCAGAGAGAACTAGATTTGGGTGGGGTTTTACTTCAAAGTGAGATCTATATTGCAGTGTGAAAATAAAGCAGTCAGTATTTACCCTGCACAGAAACTAAATAACTCACCCAAATCTAATTCTCTTTGCACATTTTACATCTGCCCCCCTACAGTGCACATGGTTTTGTCCATCTAAGAAGGATTTTGTTCAAAAAATTCAGATCTGGTGCAAATATCTCTCAAGAAGATACAACTCTTGTTGGTTGTGAAGTCATCATTGTTACACAATGTTACAGTGCCAGCGATCATTGGGGGATCGATCCAGCGCATATATTGCATGGTATCTAGTTGGCCGGTCAACAATGTCTAGGTTGACCACTAATGGTTGACAGTGAGTAGGTCGACACCTAATAATGGTCGACATACACTAGGTCGGTGGACAGAAGGTGGACATGGTCGGTACAGGAAAAGTTTGACATACTGTAAGTTTTCATGATTTTTCTTTTAAAACTGACTTGTTCACACATTACCATCCCAGTGGACGTGGCGGGGGAATATAATAATGCCCGACGCATAGACAGCACAGTGGTATACTTATAGGTTGTCCGTTTCCACATATTTCAACATAAACACCGTGAAAAATTCATGTCGACTTTTTGCTTGTGTTGTTCAAGTTCATGTCACCATATTGCATACATATTTTATAATATTTATGAATACATGTACTTAACAATCCCCCCCACCCCCCCCCGATAAAAATGCTAGAAAACTATCATGTACAGTGCTCAACCCTTCCTTTCTCACTGTTCCATATAGTCAGGGGTTTGGCATAAGTAACAATGGACCCCAAATACTCAGCTATCAATCGAAGTTTGTGGAGTGATTAAGTGCCACTGCAGTGCATGCCATTAATTCAACTCCAGACCATCTGATGGTGAAAACGAAAAAATGACTTGCCACTTTTTCATTTTAGATTTTACTAGAGCTTTTGTAAAATATGCTAAAAAAATAATCACATTTGTCTGCTTGTACAATCAAATTAGTGTACAGTAGTTGGCCAACTCACCCCTATAATAACAAGTTATCAGGTTTGCGGCTGCTTATTACAAGTTGAGGACCAACCATAGAAATGTTTGGAGAAGGCTAGTCAGAAAAGAGATACAGCCATCCATATCATGATAGTATTTGTTATTTTGGGCATGCATAAGTACGGTATAGATCAAGGCTGGGCAACACCGGCCCTCCAGATGTTAGTGAACTACACATCCCAGGATGCTTTGCATCAGTTTCAGCATGGCCACATAGCAAAACTGGGATGTGTAGTTCACTAACATCTGGAGGGCCGGTGTTGCCTAGCCCTGGTATAGATGTATGAAATATGTAAAAGTACAAGTATTTTCGGTACTCTTTACCTAGAACGGCGCCCACGATTGAAATCGCGGGCATCGGGGGTAAAATCGTGGTAATCGCGGGCATCGCGGGTAAATCGCGGGTACATCAAAATCGGGTACCCGCGATTACCGCGATTTTCCCATAGGGAACAATGTTAAAAAGGAAGATTGACCGCGATTTTAGCGTTAAATGCCTCAATGCCCGCGATTTTTACATAGGAAACAATGTTAAATGGGCCACAGAGCCCTAATAGTCCCCCTGAAGTCTTAAATGGCCCCCAAAATTTTTAACGCCACCCCACGATCAAAGCGAACCCGAAGCGTGGCGAGCGCAGCGAGCCCGCGAGGGGCGGCGGTACGCGTCCTACGACCTTTTCATGCCCTACTATCCACGTCGGCGTGGAGTTGAGAATAGAATAGTGTGGCGAGCGCAGCGAGCCACCGAGCCCGAAGCGTGGCGAGCGCAGCGAGCCCCGCGAGGGGACGCGGATACCTTCACAGTTATACGCGTCCCCTCGCGGGCTTCACAGGTGTCCGCGTGGCCACGGACACCTGTGAAGCCCGCGAGGGGACGCGTTTACCTGTGAAGGTATCCGCGTCCCCTCGCGGGGCTCGCTGCGCTCGCCACGCTTCGGGCTCGGTGGCTCGCTGCGCTCGCCACACTATTCTATTCTCAACTCCACGCCGACGTGGATAGTAGGGCATGAAAAGGTCGGAGGACGCGTACCGCCGCCCCTCGCGGGCTCGCTGCGCTCGCCACGCTTCGGGTTGACGTGGATCGTGGGGTGGCGTTAAAAATTGGGGGGGCCATTTAAGGGTTAATGGGCTCTGTGGCCCATTTAACATTGATTCCTATGGCCAAATCGGGTCCATTGAGCCATTTAACAGTAAAATCGGGTCCATCGCGGGCATTTAACATTGATTCCTATGGGAAATCGGGAGCATCGCGTCGCGGGCATCGCGGGTACATTTATGGCCGGCCGCGACGCGACCGACACGATTTTTCAGGTTTAACATGGGTTTCAATGGGAAAATCGCGGGCATCGCGTCGGTCGCGTCGCGGGCAGACATAAATGTACCCGCGATGCCCGCGACGGGCGCCGTTCTAGGTAAAGAGTACCGTATTTTCTTTAGCTTTTGCATTAACTTTATGGTAGAGTTTCTGCCTCTCATTATATTGTGCCAATTTTCCTACCTGTTAGCTCTCTTTTTTGCTTCTTGGCTGTCAATGTTCTTTTCATTTCAGTTCCCACTTTTCATGTGTCTGTTCTATGGTCCCTGCTTGTCATCTTACTGTCATCTTACTGTTCTAAAAGTTCTTCCTATCATATTGTCATCTATGGTTCCTGCTTCTCATCTTTGTGTTCTAAACACCTTCTGTCTCTTTCTCTTCAAAAGCTATTGTAACTCTATACTATTGTATATTTATTGAAATACCTAATATATTGCTTACCTTATAATGATCAAGGGGATGAAATACACCAGCAAGGCCACGATTGTCATGTATGGTTTCCAGTAAGAGTCATCAGGCCAAAGAGCCCAACATTGAATCTCTCCATTTTGGAGTTTCGTTTTTCCAAAAATAACCAAGGTAGGAATTGAAAACAGGAAAGATAGTGTCCATGCAACTGCAATCAACACTTTAGCTTGTCTCTCTGTTGGAAAATAAAATAAGCAGATGCATTAGCATCAGTAAAGTACAGTAATCAGTGAAATTTAATAGTGAATAGTTTAAAGTTGAGGAATCCTCCATTTTTGTTGGCCAGAATATAATACGTGAACCCTAAAATCATTTTTAGTTTTTAGAAAGTATACATTTTTTGGGAACTATGTATTATATTATTTCAAGTCATGAGGATATTTTTTTACATTTATTTTGCAAAAGAAGCTACAAATGTTGTTTTGAATTGGTCAATTTTATCCAGTAGAATAACACAGTAGGTATCAGACTGGAGCCTGTCTGCGGGTCTGGACCTGCCAGGGAGGTGCAGTCAAAACCAAATGTAGCTACAACCACTTATATGGTGCAGCATCTGCAGAGGGTCCTCTCACTTTTGCATATGACACTTTCCCCAGTACTAGGGCCCATTTTTTCGTATTCATGTATCTGAAACACTGTCTTAAGCTGAGTACGTATATAGATTTGTGCATTCTGTCTATAATGTGGGCTGGGATCACTTACATCACATGCCACAATTTGTGTATGTAGGCAAAAACAAGGTTTAGAGTTGCATATGAGAAAACAAAATTAACTTCCTGGGGTGGAGAATGCATAGTTCTGCAATGCAAACTCTTTCAATCTACTTTTGAAGGGTGACCTGGAGATGCACCCTTGAATTGTATCTGTAGTAATCCTATCCTATTCTCACTAGCAAGAAAGACAGTATTACCTTATATTAAAACATAACTATATGTAATACAATCAGATAAAAAATTAAATAGATGTAATGAAAATTTTTAGTTATGTGATATTTAAACATCAGCTCCTTCAGTTACTTGGTTTTCTGTTGGTGGCTGAATTCATTTTTAATACTCAGGTTCTACAGTGTCTGCAAATCCTGTCCATCTACTGCAAATGCAGGGGGTGGGGACAAGGGGGACAAGGGGGAAGCTGGCCCCTCCACAAATATTTGCGCGGCACAGTGCAGTGTGGCCACCATCTAGAGTCCATACGAACAGTGTCAGGACAGTGGTAATCCCCTTTCTGGCTATTTCACCTGATCCCTTCCACAGCCTTTCTCCACCTGCTTCCAGGGCCCTACTTCCCTCTACACCAACCTCAAGGCACCGCAGTGTGTGACTACATCTCATTCTCATCTCACACTTCATATATTTCTCTTCCCCCTCAGCTCCCCTCTGTCCTCCCACCCCCATCACTGGCAGCACCTCCTCACCTCCTGCTAATACTGGAACCAAGTTCACAGAAATATTTTATATACTTATACATATTAATTGTTTTTATGCAATAATAACTATAGGTTTTTATTTTGCTTGTTACAGTATATGACTGTAGGTTTTTATTTTGCTTGTTACAGTGTATGACTGAATATGTAGAATATTTGCTAGGAATGTAACCAGTGGAGCGCAATTCATATATTTTCCCTTATTTCTTGCATTATTGTTGTGTCATTAGTATCATCGCTATTTATAAGTTAAAGACATGAGCAGAGAATAGGTTACATTTATTTGTGTAATTACTTCCAGTAGATGTACAATACTTTTAAAAACAAACTAAAGTAGTAATATGCAGTAATGATGTATGAGTTATTTTGCTGTAATGTGAATATTTAAATTGTTTCATAAATATATTACAGTGACTATTTATATTATAGTGCGTAATATATTACAGTGACTATTTATATTGTAGTGCGTAATGTACAAGGTTCTGAATATTTGTTCCTGCTTAAAAAAATAAAAATAAGTTATGTCATTTATTGTGTCAGTTATTGTGTTGGGGGTTTGGGGACCACCTGTCTCTTTGCTGTGTCATCAGAAAGAAAAAGGAACAGGAACGACTAAAAGAGTTAGCAATCCACACTTAGGGGCCGATTCAGGTTGGCTCAGTAAGCTGCGAACACCGCAGCTTACCGACCGCCTGAGATGGTGCCCATCTGAACAACCCCCCCTCCCCGGCCGCCCATTCCCTTGCTACCATGTGAGAGGATGTGTAACCAAAACACATCCCTCGCATGCTTCTGCTGCAGGAGAAATCATTCGATGGTCGCCGACTATCGAGTGATTTCTCCTGCGTTCGCAAATAGAAGTCAGTGGAAACTGACTTTTATTTGCAAGCACCTGGGATGAAGACAGGGTGGGTAGCTGACATCCTGTGACTTCAGCCGCCCACCCCTAGCAGGCTTCCACCAGCCCGCTTACCAATGGCAATGGCCAGCATTTTTATTGGGACGCCCATAAATGCTGGGCATTCCTAAGGGTTACCCCCTTTCCTGCCACCGTCCTCCCCCGGCCCACCCTGATGTCTGCAAAGGGCTCGGCGACCATGCAAGTCCCCAAAGCCATTTGCAAAGGGGAGCTGCACATGCGCATAATAGACCATGCCCATGCGCAGTCCCCAAAACATCGGGATGGGGGCGGAACTCACTAACTAGCAACTAAACTAGAAGCACCTCCTTAGATCATTAATTATGCACTTTAGTTTGTTACACTATTCCAGTATAATAAATAAAACTGCATGCATCACCAGGCATCAACATCGCCTGCTGTTGTTCATCAACAAGTTCTATGATCACACTATAATGGTTATGGTGCTGCTCTATAGTGGGAAAGCAAAAGATGGCTATTTTACATCACACAATGGTCTCTGCTGTACAATACAATACAGCAGTTCAGCAGTTAAATCATGCTGCTGATGCCGGTAATTACCCCACCTGTGCTCATGCCCTTATAGTCCGGCCACTTCCTGTAGAAAATGATATATCCTGTGGATTCCTTTAATGCTGCTAGCCTTGTCTGCTGATCTGTTTCCTGATTTACATTTATGTCGCTGGCCTGTTTAAAGGATTCCGCTATGATCACAGACTGTCTTTGACATTCAGTTTTTGCACTTGGATTAGTTCTAAACTCAGCCCACCTTTCACCTTCAACATATACATTGGATTTTTTTTAACCTTTCCTGCCTTTTTTGATCATTTACTGTACTTGCCTTTTTGGTCATGTTCAGCAAACCCAGACCTTAGCTCTTTATTTGGATATTATTCTACATTATCTTCAGGTAGTCTTTGTACATTATTTTTTATATGTTTCCTACAGATACATTACAGGACTCTCGGCAAAAACCAGCACTTTGGTGACTGTTCTACTAAATGAATCAGGGATTATTCTGCATAGCTGATGCTCATTATTTTTGCACAAACCATTAGCTTTTATTAGCAATCCCTGCATTTCTGCATCTTACAATTCATTGTCACCTTGAATTTTCAATACACTTATTATATGTTTTTTTCTAGCTAAACTTGTTATGGGAAATCTACAACTGCTGCCAACATTGAGATCTACTTTCCAAATCTGTTGTGTACTTCATTGTCTTCTTTTCAAACCTGTAGTTGGATTATATCTGTACTTCTTAGTTCCTATTTCTATTACGGTAAGTGTTTGTTTCTGCAGTTAAGTGCTTGTCTGATACTTGCTTTACTAAAGAGACTTAGATTGAAACACAATCTGCATCATTCTTCCATGGAAACAAACACAGAAAATAAGCGACAATATGTGGATCTCTGTATGTTTACTAAAATGCAGGTTTACAGAAGGGTGATACAGTAGGTCAACCCTAATTAGGTCAAAAGCAATGGGTCAAACCAAATATGCACATACCTCCCAACATGACCCTCTCCTGGAGGGAGACAATGCTCTGTTTCTGGACTTCCCTCTTAATTAATGATTACCATCACCTGTTTTAAAAAGGTTAATTGAGAAGAAAGGTGTTTCAACACAGGTGATAGTGATCATAAATTAAGAGGAAAGTCCAGGAAAAGAGCATTGTGTCCCTTCTGGAGAGGGTCATGTATGGAGGTATGCATGCATGAGGCTGAAATGGTCAAAAGGTCAACAGCGGTTGTGCTGTGTATCTTACTGCAGGATGACCTGCTGTAATCAGACAGTGGGCAGTATTCAATGAGGCTGATTCGCCATGTTCTACGGCAAATGTGTGCTATTTTCATGCTTTAAGGTGAATCTTTTTACTGAAAAAAGCTGGAGGCGAAGCGCGCGCCGGCTAGCGGTGGTGCCTACTCGTTCGCCAACATATAGCATTGCATTTTAATTTGTGTACTTTTACCCACAGGTTATACTAAGCTCAGTCATGTCATGTACTGGCTGCTGATCCGGTACCCTACAGAAGGACAGCAGCGGTAACCTGACCATAGCTTAACACCAGACACGCTATGAGATCGTGTCACCCTTAAGCTGTACCACGTATCCCCGCATATCACTGACGAGACAGGGGGTCTATTGCACAGCCACAGAGCTGATAGATTTGTCAGAAGACCCTCTGTATTCACAATATTTGTACAGTATATGCCGCAGGGATCCCTTATAATTTTAGCACCTTAGGTTGGACACCAGTGTCAACATCGGGAGACAGCATTTGATTCTGCCCTTCTGATCAAGTTAAAGTCTCAGGCAGCGGCAATACCAAAGCCATCCGCAGCCCACTTTCCATATATGCATCATGAGCATACCACTACTATGTATCTAAGTAAGAATATGTGCATATATATATGTTGATGTATAATACAATGTTGCAATAAAAGTTTCTTTTGAGGTAAACCAGCAATTGTCCTCTTGCACCCGCAACCCCATTAAAGTTGCTGAGTGACTCAGACAGCAAATTCCTTTGCAAAACCTATACCATAAACCTTTGCTCATCAACCAGAAGTGGGATACTGCCTCCAGAGAAATACACGCTACCTCATTAAAAACGATACCCTTATGTCGACAGGTGGCAGTCGACACACCACTTACAAATAACTGGATAAGACATATATTGGTGTCAGTCACTCTGATTCAAGAATCAATATCATGCTGCAGGAAGGTGTTTGACTATATGTATTGGCTCCCTGGCGTATTATACACCGCCAACCAACCGGCCTTCCGGCTAACACACAGTGTGTCGACTGTGATAGTCAACACATGACCTCATATCTCTGTCACCAGACACAGTAAACTATCAACCCACTCTAATTTTAAAGTGACAATACGGTATGTTAAAAGTGTTTCGAGTGTGCCACATAACTATCCTTGGGGCCACAGCAAATTTATTCACAGAGGCCTAACAGCCAATATACAGTCAGAAAAGGATTTAACCCACACATGAGAAGTGTTGCACAGACTGCATAGCATTTACCTAAATACCATATGATCATTTTAGACGACACAGAGTCGACTGAAGAAATTTTGCCTAAACCACAGAGGTATAGAATTCTCAGGAGGTTGCTTTTCATCCCACGGGAACTATAACCTGATTTGGGGATTTACATATATACTTGTCCGCTGCACGGCTCCAGACACAGCCTCTTAAAAGAGGGAAAATAAACACAGACACAGTACCAACCTAATTATTCATTTCCTGGTGCTGACACACACGTGGAATCTGAGATAAACCTGTTAGATATATCAGTGCGATACGAGTAGGCCACCGATTTTAAATAAACACACCTATCCTTCCCCTTGTATTCACATTTAAATGTTACATGTGTGTTTGTCATATTTCGCTTAGTTTTAAGTAATTATCTAATAAAGGTTAAATTTTATTTCAAAAATATAAAATTTTATTTCATTTAAGGACCTAACAGGTGCACCCGATAAGGACATACTTTCTCTCTCTTTTCTAATTAAGCTATCTCAAAATTGTCCAGTGGTTACACACCTCCCATAGAAAACACAGTGAAGGCTCACGCCATTTTTTGAAAATTCAGGGGGGTCCGAATTTCCTCCAAAATACAATGAGGATCCTGTGCGGATGACCACCTCCCCTTTTGTTGCTCTTACTGAAAAAGTGATTCACCCTATTCAACGGGCAATATTCGCCGATGGCGAAATGTGAATGACGGACAATTCGCCGTCTGATAGTCACCGCAATTCGCTGTGGTTTTTCAATGGGTTTTTCAAAGTGATTCACTGTGAGTGTATTCAATGATCAGATGGCGAATTGCTTTCTTAGTGTCACTGTGTAGCAATCGCCATCTTTTTATGGTGAACTGGAATGTGAACTTTTAAAGTAAAGGTTTTTTTTTTTTAATTTGGTGTAAAAAAATCAGGAATTGTGTTATGTGAAGGGGCATGCTATTTTTATTTATGTGCTTACAGCACATGCATATACTGTATATTTAATAATTATTATTATTTTTTTACACATAACAGCCAGCAGGGGGCCGGGAGCCGAGAGACTCTCATTAGATATTCATATATTCACTGCTCTCTATCATTACATATGCACGATTGGGAGCAGCGCAAGCGCCTCCCTACCCATGTCTACCGGGGGGCAGCTTCTGCTGCCTGTGTCCCCGGGAGCCCTGCTTCTGCCCCACAGTGTCTGGTGCAGACAGGGAGGCTTTCATCTCCCTGTCTGCCGCTGTCCCCAGGCTAGCTGCGGCATTCGCCGCAGGGGTTACAAATCGCTGTCAGGGGCAGCGAGCCCCTGCGGCATTGAATATGGTGACAGGGAGGGCTGGCAGCGAATGCTCCAGCCCTCTGGAACACGGCGACTGTGCAGCGAATCCTAAACAGGATTTGCTGCACATGCCGAGTATTCTCATTGAATACTGAAGAGTGAGTTACATGCCATTGCAGACACAGGAGGCTGACTACTTTACATGGACAACTGAAGCACAGGACTTGCATTAATTGCTAAACATACTGGCTACTGTAAAATGTGTTCACATAAGGCTGTTGGAAATTTCATATATTGTATGAATATCTGTATGTAGGAAACAAGTGCTTTCCAATATACTGTACAAGTCTTTTGAAGGCAATGGCCTAAAACATGAAAGGAGGTTTCTTTGGAAAAATGTTGGGTGCTAAAAACGAGAAGGCAAACATTGGGGGATACAATTTGAAGTTTACAATAGAATAGATTCTAAGAAAAATATGCCTGAGCAGTAATATATTTGTCATACTTTACCTCCTTGAAGAAATTTCATTGGATGGACTATAGCATGATATCTGTCGATACTGAGAGAGACTAAGACATAGGTAGATGCATACAAAAGGACAACCTAAACAAAGAAACAAACACAATAAGTTATTCAGTAGAATATTAAAATTACTTTAATATAAAATGCAACTCTTATCCTACTGAATATTTTCATACTTGACATTACAACTACTACTTCAATGAAGATTTTCGGCATGTGCAGCGAATCCTGTTTAGGATTCGCTGCACATTCACTGCGTTCCGGAGGGCTGGAGCATTCACTGCCAACCCTCCCTTTCGCCCTATTCAATGCCGCAGGGAGCCCGGAGATGGAAGTCTCCCTGCCTGCACCGGAAGGTGTGGGGGGGGGGGGGGGGGGAGAAGGGCTCCCCGGGACACAGGCAGCACAAGCTACCCCCCAGGAGAGCTGGCAGCGGACACGGGTAGGGATCCGCTGCCCTCCTCCCACTCATATGAAATGAGCGGGAGCAGTGAAAATATGAATATGTAATGAGCAGCTCTCGGCCCCCTGCTGGCTGTTATGTGCAATTTTTTTTATATATATATATTCATGAATAAAAATAGCATGCCCCTACACAGGAAAAAATTACTGATTTTTTTACACCAAATTAAAGAAAACCCTGTATTTTAAAAGCTAACATTCCAGTTCACCTTAAAAAGATGGCGATTGCTACATGGTGAGCCACAGCGAAAATCCAGCTGAAAGCAATTCACCATCCTATCATTGAATACACTCATGGCGAATCACAGTGAAAAACCCTTTGGAAAACAGCAGCAAATTGCGGCGAATAACAGACAGTGAATTGGCCGTCATTCACTTTTCCAGTCAAGAATTCACCAGGGAGCACGAAATTAAGACACATTCGCTGTGAATATCGGCGAATCAACATCATTGAATACTGCCCTTAGTGTTGATAATTCTATCAAAATGTATATATAATAGTCATTAAATAACATATTATAACATACCCTCCAACATGAACCATTCCATTAGGTACAAAATGCTCTGTTCCAGGACTTCCCTCTTACTTATATGATTGACACACCTTTCTTATCTATTTACTAGATCAACACAGGTGACAGCAATCATATATTAAGAGGGAAGTCCAGAAGCAGAACATTTTGTACCTAATGGAGAGGGTCATGTTGGAGGGTATGTTATTAGTAAAAAAAATGAATATTGATAAGATCACTCTTCAATGACTTTGGGTATTCCAACAGTGGACAGGCAGACAAAGTCCCAGTTAGAAGCATATATGTACTGCATCTAATACAGGTTGTAGATACATGAGTTCCAGAGCTTAGGCAGAAAGCATGATCAAAAACAGGACCCTTTCTTCATACATGTGCAAAATAACCTGCACTGATCCTGGACCTCAGTGCATTCTTATTGCAGCCTGATGCTCAGTACTTACTGTAGCTGGGCATTGCATATTCTTTTGACAGTTATTTTGCTTTACCTTGGAGAATAAATCTTTGGGCGTTGGAAACCAATGAAAGCTGATCAGATATCAAGATTATTTACCTTTAATACAAAGATGTCAGCGCTTAGGATGAATTAAAGTAGGAAAATAGGTTAAAGAGGAATGCCAAACAAGAGGATGAGGTGGCGTGCTAGATTATGAGTAAATGGATGGAATTTGGTTGTAAGAAAAATATAGCAACATTTCTAAGATGGGTGCACAAGAACTGCAAGAGAAATTAAGTATAAAGTATAAAACAGGTTGGAGTAGAAGGTGACATCAATTATGTGGGGTAAGAAGACATACATTAGGAAATGATGGTGCTGTTGTTGATGTGGAGATTTGACTGGCAGTGTCTTAGATCTGCGAGTGCTAGTGAAATCATTCTGCCCCACATGCAATCTGCAAATGGATTTTTAACCAAAACATCCATTCACATGCCTGTGGGGAGATTTGTGGTGCATGCGGTGCATGTGGCAGGTGGACCTTTGTGCAGGCGGCGGGCAGTGTTTAGATGACCCACAAAGCTGCGCTTAATCAGAATGAGGGCCATTGTGGACATTCATTCTTACTGCTCTATGGATCCGGAGTGTTTATCTAATGTTTTTCAAAGTATTATATTTATTAAAACAGGCGCCACTGGAATACAGCAGTTGTTGAGCTGTTTGCGTGCTGGACTTTCTTTTTTTTAACTTTGTAATCTTGTTAAATGATTAGTGATATCTCACCATTTTCTGTTTTGGGTTGAGGTGCAAATGTACTAAAGGTTCTGAAACTCAAAGATTTTGACTAAGTGATTTTGCTTAGTCAGAACCTCCCAGTCTCTGCCGGAGATAAGCCGGCAGCTATCGCCAGCAGCAGCCCGATTCCGACTGTCGGGATGGACAGCAATGCTGTCAGATTCGGTCTATCATTTTCTATGATGCAGTAGAGAAATGATAGCTATAATATGATTGGTTGCAACATGGGCAACATCCCCACCTTTCGCTTATAGAACCTTTAGTAGATTTACACATGAGTTTAGCATTTTCCACATTGCTTCTTAACCTTTACAATGTAATTTTCTATATGCCTGCATGTTTTTGTCATTATGCCTTAATATTAAACTGTTGCCTTATGTGAAACCATTTTGAGGTTTATCATATTCCTGCTTCTATTGAAATACTTTCCATTAGTTGACACTATTGAAGTCTATTGGTGTCAACTTTCTGGATGGATAGGCCTAACCTTTGAATATTTCACATGTTGACCAGACAAGTTACATTGCAGGCAGTGGGTGATATCGTTAAATGTCACCCATTAATAGTAACTACTGTATGAATTTTTGATTATGCAGAAGTTGCAATCAGGATGATCCCTTCCACTAGGGTTATGCGGAAAGTGCTGGTCACACTCGGGTGTCACCGTTCACAAGGTGAACCAAAGTGCCGACTCCTTCTCAGCGATAGAAGCTGGCTGCTGCAATGTAACATTACATGGAGTACTGGCCCCTGTTGCAGTGTGGTAGAGAGCACTGGATTAGCTGGTTCCAGGTGCAGCCCAGCATCTCTGGACCACTGCAGTGAAGAAAATGGGGGTCAATCCAGCAGAGCTACATCCCTATCTGTGAGACCACACCTACCACCAGTGAGGCTACACCCTTTATACACTGTGTATTGTCACCTCAGGTATCAATAAAGGTCACTGGACCCTTCCCCTAGTAATGTATTGCCTGGAAGAGTGTTAACCATGCAATGCACAGCCTTAAGGTGCCCATACGCGGTGCAATTGCTGGGTGCGATGTGATGCGCGCTCCCATCACACATCTCATCGCACAGCTTTGTACTAGATCTCGTCTCATCTCAATGCAAAACCTATGCAATGTGATGTGATGCAATCTAGTCCAAATTGTATACAATAATTGTACCATGTATGGGAACCTCATGAAATGAGTTAAAGACTTTAGACAGGCATGTCCAAACTTGTGGCCCTCCAGCTGTTGTAAAACTACATATCCCAGCATGCCTTGCCGTCGTTTTAGCATTCCTTTATAGAAAAACTGTGGCAAGGATGTGTAGTTTCACAACAGCTGGAGGCCTATTGTTTGGACATGCCTGCTTTAAGCTGTTGTAAATTATTTGATATCAGTAAATTACCCTCAAAAGTTTTACCTGTAGGTATCGTACTATTCTGCAAACAATATCTGGGGCCATAAAATTGCCAGTAGATCTCCAAATGATATCAGTCATAATGCTTATAGCTCCTGTAAGACCATCTAGAAAAAAAAGTTAAAGTAATGAATACATTATTTATGGAAAAGTGCAGCATATACTATACAAATCCAAACAACATGTATTTAATGTGGATGTAACGTGTGGAAGTTACTTAGAACTAAAAAACAAATAGCTTTCAGAAACAACATTTTGTGGGTGCCTATTAGTTTTGTTTTTGTCTTTTACGAAAAAGTGGTGAAAATGGACACAATTTAACCAACAAAGTGGCAAAAACACCTGGATTGGTGTCAAATTTGCTGATCCAAATGTTTTTCGCCACCTCACAATTTTTCGCCTAGTCAAAGAATCGGTCCTCTAATTGAATAGGGACCCCATTCACCCTTAAACACAGAGAGATTTTTCACCTAGGCAAACCTAATTGAATGCCCTATATATATCTGAATATGATACATGTGCTGAACCCAAACTTTCCTATTCACAGTTATTTAGCGATGTGTGTCTGGGCACATTATCAATCCAAGAACGCAGGGACAGTGGTCCCATAAGCAGCTGTCCCAACAAGCCCTAAAATATACACTTTTCTCCCTAATATTGGCTGCAAAAGTTTATAATGCCAGGTTCTGTGCCAGCAGTGTTAATGTATTTGCATAATGTGAGGGCTGGAAGAGGTGGTGAGAACCAAATAAATACCTCTTCACACTTTGGGCAGGATGTAATACAAGGCGAGGCTGGTGGCTGTGTAGGATCCCGGCCAAACTCAGACATGGTTTTGCCTAGTAAATTATTGCCCCTTTAGAAAAATCTCTGAATTTGGCCATCATTTCATATTATGGGCCTAATTCAGACCTGATCGCATAGCACCATTTTTCTCAAATGGCCAAAACCATACTGCACATTTTGCACTGCAGGGGGCAGATGTAACATGTGCAGAGAGAGTTAGATTTGGGTGAGTTACTTTGTTTCTATGCAGGGTAAGTACTGGCTGCTTTATTTTTACACTGCAGTTTAGATTTGAGTTTGAATACACTTTACCCAAATCTAAATCTCTCTGCATGTTACATCTGCCCCATCTGCAAAGCAGCATGGTTTTTGTCCAATTTGAGAAAAATTTGCTTTGCAATCAGGTCTGAATTAGACCGAACATCTAGCACTTTGAGTTTACTTCTCATAGGTAGATGGGGGCAGACTTATTCTAATGATATCATTAGTTCCCTCAGTCAAGCTCCAAAAACTGTTAGTTTATCTTGAACTCAGAGGCACTGGGTATGCTTGGAAAGCATAGATGGGGTAATCCCAACCTAGATGATTGAATAATCATTAATACTATTTGAAACAGTATAACAGCATCCTGATTGCCCTCACAACGCAGCAGCGGGACTTCAAATACATCTGGATTCCAATGCCAGAATGACGACAGCCGGGATCCTGATTGGTATGTATGCAGAGCTAGCTAGCGGGTGTCCAGGGAAGGGGAGATTAGGTTTAAACACTAGTAGGGATGAATCTGTGTTAGGTAAGACTGCAGGGAGGAGGGGTTTGGTTTAGGCACCTTCAAGGGAGAGATAGGGTTAGGCTGTGTGGCTGGGGGGTAAGTTTAGACAGCAAGGTGCAGGGTTATGTTTAGGCACTAGTGTGGATGGTTAGCATTTGGCTGCAGGAAGGAGGGCTATAATTAGGCTGCTAAACGGAAGGGTTAGGGAGGTAGGGGAGATGGTTGGGGTGCCTTCCGAGGCCCTGGCAGCATTTTCACTATCGGTAATATGTCCGATAGTAATATGACCGCCAGCATCCTAAACGTCTGTATACCATATTTATCCCAGGTAGACTAGGAGAGAGATAAAGAAAATGCAAATAAAGTTCCGACCAACCAGCTCCTGTCATTTTTCATGTAACATGGCAGTTAGATTAGATGTTCATTTATCTTCTCACCACTTTATTTCTATCCACTGCTTAGTAGACCCTTTGATTTCATAGTACTAGACTGCATCTGATGACTAATTGCTCATCTGGAGTTATAATTCTGAGTAGTGCTTTTTGAATATTACAACCCTTACAGTTATTCTCCTTAGACAATGTGTTGTATTTAGTCCTGTCCTGAAGTGCACCTGGATTTATGTTCTGAGCCTTCTCTGCAAAGTGTATCTGCTTGTTTCATTTGGAAAGACTGTCACGACCCCTAAATTTTCAGATATATACTTGTGAATATTTTAACTCTTTGGCATTTCATTATAGTGCTGTTAATCTGGAGTACACTGAGATCTAATAATGTTTTGATGCTTATACACTTGGAAATATTAAGCAACATTTCTCTACAGAAGTTATTTATGCATGCAGAAAACTTGTCTCAGTTTATTTCTATCTTTAGTGTGGAAAATCCTTGTGCATTTAATAACATATAACAATGCTACATTTATACATCTACAGGTATATACAATACATGTACTTATATGCAAGGGTTCCGTTACTTCTCAGCAAATTCTTATATTGCTTGGGAGAATTGTTTAGGAAAATATTTATATGTGCTATTGGAAGCAATGGCGTAACAAAGGCCCCTCAGACCCCGCAGTCTGGAGTGAGAGTGGGCACCGGGGGTCACTAAGGCTATAAATGCACTGCACTGCCTTAACCCGCTGCTTCCCGTCACCATCGGGTCTGTGGCCAGGACCCACAGATCTACTTATCTGCTTACAATGTTAAATGCACCCCAATTATCAACACCACCCCCACTATCAACGCCAACCCGAAGCGTGGTGAGCGCAGCGAGTCCGCGAGGATACATGTAAAGTAATACATGTAAAGTAATCTGTGTCCCCACGTGGGGTTCGCTGTGCTCGTCACGCTTCGGGCTCAGTGGCTCGCTGCGCTCACCACACTGTCTAAGATCAATTCCACGCCGACGTGGACAGTGGGGGTATGAAAAGGTCGGAGGACGCGTACTGCCCCCCTTGCTTCGGGTTGGCATTGATAGTGGGGGTGGCGTTGACAATGGGGGTACATTTAACATTGTAAGCACCCGTCAGGGTGCTTGTACAATTAAAAATTGCATCGCATTGGATGCATCACATGCCGCTATATTGCATGCGATGCGATTGTATAAGATGCAGGAAACAAGTACCTCCATTTCTTTAAAAAAAGAGTTTTTGTCATATTAAGCTTGCATTACTTAGAGTAAAAGTCCCGGTGGCTGCTGAGTACCAGTGCACAATTGTAGTTTTGTAAGTTTAATTGTAAGTTGTAAGTTTAATATCGCAGCACGCATTCATAGCAAGAAGCTTCGTAATAAGCTCCATGGAACAAATAGAGAATGTGTTTTTGTAGTGATGGAAGTAACACCACATAAATTATCCAAATCTTATAATTACAATCCCTTCAAAGAATAAAGGCCCATACAGACTGGGTGATGTTGAGCTGAAAGTTGCTCACTTTTGGCTTTTGAGCTACTATCAGCTAAAAATCGCCCAATGTATATGGCCTGACGATAAGAGCTGAGCGTTGATACAGGCTCATTATTGCTGGCCGCCGCCATCCACCAGCTGGATTTACCAGCTGAGAGAACCACTTTCCACAGTCTCCTACTGTGGAAAGTGGTTCACCCCTGTGAATATTGCTGGGATGTGGGTAAATCGCTCTGTGTGTATCGCTCCCAGTGATGAAACGCTTTTTTTTGCATGATAAATTATTTTGAATTAGAACCTAAGCAGAGCTACATATAATTTATTACACTAAGGCCCTCATTCCAATCCATTCGGTCCTCCGCGTTTTCGCACGGGGGACCGATGGTTAGGACCTGCGCATGCGCATAATTAGTTGTGCGCATGTGCAGGCCTTCTGTGCAAGCCGCCCATCCTGTCTTCAGCCAGAAGCCCCTCATATGGTTGCAAGGGGATATGGCAGCAGGAGGGTGTGTGTGTGTGTGTGTGGGTGGGGGGGGGCGGGGGGCATTCGAAGGGACAGGCCCTCTGGGACTCGGTAAGCTGTGAGCTTCGTAGCTTACGTCAACCAGAATGATGTCCAAACTTTAATGAGTTATCTATATAAAGCTAAAGAGAGCTGTCATGTTTTCTATTACACTAGTGTATTGAAACAAGAAAAAAAATAGCACAGAAACATGCTGCAGAGAATCATGTAAAAAAAAAAATACAAGAAAAAAGTAAGAAATAAAACTAAATGGCTGGGTTTGTCTGGAAAGTAAGTTCAAAAACTATTTATTGAACTTCCAGATACATAGGGTAAGATTTAATAGGATGAGATATTCAGAAAATGAGAGATTTGGGAAGAAATCTCCAGTTTTTTTAAAGCGGCAATTATTTACACTGTATAAATGATTGCCGCTTTAAAAAAACTGGAGATTTCTTCCCAAATCTTTCACTTTCTGGGTTAATAATCTTTGAAGAATGACCCCTGTGCATCGGTACATGTCTGCCAAGTTTGGTGCAGGCATTAACTGGAATGTCCTTTAGTGCCCTTGTCTCGGCCATTTCTACTTTGTCTACAGTCTGAAAATGGTGTTCTATTAGGCCACATTTAATCCTATTTAATCCGCATTTAATTCTAAAGGGGCTCGGCCTATGACTCCCTGCCAGTGCTTCCAGTTACCTTCTGGAGTAAGGTTGTCAGGCATTCTGAACCACTGTTGTCTAGCAACAGGCAGACCAGGAAGGATTAGGGCTGCTGCAGCTGCACTCAGCTGTAATCAGTTGCTAATTAGCTGCCTGGCCTTTTTAGTCTCTGGCTGGTGACAGTTCCTGTTCCTGTGAACCTGCCAGTTCTGGTGTCCCTGCGTGTCTGAGATCTTGCCTTGTGCTCCAGTCTGTCCCAGCTCCCCTTCAGCCCAGATCCTGCTGTGAAGCTACCATTTAGGGCGGTTCTAACCTTTTCTCTCTGGTTTTGCATTATTGCATCTGTGTTTGCAAACAGTCTCCAGCTTAACTATTATAACATCTTATGCATTGCTGTACCTGTGCTTGCAAACAATCTTTTGCCTAGGTTATTTATAACACTTTATGAATTGTTGCATCTGTTTTTAAAAACAATATATTATTAGTTGCTTATAACATCATATGTAACTTTGCTTCTATTATTTAGTTGCTTACAACATCATATGCATTGTTGCTTCTGTTATTTAGTTGCTTACAACTTCATATGCATTGTTGCTTCTGTTATTTAATTGCTTGCAAGATAGGCATTGTTGCTTCTGTTATTTAGTTGCTTACAACATCATATGCATTGTTGCTTCTGTCATTTTAGTTGCTTATTATACCTTTTGGATTGTTGCACTCTGCCTTGTGATTACTTTAGTAACACACCTGGTGCACCGTGGCACTTTCAGACTGTGATTTTCTGAGCACTTACCACAGTGTACAATTTCTCCTGCCCAGCCTCCAGTAGTCACTTTGTCTTTGTGGAAGACCTGGGGCATCTGAGTATGGGGTGGACCTAATTTACCATGGAAAGGTAGCTGCTAAAGGTGAAGTCTTTGGGTGCAGGAGACTGGAGGATTGCTGGGCAGGGTGAAAATTGCATGGGCATGGCCAGAGGCCATTCAGTCATTTCAGCCCTGTGTACCGGTGTGACAAAGGTTCCCTGGCTTTGCAGTTTCCCTTGCCTAACCTACTGCTGTTTCTGTCCAGTGTTCCACAATCACCGTTACCCAGTCTCTGCAGTATCCTTCAATCCCTTCAATCACAGTGTTCTTCAATATCATCCTGCAAATCTTCATCGCAAGTCTTTACAGTATTTCTTCAGCCTTATCTTCTAAATCCCAACCCTCCAGTATTCTTATCATTGTATTCATACCACAGTCTTCAAGTCTTCAAGTTATTCTATACAGACTTTATTCTCCGTTTAATATTACTACATTAATCCAGCTCCATTTCATCTCCAGTACCAAAAAATAGATTGCTGCACTAAGATTGAGATCCTTATTTATAAAGTTTTTATTGTTTTATCAATTTAGGATAATTTACCCAGAAAGAGATACAGTATGTGTAAAAAAATCAAATATTTGATACTAACTCATGAAAATAGCAAAATGAAATATACAACAAATCATATAAAATGTACAAAGAAATGAAACAAAAATAATTTAAAAAGACATAAAATCATTCCACTCCTATCTGGAGTGTATATATATATATATATATATATATATATATATATATATATATATATATATATATATATATATATATATATATATATATATATAGGTAGTCAACCAATGATGTTCGTTTGATTAGTAAAGTTGATATAAAGCATATATTGGATGCAATGAAGGATGAAGCTTTAATCAGTCCATACAGATTAGTAATGCAAATCTGTTAGTAAATCATAAAAGTCAGATTAGGAGAAATGGGTTTGTATTATAATTACCACTACTTCATAGTAACAATGTTACTTGTTATTTCTTCATATGAACATAGCTGTGGATCAACAGGTGGCCACCTGGATAAGATTAAGATACAATGTTTTTGTCCCCGGCCTGGATAGCACTTCCAGTTCTGCCTTATCAGGCTTGGTGAGTAGTGGGGGCACCTCTTGTCCACAAGCAAAACAATGGTGGGTGACCAAAGCATTTCTCCACCTCAATACCGATCAGCGGCTTCCTCAGAGAGTATCTCCTGTACCCTCCACCATTATCAAGTATTTGTATATGCAGAGAAGAATAAAAAATGAAATGGTGCGCTATAAACAGCTGCTGGCACTGGGTTGTCAGACCCCAAAAAAATGAGATACAAAATAGAAAATGTGCCAGCGCTGGCTGTACCAATGATGTAGACAAGACGGTTCTCAATTTAAAACAGTGATTTAATGATTAAATATAAACATGTAAAGCCAATATAATGCACATAAAAATATATATAATAAAATACAAATATGTAATCAGAAATAAGCAATATGAAAAAAATATCACAGGGATATTGGATATGTAGTTGGGAGCTCCATATAAATGGCTTGTTTTTTAGATGATTATTGGTATAATTGTGTATATTACCATCCAATGTTTTCTGGTAAAGTTTGTATAGCCAGAAGTAGGTGATGACAAGAGTCCTGAAGTGCCCTTGATTTGCAAGGGCTCAAACCATCCTATTAGGCGTCTTCTCCTTGGATACTGGAAAAGTTAGGAATAATGCAGATATCCCAATAATTGTAATGGTCCAGAAGAGTCAGGAAAATTATGGATGTCGGTGGGAGGATAGACAGGTCACTTGGAAAGATGGATCCATGGATCAGCAATCATTAAATAAGATCAACGTGTTGCCCCGGATAATCTATGTCCGGCTTCCTCAGGAGCATGTGTGAACTGGGAGCTCAAAACTCAGTTTATATAGCAGTGAGTTAATTGCTCATTCAAATCACCTGTATGTTGGTGCTCATATTCAAACACAGTAACTACTTAAAGACATGTAATAATAAGAGAACCGTCTTATGGTTAAAATCTCCAACAATCTAGGAGGCAGTTTATATTGTTGGCAATTAATTTATAATATGGAATAAAGGGATAAAATATGTAGAAATACTAAATGAATCTTTGACCTCCCGGTCACGTGCCCCGGAAATAAGATACACAAAGAAAAGACACATAATTTAACCGATCAATTAATAGCTCTCCTTATAGGAGTTCATGTGTAGGTCTCAATGCGGTTTGAAACACATAAATGAAACAATAGAATTAAATTCAGTTTTGTAAAACTATAGTTTATGTTCTTATATTTTATTTTGTTATTCATTGTCTTTCGATTATGGTTTATATATAATTTTTAGCCCCTAATTTTTTCCTAATTTTCTTCTGGACCATTACAATTATTGGGATATCTGCATTATTCCTAACTTTTCCAGTATCCAAGGAGAAGACGCCAAATAGGGAGGTTTGAGCCCTTACAAATCAAGGGCACTTCAGGAATCTTGTCATCACCCACTTCTGGCTATACAAACTTTACCAGAAAGCATTGGATGGTAAAATACACAATTATACCAATAATCATCTAAAAACAAGCCATATATTTTTTCATATTGCTCATTTCCGAATTTATATTTGTATTTTATTATATATATTTTTTATGTGCATTATATTTGCTTTACATGTGTATATTTAATCATTAAATCACTGTTTTAAATTGAGAACCGTCTTGTCTACATCATTGGTGCAGCCAGCGCTGGCACATTTTCTAATTTGTATATGCTGGCCCGTTTCTCACATCATTGCCAATATGATTATTTAACTGTACTGGAAGAGGTTTTTCATTAAACCTTATAAACATTATCCAAACCCACCATCACTTCCTCAGTTCCTCCTCTCCTGCCAGTCCCACAAAACCCCCTAAGTGTGACACTAGCTCTTGCCATTGCACATCTTGGATTTGCTTACTATTGCTGGTATGCAAACCAGAAGCTGTCATCTTCTCTGACTAGAAGATACTTCTGGGAGTCACTACCCAGGAGCAGTCGCAGCACCACTTGCTATGTGCTATAGACACAGGCTTGATTGAAAGGTTAAAATTAACCAGACGCCCTCCCCTCCATAAATTCCTTACCCCCAGCCCCAGGGATATATGCTAACCTATTTACTAACCCCTTCCCAACCCCATAGACCTTAACTACTCTCCAGCCCACAGTACATATACTCTCCATCCCACAGTCTGCCCGCAGCCGAGAACCATCCAATATTGAATATATTTCTGTGTATGTGTGAGTGTGTGTTTGTGAGGGAAGGAGTGGGAGTGCGTTTTGCGTTTGTGTGTCTTCTTATTTCTAAGTGTTGTTTTTGTGCAGGAACTTTGCCTGCAAGTGAAGGTAGTGATATCGGGTTAGATACCTGCTGTAGATGCTGATCATGCTCAGTTTCATGACGACGGTGTCTCCGTTGGTGCACCTGGCAGGACATCAGGTATCCCACAGCCCACACTGCAATATAATCAAATATCAGATCTGCCATTTTTGAACAAGCAGGGAAATGTGGGTGTGCTTAATGGCCTTTTCTATGGCACACATTTGTGCCTGGGATTATCTGTAGGCAAGTACTGTATGTGATTGTTTGCAAATGGTTTTTTTTTGGAGTATTTTTTTTACAACTTGTACAAGAATACGCCTAGTATACAGTATGTTCGTATTTTGAAATACGACTTGATAGTAAATTTCAAAATTACATTGGAGTAATGTAAAATTAAAGGTGTATTCTTTCGATGGCGTATACATTCGTATTCGTAAATACAAATAGGAATGTGCCATTAATACGAATACAATTTGCCATATTTTCGGCATAGTAAATGCAGAGAATACGAATACACCTAAAAAAATATTTATTTATAGAAATACCCCTATTTTAGGCGTATTTTCATTAGTAAATTTCCCCCCGGGGCATATTCTTTTAATGGCGTATTAATACGTATTTAAAAAAAATATATGAATACAACAGGTTGTTACAGTCATAAAATACAAAATAATAATTTCACATTAGTAAATTACAAAAATATGAATACGTGCCCGAATAAGAATACGACTTGCTTAGTAAATTTCTTCCATTGGCCCTTATTCAGATCTGATTGCAGTCCAAATTTGTTCTCAAAATGGACAAAACCATGTGCACTGCAAGTGGAGTAGATATAACATGTATAGAGAGAGTTAGATTTGCGTGAGTTATTTTGTTTCTGTACAGGGTAAATACTGGCTGCATTATTGTTACACTGCAATTTAGATTTCAGTTATAACACACCCCACCCAAATTTATCTCTCTCTGCACTTGTTACATCTGCCCCACCTGCAGTTTCATTATCATATGCTGAGGCCATTTTTTATCATTTACGCTCATTACAGTCCAACATTAGTATCATTATTATCTATAAAAAAAAAATAATTAAAAATGCAGTATTCAAAAATACAGTAAAAATACAGAAACATTCTTATGATTTTGTACTTTTCTGCTAGTTTTAAAAGTTGTTTAAACTGCTTATTGTCCATTCTATTTAGGTTTCTTTAAATTCTCCCCTTAATGTTGGTTACAAATATCACCTTGTAAAGTATGTATTCATTTGTACTGAGAGACTTGATTGGAACTACAGGATACTGCAGTGAATTTTGAAATAAATCATGGTTGCCTGAACATAAAAATTGGATAAACATTTTTATGTGTTTACAACTCATTGAAGTAGGAGTTCTTTAAAAAAAAAAAAAGGAGTAAATGAGTCTGTATATGGGGACTAATTCAGCTTCAGCTGCAGTTTTGCGAAGAATTGCAAAACTGCAAATGTTTCTTCCAGCACTCTGGGAGGAAAGGGCACCCAGCACAGAGCAAAGGCTGCTGAGTATGTCGGGTCCCTTCACCTGATGCAATTACAAAATGTGGACCATTCCCAAAAATGCCTGGCCATGCCTCTGTTGTCTAAGTCACTCCCACCCAACACTGCGTGGCCTTCCCTCCACCGTCTCCTACCATCACTAAAGCTGTGTACACACGGGGGTGATTTCAGCACATATCGCTGGCAATATGGTCGCTGAGCGACCATATTTCCAGTGATTTCATGTGCTGTGGGAGATAAATCGCCGGGAGCGCGCTCCCGCTGCCAGCACTTCATGGTCACTGGTCTCAGGAGCATGCTCCTCCGATTATGGCTAAAAATTGCTGGTTGCTGGTGCACAATGCACTGTGCACCAGCAACTAGCGATTTCTAGTCAAAATTAGGTATACCCCTTTCACATTACAGCTAAAACACGGTATATTGCCAATTTTTTTAAGGGGATTTAAAACGGTTCTAGCTGTAATGTGAAAGGTCCGGAGTGAATTTACTGGTTTTAATTAGTGAATTCACTGGTTGCTAATTATATATTCTGGCGTATAATTGTTGAACCTGGACAATTCCTTAGCATTTGATAGAGTTTTCCAGGAGTCAGTGTTAAGCACATTCTCTTCCTAGAGATGTATTCTAGGAAATCAACAAAGGGTGATGAAATAAAACATCAGGAGATACTGTACAGGAATATTGGATATATATCTTTAGCGAATCCTGTAACTGTTTTATTGACGTATTTACTGCTTAATCATATTTTCGCAAGCTTCCAATCAAGTTGGCATCAAACTCAATTGCCATTACCAATTAATGGGGAAAGTGTCACATATATATAACCAATCTTTTTGCCATACTTTGTATGTCATTTTTTATGAATTTATATGTGTGTCCTATTGTCTGCAACAGCTTTTCAGCTTTTTAATGTATACTGAATAAAAGTTAAATTTTACACAAACTAAAGAGTACCCCCCAAAAAAGAGTGCTTGTCTCTCCCCTTTTTTTCCCAGAGGGGAACACCGCCACGTGAGTCAGTGTCCATAAATACCTTTAAGTTTGGACGATTAATATTGTGGTATTTATCCATACATCATACCCAGTAGCTAGTGCACAGCCTCTCCTGCATCTCCCCTTCCTCGTTAGTCAAAGAAACACAGGAGTGTCAGAATAAAAAGGTTGGGAGTGACAGGGAAAATGCATGCGTGCCTAGGAAAACACTAGATGTGGCAAAGCCTGTTAGGGGAGTGTTTGTGACGTCAGCTCCAGCAAGGATATGCTGTTTTCCATGGCACCACCAAGTAAAGGCCTGATTCAAACCTGCTTGCTAGGCTGTATATATTTGCAGCCTAGTAAGCAGGTAAACGCCTCCCCTCTGAATGCCCTCCCCCAAGTATAAGTTCTGTTGCTTGGCTATGCATATGACACATGACCTATCATAAATACATCTTTTTTTATTAAGAATCAGTCACAACCAACTGAAAGATTTTCCAAGTGATCATTCCCTGATCACTTCAGCTTTAAAACTGTCTCTATGCTATGTCTACTTGGCTACCTAAAGCATTATATTGTATTTCAAAAACCACATATTTCCCTGCTTTATTAGCCACAAACACCCCTCAAATATCTCTCATGACAGCACAATTTTGTCCTTTTCCCGAGCACCCCAGGCTTAGTCCCACAATGGTCTCCACTTACTGCTTTATGATTCACACCCAAGTTATTTCCCAGTCCAGTCCTTGGGAATATTTGCAGAAGATGCTATCAACTTAACATACCTCCAAACATGACCCATTCCAGGAAGGACACAATGCTCTGCTCCTGGATTTCCTTGCCAGTGGGTGTTACAGAGCTGGGGCTGCAGCACAGGCCAAGCTTCAAATAGTTTCAGTAAGTTAGTCTTTTCTTATACTGTATATGATATTGCATACCTCCCAACATGACCCTCTCCAGGAGGGACACATTGCTCTGCTCCTGGGCTTTTCGCTTAATTTTTGACTGCCATCACCTGTTGTAAAACACCTTTCTCATCACTTACTCTGTTCAAAAACAGGTGATGGCAATCATATATAAAGAGGAAAGTCCAGTAGCAGAGTAATTTGTCCCTCCTGGCATGAGTCATGTTGGGAGGTATGATATTGTAATAATAAATATAAAATTCCACAGTTCCTTTATTTTACTAGTATTATAGATTAATGAACTGCCTAAAGAAAGGTGTTACTATTATCAAGGTTGAGATAATAAAAATGTGAATGGAAAGGCATATATTTAATTAAAGCTTGAAAGATCAACACAATATTTAATATAAAGAGATGTCATGATGAAATTATAATCGGTGACAAGTTAAAAATACCATATAATTGTAAAATATTTGACAGTTACAGTACATTATTCTCATCACTTTAGAAGATCGATTGAAAAATGAATTGCTTTAAACTTATAATTAAATATCTAATTACTGTTAGAACCAGCCTGCTGTTGCCAATTTACCACAAATCTAAGCAAATACTTTAAAGGTTTCCATTTGTCAGCTGATTTGTGCACCTGAGGTAATTATTGTAGGACTGTTTCATTGGGTTCCTTTAGTTTTAAAGTAAGGAAGTTTCTGAGTTGACTACAGGTGATAGAATACCAGGGCTGCCAATAGGGGGGTGCTGTGGGCTATCCCAGGCCCTAGCCTCTGGAAGGGCCCAGGCAGCTCATTTTGCCACTGCAAACCCCCCAACTGCCTCCACTGCGCTCAGTGCACTGAACAAAGCAGGTCCAGGAGCGCAGGCTTCCTCAACCCAGGACGCTGGTGGCCAATTAAAATGCTGCACCGTCTTTTGAGCCAATCAGAGCTTGCATACCGGCAGCCACTCTCATTGGTGAGCTCTGATTGGATCACCAAACGGTGCAGCATTTTAATTGGCTGCCAGAATCCTGAGTTGAAGAAGCCTGCGTTGCAGGATATCTGGGCTGTCACTTAACCTTGGTATTTTTCTTGTTATCCTTACAGTTTTATATTGTCTCTGACCATGCTATGACTCATCTCTTTTATGTTTACCATTAGTTATTAGGCACCTATTGATCCACCTCATAATAACTGGAGATGATTCATAGGTGGATATCTGGTGTTGTGTATATTACTAGTTATTTGGTTTCTGTATTTTAATTAAACCACTGGGTAAATTATTTGTGCCTGGAACTGAAGATCAGCTATTTGGTTGATAGTCATGAGAGTTTTCAGGTCCCTAACCCTAGGACGTGGCCTAACTCACTGACGCTGACTGAAGGCTTTCACCAGGTCACCCTCCAGCTACATCGCTACTCAGCCTTGATAGTAACACCGAGTGCCTCTGGTTACACTGCCAACAGCTGCATCATCCTGCCTGCCTCGGTGAATCCACATCACGCTGATCCTATTGCGGAGACCTGTAGTGCAGATGACACCTCCAGCTGGCTGCAGATGCCGGGAGACATATCACAGATGATGCCGGTGATAACCCCCATGTATGTGAGCATATGCTTTCATTTAACTGTATAAAAATGTACTTTTACTTACTGGTGCGCCTTTCTGTGTACTCTTCTTTTCAATAAGTGAATATCTCAGGATTGTGGTTGATCCGGACAAAGATTTAAAGTGACAGCATACTACATGGACAATCATATAATACTGGTTTGCGCCCTGAAGAAGCCCTGAAGAAGCCCTGAAGATGCTGATCTGCGAAGCGCGTGCCTGCTAGCGGTGCGCAGGCAGATTCAGCACTCTCATCACTTTATTATTTTTCATACCGATGTAATTTTGATTATGTGTTCATGAGTGGACCTAAGCATACAGCCCTTGTAAGGGTAGTTGGCTTAGTACATGGTGTTATCCCTTGAAATACTTATGGAATGCGTCCGGATGGCACCATGCTAACCATTGAAGCATAGGTGACTGACGGGCGGCCGGCGGCTCTAACAGATCCCGCTGTGGGTGACTCCTCACTACCATTATTGTGTGTTCAGACTGACTGAGATTATTTACCCCACTAGTGGGAACCTAATATAAGGAATCAATAATAATTATTACTCGGTCAGCCTTGGACTCAGGTATGAGGGGTTCATAGAGCGCATATACCCTTTCCGGCACCTATGTTATATCTTTAACACTAATCACTGTAACACCACACATCACTCCCCAATAAAGATTCAGCCCGGTTGCATATACATTAATTGGGGTACTAGTAGTGAAATAGACTGTGTTATTTGCCTGCCACCTTCTTTTTAATTATGTGTATTTTCCTACTATAACTACTGTCTGTGCTTGTTTATTTTATATTTCGCAGTTTTTTATCATTATGACTAATAAAAGTAAATTTTTATGCTATTCATTAGGTGCACCCAAATAAGAGGACCTTCTTTCTCTCACGTTTTCTTTAATGCACATTCTCATGTCCTAGGGTTGCACACCCCCTGTTCCTTGTTGATATTGGACGATACTAAGATAAGGGGGTCCTTCATATCGATTAAAGTCTTGTGCGACTGACACCCTCCCCTTCAGTGTAAAGAGAGGCCTTCTGGCAGTGCATCTCATCCCTGCAATGCTTTTGCATCAGGACTGACCTAACACTGCAAACAAAGGTGTCCTCCGTGCACACTATCTCTATTTTCTATCAATGTGTCCAGCTTTTCTCTCACCTCCTGTCCGCTCTAATGAAGACGGTAGGCAACAGAAAGAATTGGGCTCACCATGCTTTTCTTTATCTCTATCCTGGATACTCATTCATGTTTAAAACATTTGAATTTGCATATTATTACAATTTACTGTTATAAAATGTAATCTGGTTATATACTGTATGGTAAATACAATTGCAATCAGCAGGAATGGATATCAGCCGTAATAAGCATATATAGGTGTGCACACATTGAGTCTTATGGGTGCACAAGCACCCCCTAATGCTGTGCCCACCCTTGAACACCTCCCTACCAGCAATACCTTTTACCAAATACTTTTGCTTTTTAGAACTGTATTCCATTGAAAGAAGCGCTCATCAATCATTTATGTGTGTTTTGCATTGTTTCTTGTACCAGACCATTGTCATATCACTACATATCATCCATATATCTTTTTTACTTTATTTACATGTATTATTATACTGAGAGACAATTTATATTGTAGAGAGTAACAATAGATGATGGTAGACACGCCTGATTGGCGCTGTTAGACACACCCAATGGGCGGTGTTATACATGCCCAAAATGTGGTGCTAGGCACACCCCTTTGACGGTGCACCCCCTAATAAAATGTGCTATGCCTGCCTAAGTAAGCATCCTAATATATTTCTAAATTAATCTATAGGCTGTCACTTATGGACACAGAACATGTCTAAAAAGTGCTATTGAGGACTTGCTCTACCTTAACACACTTACTGTGTACTACATACTGTATAAAGAAGAAAAATAACACCAAGACTGCTACAGCAAATATATGCATAATTAATTATTTAGTAATATAGTATTTTAATATTTCTATATTTTCTCTCTGTAAATACTATACACTTTCACATTGATGCTGTCTAAATGTTGTGTATGTCTTTGAACTTTATAGCCATTACATTTTAAAAAGAATGGAATTAAAAGTTATGTTTTAATATTCTTTATTAATATCCATCGTGATAAAATTGTGCCCACGGGGCCTGGTACTGACGGGGGAATCACGGGGCCTGGGACTGACCTTCAGTCCGGGCCCCCCTCCTCCCTGAGTACTATTACTTACCCTTGTTCCTGCACGTCTTCCACTCTCTGCGTGCATCTCCTCGGGAGCACACTCTGCACAGTGTAGCCTGCAGAGCGCAGAGCCCCTCTGTGACCTTGGCTTGGCACTGCAGGTTGCAATGTGTATTGTTCGTGTATGGCTGGGGGGCCGCTGGGTGGGGGAGGTGGTGTGTGGCTGCGGGGGTGGGGGGTGGCACCATGCCACTGTGGGCAGCTGCCTGGGCCCCTCCAGAGGCCGGGGCCCAGGACAGCTGTACCCACAGAACCCCCCTGTCTGCGGCCCTGATTGTGCCTCAAAAATAGCACAGACCTGAGTCCGACCTGGGTCACAGTGCTATGTGAATGGGGTATGAAGCTGGGTCCGAATCTGGAAATATCCGAGTTCAAAGACCAAGGTCCAACCAGGGATTTTGGTGCAAAAGGGGTATAAGTAGACAGAACAGTCACAAAAATGCATTATGCAACAAAGGCTATTATAATACAGCTTTGATCTAAATTAGGGTTACATGTAGTATTAGATGGAAGACTAGTTTTGTTATTTTACAAGACGTCAGTAATCAAATAATTCTAGGTTTACCTGGTTCTCAACTGCCAGCTAGTTATAGTGTATATATATATATATATATATATATATATAAAGTGCCTTCTCAGGAGTGAGTAGAGGGGGTATGGATCAATAGGTCACCAGCATTATGGTAGACAAGCATTAGGTCTACACCATTTAGGTTGACATGCATTTAGGTCGACATGGGTAAGGTTGACAGGGTCATTAGGTCGACATGGGTAAGGTTGACAGGGTCATTAGGTCGACATGGGTAAGGTCGATATTGAAAAAGTCAACATGGTCTTTTTTTAACCAGAATGTCAACACACCCAACATAAACACTAAAACGTAGCACCGCATCCCCTTGCATGGCTCGCTACACTCGCCATGCTTTGGGCACGGTGCTTTGCTGCACTCTGCACACTAGTTATTCTCCCACCACGCCCTAGTGGATGGTAGGGCATGAAATACCGCCTGTTGGCACATTTTTGTTAAAAAAAACCATGTCGACCTAATGACCCTGTCGAACTAACCCAAGTCGACCTAAAGTCATGTCAACCTTTCTGCATGCTTACCTTAAGTCATGTTGTCCTAAATGCATGTCGACCTAATGGTGTCGACCTAATGCTTGTCTACCATCATGCTGGTGACCCAATGACCGTATCCCGTAGAGGAAACTCAACCTATGCTGAGGATGGAAACTGTGCAGATGGAGACTCACAGGATGGTATATACAGAATGTATCATATGTATCCCCTATATGAGAGTTATGTTTATTCTCTCTCTCTCTGTCTCTCTCTCTCTCTCTCTCTCTCTACCTCCCTCCTATATCATTTGTGCAATCTTTTTGACTAAGAATATCCTAAAACATTTAAGCATATATAATAACTTTTGAGTTTAATATTAAAAGGTCTTGGAGTTATTAATTCTAATATGGTATCAAATTAGTAAAATAGTACATTTGCTTTATGAATATGAGAATGATATAAGGAAGAGGAGAGCAAACTCCCCTTTAAACTCATATACTTCTAAAGTAAGATCCAGAAAGTTCAACTGATATTGAGGTAAGGCGAAAATTTCACAGCAATATTATCTGCATTATTTCCCAGTGACCGCACACCTCCCAGCCTAATTGCACACCTGAACTATTTTGACCAAAACCTCTACATTACTGTATATTGAAATATAATTACAGTAATATACAATGTAAGTTTTGATCAACTATTCAGCTGGAAACGCCAAACTAATATTTAATAACAAAGAGCCTAAACCAATTATTGCTTAGTCGTAAAATATATGTTTCATTTATTTGTTTTTATATTCAATGAATTATGCAGCTGCTTCAAATGCTTTACATTTTTAAATAGACCAGGATGGGGTCTCTCACAGCAAATATTCACATGGCTTTTAAGTACCCTGTAAAAATAGCACTCTGTATCTAATGGTATGGCAGGTACATTTTTATTCTCATCACATTTAGAAAATGATTGCATTCATGTGCCTATATTTATAAAATTGACCAATTGCATGACTGGAGTCACTGTAGTTTACAATTGAGTCCTGTATTTTTTTTTCACTCACAGTGATAATCTAATTTTATACTGAATAGCAGCTGGCGCACAAAGATGTCTGAGATCCATGTTCCACTGCTAGATGAAAGGTAGAAAATGTATACTTAACTGGGGCTAAATTGGACTTCTGAGGAAGGTTAAGTATGAAAGTGGAGAAAAGTTAAAAGATAATAGGGAAGGGATCAGAACAGTGTTAATCTATGCCTGGATCCCTAGGTGTTTAGGTATTTTGGGCCTCCTCCATGTAAATGTACATCTCCATGTCAAATTCTCAGGCAGACGTTTGAGAAGCAAAACTTGTGCCATTTACACTTTCAGTATTTATACCCAGTTGAAATAAAGTCTGCTGTCCTCTTTTCTCACAGCACAATCCTTTCTTTTCATCAGTTATAGGCTGAATTTGATGGACTAATGTATTTTTTTTAATCTCACAGACTATGTTTATATAGTTTTGGAATCCTGACTTGTGCTTGTACATTTGACTGCCATTTGTTCTGCGGGGCCCCTAGATTTTAGCCTAGTCAGCTTCATGGATAATATGGCCTTAAAAGTGGTAGTGTTCTTGTATCCCCTGGTACTTACACTAACTCCAGTGGGTGTTATCATGCAGGTGGAGAGTTTACCTCCTAGAGGTCACATGTCTTTGGCCCATTCCTTCATTGGGTGTCTGTTTCCCTGTTGTGGACAGCAGTGACGGCTGGGCCTCTGAATCGGCCCTGGAATTTGTGCATGCATCGGGGGCACACACATACCTGTTACAGAGTCATTGGCGAAGCTAATGCATGCACGAGTCCGGGGCCTGGCCATGCAGCACGTCTGTCTCTCCTGGATATGTGAGTCCAGCTTTGGAGGTGGCATTCACACAGCTAGAGATCCTGGAAACTGCGCTGTGCTAATTGCTGGACGCGCTCCAGTCTGGTCTCTGACGTGTGGCAGCTTCTGGTGCATCCTTTCAGCAGCAGCGTTTCCTAGGCAGTTGCTCGGCAACCAGAGACACCCAGGGATATCACGGCCGGATTACTCCTTCTGCTTCTGCGGTTGCCAGGCAATGGGGGATGCTGGACAAGCGTGCATAGCCACAGCTGGGTAATCAGCACTGTGAGGGAGCTAGTGCTGGCTGCTCCCCTGGTGATTGCCCAAATAGACCTTTATAATGGGTAAGTCCAGCAAAGCCCCGCCAGTAATAGCTTCTGCCTAGCTATTTTTCCTGCCTCAGTTCAGCCCCACTTAGTTCTGACTTTTCTGGTTTCATGTCCCTGGAGTCTCCATTCACCAGCTCTGGTCCGGTTCCGGTAACCGTAAGTTCTCCATGCTGGAGACCTGGTTTAATTTTGGTTACTTTATTTGAGTATCCATTTATTGGACAGTGGGCCTTATTCTAGTTCATTCTTTCTGACAAAATCCTTCTTAGATGGACAAAACCATGTGCACTGCAGGGGGGCAGATGTAAAATGTGCAGAGATAATTAGATTTGGGTGAGTTATTATGTTTCTGTGCAGGGTAAATACTGGCTGCTTTATTTTTACACTGCAATATAGATCTCACTTTGAAGTAAAACCCCACCCAAATCTAGGGCCTTATTCTGGTCGGTGCGTACATTTCCGAATACTTTCGGATGGCGTTTTTTAGCCGTCTGCGCATGCGTGGGGAACGCTATGCGCATGTGCCACGCATGGTCTCCGTATTTGTACTCACTAATACGTACAGAAATGTGCACCGCAATCACTCGGGAAATATGGGCGTATTATGGGCGTCATTCGGAACTACACAGGGGCGTACTTTCAAAGTGGGCTAAACTGGGCGGAAACATGGGCGGACACGAGGGAGTGCACTTATTTTGGTAGGCGTGCATTCGGACAGCACACCGAATGCACGCGAACAAAAAGCCTAGAAATATGCGGTGTCCACAAGTATTGCTTTGCGGACACCACTCGGTCATGCGCTAGGCAATCGGAACGCCTAATCACTACAACCAATGTCAGCTGAACACAATACAATCCACTCCTTTACTCATTACTCATTAATTACACGCTTGTCACTGCTTCAATTGGAACCATTGCAGCTTAAATGGAACATTACTAAACACACACATATATGCTGCACTTTTCACACACTTTTACACTGCAAATAATGGACACAACTTAATATTAATAATAGAAATACACATGTCACTTCTACATGTATCAATTAAGCCACACATTTGGGGGTAAAAAAACAACATTTATTACAAGAACTTATTAAATAAAATGGAAACCGTAACAAAATAAAAGGTACCATGCCAGGAATAAAAATAAAAAATATATAATAAATACATGCATTTTTTACATACATAGCCACAGCAGAATCATTAGGAACACATCAGGTGGCTTCACAACAAAAGTATAGCACCAACACTTCAAGTACAGCAGACAGTAATGCTAGCCGAAAGAGGCCAACAGGGGAACCAAACATGACATTCGAAACGAGGGCAAATGTGGGTACCCTCTGCACGGAATTGGACACAGGAAGCTGACACACACAGCTCAATGAAAGATTTGGGAAGACATAAGGGTGGAGATTAATGCGGACACAAGTTCATCTTCGGGCACGTTTGCCCCTGGCAGGCTCCTTGCCACGTGCAGCAGCTCTTCGGCCACGGCCACGGCCACGTTCAGATGATGGGCCAGGTGGAGCAGATGCTGGTGAGGGGGGGGGGATGGTGTTCCCCCTCTGCCAGCAGGGAGTGCTGATGGTGGGAATGCACCAGAAACGGATGACAATAGGACCCTATTGCTGGCATCTAGCTCCACCATAAGGTCATTTTGGCACAGGGCTTGATCAGCCAGCACCTGCAGGCTAGCAGCAATTGATTGCTGGGTGGCAGCCATAGCCTGCAAGCTCCCAGCGATAGTCTGCTGGCTGCTGACCAAACCCTGCATGACCTCCTCGGTCCTATGCATCCGCTCTGATGCCAAGTCTCCCTGCTGCTGAATATGGGAAAGCACCTGCACCCACCTGTCGAATTCAGCCTCGGGAGGTGGCTGCTGCTGCTGCACGGGCCTGGTACTGGTGGCAGGTGGCACAGACTCCTCAACCTCAAGAGATTCTGGCCCAAGCGGTGGGGATGCTGGTGAAAGAGAAAATTACAATTACAACACATTCCATGCAAAATTAGGACCAGCTACTTATGGCATGGCAAATAATTACCTTCAATAAAAGAAGCCATGACTTCCGCTGGGGACTCGCTGTCAATGGTGCTCACCCCCCGGACCTCCTCTACTGCAATGCAGCACTCTGCCATCTTCTCCAGGGGGGTGAGCTTGAGCTTTCCAGGCATGGGGCCAGCCCCAGAGGTGTGGCTGTGTTCCCACCGCTGGGTCAATTTCTTCTTGAGGTTGGTTTTGAAGTCGTGCCACCTGCAATCAAAGTTTACATATTAATACATGTCACTCCTCATGTTTGCTGTAGCACACATTGCGATCTGCAACAGATGACAACATGTGCTTCATTACACACAACTTACATTCAATGAAAATATAAAAACAACCCTTAGAAGATACATTCACACTCACCCTACAATAACTATCGATTAAATGACATGGCAAACATGTCTGTGGCTCCAAGCAACGTGACCGGCCATTGACCAACTCCATCTAACATCTAATGTAAACATTACTGGTCTTGTACTGCTCAAATGTAACACACATGAACTTGCCTCTTCTTAACGTGCTCCGTCTTACGAACTTGTGGAGCCACCGCATTAATCTCCGCCGTTATGTCCTCCCAGATCTTCCATCTCCTTGTGTGTGTCAACCTGTCCTGTGGACACTCGATCCAATCCCGTGCGCGGGGTACCAGGATGGCAAGCTCCTGTGCTTCGAATGCCATGTTTCTGCTGCTTGGTTCCTCTGTTGCCCTATTTCGGCCACGGCCACTGCCACCGCCACGGGCACGGCCACGGCCATGGCCACCTGTCGCTGTACTCAAAGTGCTGGCCAGGCTACTCTGTTGGGAAGCCACCTGTTGTGTTCCCAATGATTCTGCTGAGGCTGAAGATGGGCCAGCTGCCGATTGGCCTGATGTAGATGGCCCATCTGGCTGTTGTTCTCCCAATGGCTGGTTTGGGTTGAGGGGGACATAGCTGGTGTGGGAGTCCATGTGGGCAAACAGGTCCTGCAACACCTGGTCTTCCTCTGTATCTGAGCCAGCCATGTTTGCAATAACATTGCAGTTTTCTAACACACCTTTATATCCTATTTCTGTAATTGGCGTACATCAGCGACACCCTGCGTTCCATACGGCAGCGTTCCGTACGGCAGCATAGACCGTGCGGCGCATAGGCCACGCCTCTACCTGCGGAAAATAAAAATTCAAAACCTGGCAAACTTAGTAAGTCTGATTTAGTAGCTAATTGCAGATTTGTACTCCAATGACCAACTAAAAATGTGTTCAGACATGAAATGTATATGTGAATGTACATTTGTACTGTGCACTTGTTTGGTATGTAGTACAAATGACACTAACCATTCCATATGTAAATCCAGTCCACCACTCAGGCAATAGTAATCAGTGCTTGCATCCAAATCACATGGGAAAGGTATCCAAATACTGGCTTGATGCTAGCTACATTGCATTACACATCTCTAGTGTGGGCCAGTATAAGGTAAGTGTACACATGGCACCATGGCCTAATATTGGGAAAAGGTCTTGCACTATTTGCTATGTTTCTGCTGTATAGCTTTCACTATAATAAAGCTGTTTAGTACCTTGTAGAGTTAGGTGTAACTGGCCAGTGATGCAGACTATTTCACCTGTTGTTTTCACCCATGTTTGGTGAATGTAATAGATTATATATATAATGGGTTGCAAACTTCTTTACAGAGAAGCCTTGACGCGGCTTGGGGGCATATCATACACCTGCGCAGGTATATGTAACCAATATCTCTGAATTCTATTATCATGTAGTGTTCAAGATTGGTTGCTAAAACTATTCAGTGTGCCGGGGGAACCAATGTCTTGTTACTTACTAAGTATTAACCCCTCCCTTGCATGCACCTGAAAAGTTTTACTGAACTAATTTGAGCATCTACCACTATCTGTATGTATGTTGTGAGGGGCAGAGAGGAGCTTGCATTAGGCGGAGATGCAGGTCCTGATATTCCACATGGAGTAGTCTGGGGTTGCTCCAAGGTAGGTAGCTCTTAGTTCAGATATACCAAGTAAGGAGTCATTATCATGTGGCTCCTTGCTGATTAATTGTAGACCCAATTTAGGGTAACAGTGGTGTGGGGTGCAGTGCCCCTGGACTGGTTGGGCTGGTTGGTTATAGTGCGGCATGCCCTTACATTCTATTAACACTTTCCCTCACTAACACTCTCTCTCTCTCTTATTTTAATTACATTTCATTTATCTCTCCCTTTATGTATAGCTTCGGCTTCCTATCACTAATTATTAACACTTAGTATCTCACTGGCATGCCGCACTGGACCTCCTAGCTTATGATAGTTTTTGGGGTGCCACACCCTGCACCTAAATATAGCGCTAGGGACCCCTAATATACAGAGAAGCCTTGACGCGGCTTGGGGGCATATCATACACCTGCGCAGGTATATGTAACCAATATCTCTGAATTCTATTATCATGTAGTGTTCAAGATTGGTTGCTAAAACTATTCAGTGTGCCGGGGGAACCAATGTCTTGTTACTTACTAAGTATTAACCCCTCCCTTGCATGCACCTGAAAAGTTTTACTGAACTAATTTGAGCATCTACCACTATATGTATGTCTGTTTAGGAGATGGCATGGTCTGCTTAACTATGCAAAGGTACAGCAAGTGTTGTTTTGCGATGCAATGGGTTAGCCGTCTGTTGTGGCGCATACACGCTGTTAATGTCAAAATGAACAATAAAGTTAATACCAAATATCACACTGAACAACCAATTACAGGACATGATTGCTTGAATTGTGCCATTGCTAAGATGGCGGCCTATGGCAGAGCAGCACCTTTCTCTGGCGCGGAGCTGAGGGCACTGGTCTCCGTTATGGAGACCAGGCTGGGGCGTGCGGGGCCCTTTATTACAAACCGCCAGAAGCGCCAGGCGTATGCCGCAGCCCGCAGGCGCATATTCGTGCGCACCCAGGTGCGCAGGACCATCGCACAGCTGGAGCGGCGATGGTCTGATCTGAGGCGGTGGGAGCCAGAAAAGCTCCAGCAAATAAGGGCCAGCATTGCACGATGTAAGTGTTTACACATTAAATGGCCAATTGTACATTAATGCTTACATGACCTTTTTTTGACAATAAGGTAACCTGGTTGATCATGAGTTAAACATGGCATACACTATTTGTGTGGTACTTCATGTTTGACATGCTGTAATGTGGGTGTAATATGTCATTTTTTTGGGATGCATGATGAATGAACAAATCATGTGACTTATTTAACACTCTGCATTTTTATTTTCATTACAGCACGTGACCGTGCAAGACGGGCCCGTGAGCAGGGCCAGGAGGAGGAGGCCCCTGAAGAAGTGGCGGAGGAGGAGGCCACTGAACTAGTGGCGGAGGAGGAGGCCACTGAACTAGTGGCGAAGGAGGAGGCCACTGAACTAGTGGGGGAGGAGGAGGTCACTGAACTAGTGGGGGAGGAGGAGGCCGCGCAAGAAGCTGCCGAGGAGGAGGTGGCCTCGGAGGAATTGTACGAGGAGGAGGAGGCATGTGAGGTGGTGGAGGAAGAAGTAATTGGTAGGTAAACATAAGGCATCATTAATAATTGGTGGTAGTACTATTTGTTAGGTACCACTGGTGAATCTAGTGTGTTTTACTCTATTATTAATTAATAAACAAAAGTGGGTTACAACAGACACACTTAGGGGTTATAGGCCCAAGCTGAAAACGTGGAATCTGGAGGCTCAGGTAGGTGATGCGTGTTTATTTATGGAGGGCCTTTCTATACTAGCAGAAATAAAACATCAATGGAGTACGGTCAGGCGTGATTTATAATGGAGTCCCAAGTGGGCAGTTCCCCTGGGCCCCCCTCTAGCCAGTTGGCCCGTGTTGTTGCCATGTATTTTGCCAAGCTATTTTGTAGGATGCATTGACTTTAGAAATTGTTTGGTGTAAGGAAGCGGATTAGTGCAGCAGTTTCACCTATCTGGCAATGTGACAATGATTCCGGAAGTAAGGGGTAGAGGGACTAGGCTAGCCTTTAAATGTGGTATCCATCCATCCAGCCATCCATCCATCCAGCCATCCATGTATCCATCCATCCATCTATGTATCCATCCATCCATCCATCCATCCATCCATCCATGTATCCATCCATCCATCTATGTATCCATCCATCCATCTATGTATCCATCCATCCATCTATGTATCCATCTATGTATCTATCTATCATGCAGTTTAGCTATTAAGCAGTGACATGCAGGTATATATGTATGGCAAAATGTGGCATGTTGTATTGGATGTAGCTTTCTAGCAGATTGGTGATTGTTAAGGCTGGAGATTTTTATCAGTCACATATTCAGTAGTGTAAGCCAGTGTGTGTGTGTGTGGGCCCATTTTATTTTTGACCATTACAAACAGTATTGCCTATGTAATTGTTTGTATGTATGATTTAGCATGCTGTAGGTACTTAGGATTGACAGTACAAGGTCTACCTGATTAGCATAATTAATGTTGATCCCCCTTTAACAGATGACCAGAGGCAAGACGGCGAGGGGTTGAGAGCAGCCCTCCTCAGACTGCACCAGCACCTTCTGCTCATGGCAGAAGAGGTGAAAACTGTTTGCGACCTCCTGGTCTGAAGACCTTGTTTTAAAATTGTTGTAACATGTTAATACATTTTTCCAGTTAAAGTTAGAAGTGGTCTGTGTGTTATTGTATAATTTTACAGTATAAGTATAAATATAAGTATATAAGTATAAATAGTGGTGTTTATTTATGTAAGGTGCAAAGGGATATGCAGTATATATGGGTTTAGTGCATAAAAGTGGCTGAAAGTGAAGGGTAATGTAAAGATGTACATAGTGTGTTGATTTGTATGTGTGTGTTTGCAGGTGAAGAATAATTGATGATGTAATATGCATACAAAGAATGTTGTGAACTTAGCATGATGAAAGGGTTAGTGTAAAGTGGTAGTAAAGTGTTTAATTATCAATTAGATAAATAATAGATGACCATTAAAAACAATCCATTTTGAATGAGGTAGCCTAATTGCATAAGTGGGTCATGTTACAGATTTGGGTGTTCTGATAAGAGTGGTGATTTGTGCGTAAATACACCGCATCGGTGCGTACGGCCAGGTTCCCGTCCGTTCTAACGCGGTAAGACCGTGCTTACGCTGTAAGACCGTGCAGAATCTGTGCGTGTCCACCGCACACGCAAGGTTTGTATGTCGTCCGTACACACGCCCTCTTCTTAAAGAGCGAGTCCGTCCGAATGCGGAGGCTCGGTGGGCGTTTCTACGGACGATGTCCGCACAGCGTGGCGTGCGGACCGCTCCGTAAGAATTCGGGAAAGTACGCACCGATCAGAATAAGGGCCCTAATTATCTCTGCACAAGTAACATCTGTCCCCCTGCAGTGCACAAGGTTTTGTACATCTAAGAAGGATTTTGTCAGAAAGAGTGAACTAGAATAACCCCCAGTGTGCTTTATCAAGCACTTCCCGCTCGATGATACTCCTCTGGGTTCTCCAAATTTTGCCACAGATTTGCGGCATTCCTTATAAGGGTAGTTTCCCTTATATGGTATTATTCTGTACCCTTCATGTGGTTTTGTTGTGCTTTCGTGTGGTGTTATATTCCATTTTTTGTGTGGTGTTACATTCTTATGCATGCGACTAGGTCACCCATGTGTTGCGACTAGATCAATTTTGCAATTAGTTTGCTTTCTTCCTTATTTCCAGATTCTTATAGGTACGTTTTAGCTAGCTTCTCCTTTTGTCTCTTTCCTAAAGATCTCTGGAGCTTTGTCCCAAATAAGACCTATTGGCACTGGAGTTGGGGCAGACATAATTTGCCCCTCCAAATGTGGCTATTTTAGGTGAAGACCTAGCCTCATCTTTTGCAGAAGTCAATAGAGACAGTGTAGGTTTCGCTGTGGCCGTCCTAAACAGCGGTCACGGCCCTGGGTTTATACCCGGATAGTAACATGCTGCACATAGCTTTCTAGGGCTCTTTCAGTTCCTTGATTGGCCAATGAGTCCATCGGCTCCTCCAACAATCTATAGTGATATTTTTTGGGAATTATTCTATTAAATTTGGTGCAGCAGGTCATTAATCAGGGCACTTGCCATTACTGCTATATTATTATGAATCACTGTACCTTCCCAGTGCATATTTAATTATTTTATATTTGTATTAATTAAACATCAATTATTTTGCAAGAGCATCCACAATATTACTACATCTATATGGCTACATTACTCAGCTGTCCCAGGAAAGTGAAACATAAAATATATGTTTTTTTTTAAATGACAAGATTCGTGCACTCCAAGCTAGTCCCACACCCATTCTTGCCATGTTCCAGGCCACGCTGCTTTGAAAAAATGGTAGTTATGTAGTAGCCGGGTGCCCAGCTATTATTTGGGCGCCCGGCTACTAGAATAGCGTACAGGGCTATTCTCCGTAGTGAAATCGCATTGCATTGGATCGCACGCCGTGTATGGTGCCGTGAGTATGATTCCAAGTGGTGTCTTGCGGTGACTCTCTGCCTTTTATTTCTCCATTTTCAGGCCCCCCACATCCGCTAAATATTTTGGGTGTGGACCCCTGAGTCAGGGTCCACAAAATTGAACCTGTGATTGACCCTGGAATGTTCTTAGCCTGCCTGCTGCAGTTCCTGGGTATTATACGCCCTCCAGCAGTCCAAATATATAACAGACCAGGAGCGACATGAGCGTTAATAGCAGCAATCAGGGTAGTGGCGTCTCGCCTTTCAACAGCGGTCAGGAAGCAAGCCCCTGTCTCCCTGCATATACTGCCAAAAACCCATTGCTGGGCCAGCATGCTCCCAATTTTGTATTTGCGCTTTACAAATAGGCTCTCATCTACCTTCACCACCATGCCAGGGCCTCCAATTTGTGTCTGCAGCTGGGACAAGAGATCGATGTTGCACGCCTCCCTCATGAGACCGTTGTACTGCACCATTGTCTTTATAGACATGTGCAGCTCCCTCTCGTCAGCTCCTGTGCCCAAGAATAGACAAAATGGACCACGCTGACCTTCTTCCGACAAGACTTAATGTGGCAGCGCTATATCCCTTCCTTTAGAGACAGCCTCATCGGATGGCCATTCACGCAAGTCTGAGTAATGGGCAGCAATTGCTTTTGCTGAAAAAACAGCACAGCCTCCTCCTCTGATGTAGGCAGGGTGAACATGGACATTTGCTCTTGGGGAAAAAAAAGTTGTTTCAAAATATGAATATGGGCGCTTGATATGAAAAGAGAGAAGCTAATACTCCCCTGTAACGTGGGATGAATCCTGATGAGTCTCTTCACTCGCTGCTATAACAATAACGCAGTTCTTTTAAATATATATGCACTTTAATACAAAAAGCCAAAACATTTGCTGCTAAATGGATTCTAATATTTTTAGGTCAAAATTCCTTGAGCAGAGATATCCATGAATATATGTCAAAGTGAGAAATGGGTCACACGACCGGAAATGATGTTACACATGGAATGCATGAACTGGAGTCTACATCCGGAAAATGAGAGCAGAACACATGACCAGAAGTGACGGGAAACACTGCCGGAACACACACGGCCATGTGGGATCGGTATAGACACCCGGAAGTGATGCAGCGGATGGGAGCCGCTGCCGGAAGTCACGTGGTCGGAGGCCCCACGAGGCTAGAAATGAACAGGAGCCTGGATAGTGTAAAACACACTGAGAACCTTCAATAGACGGTTTTGCGGTATACAGCACTGCAATTAGGCTGAGAGAAGAAACACATGGGATACCAATTAGAAGACTATCTATATCCGGAAAGCAAAAGGGAGCAGATACACCTTGATAAAGAACCACTGGGGTTTCCTTTGCACATATGGAGACAAACGGCTGGTGGAGCGGAAAGGACTTGGACTACAAGTGGACAAGGAAACGGGGCCCCATTCACCTTGATCCACAAGCTCGACATCATTGTGTCCAGCCCTGACGGGTTCCACACAGCTAAATAGCTCCATTGTGGTCAATTTGTTTTAATTGTCATGTTCACAATAAAGGATGCTTGCTTTTATTATAAATAAAGTATCCATAGTTTATTTTACCTCATCCACCAGTGAGAGGAAACAAGAACAAAATAACCTTATTCTATGCAATCAAAAATTCACCATTTTGTGAGTATATTGATTAGGGGGATCACCCCGATATTTACAAGCCTGACGTAGTTCCTGATTTCTGAGTGAGGATATGAGGTTTTAAAGTGCTCATCTTGTGAGTGTCACTGAAAGGGGAGATACCCCGATTGAAAAGAATCTGCTGATACTCTAATATTGACGTGTGTATTAGATTTATATGGTCATTGAAGTGTTAAAACAGGATTACACAAGGGGAACGGCCCTCTTTCTCTCCCTTCTTGTCTTTTCATATATACAAGTCGAGTGAAGAGACTTATCAGGATTCACCCCACGTTACAGGTGAGTATTAGCTTCTCTCTTTTCATATTAAGCGCCCATATTCATATTTTGAAACAACTTTTTTCCCAAGTGCTATTACAGGGAGACTAAGTGGTCCCCTTTGTTTTAAATAGAATACAGGCAGCTTATGGCGCAGACTAATTTCAACCCAACCTACAGATTACCATGGACATTTGCTCACCTGCCATGCCTGCGCCTTGCACGCTGGTCACTGTCACACTGTGAGAACTCTGAGAAGCATCCATCACTGTCAGTTAATCACCTCAGAGTGATTGACCGGGAGCACTTACGCAAGTTCTGACTGACTATGCTATTTCTGTAGCTTAAGCTTATTCTGAAAGCAGAGCTACGGTAATTGACAAACATCTATCAGTACTCTATGCATATAAACTAGTGGAATCGCATTGCATGGATCGCATGCCACTAAAACGGGACATGCGATTTTAATTGGGCGCCCGGCTACTACATAAGTACCAAAAAAAATTGATGCAACTTAACTATACCGTTTATAAGCAGCATGGTTGCTTCCTCGTAGCACTCAAATACTAGTCTTGGCAAATCTTTATTAAAGTTGCATGTTCTGCCCATGTTTGTGTGAGTGTCCAATGAATGCTCCTTCCTCCCGTAGGCAGGAACCTCATGCTGGTGTTTTGCACAGTGATAATATTAGCCTCTTTTATACTTATTGGGGCAGATGTATTAACCAGCGTTAAGTGCAAAAATGCACTTAACACTGGTTAACTGGGAGGGATTACGTCTGTCCCTAATGTATTACTAGCGCACCTAACGTGCGCTAGTGACAGCCCACCGAGTTACGCTCGGCGGGGCTGTCCCTGCAATCCCCCCCAGGGATTAACGGCCGGGGCGATGTATTAACAGCCTTCAAGGCGTTAATTTGCCCCGGCCGCTTCGCCAGCTCAGGGCTAGCGTTGTCCTATCCCCCACTATGGGGACAACGCTAGCCCTGCGTCTGGCTTGGGCTGCGCTGGAGATCTCGCGGTTTTTGCGAGATCTCGCGCATGCCCAGTAAGCCGGGCAGGGGGGGCGACGGGGAGTGCGCATGTGCGGGGCGGCGAGGGAGCCGATAAGGAGAGCCGTTAACGCTGGGCATAACGGCTCTCCTTATCGGCTTGGGGGATGTTAATACATCTCCCCATAACGAGTGCCCGCTTCTCCTCGTTATGCAGGAGAAGCGGGACTCGTTATTTCACAAACGTAACAAGCTTAATGATACATCTGCCCCATTGCCTTTTATGGAATTACAATCAGATGTTGCATGATATTGTCAGGGACACACAGGATAGTAGGACTATACATAAGATAAGGATTAGTTTAAATCATATATAAGTTATACAGTGTACAGATATTAGGGTATATTCAATGCCAGAGGTGAGGGGATTTGTCTGGCGATGATGACTTATTTTGGATGAGGATTGCCAAAAACAAGCCATCCTCCCCGTCTAACCCCCTCGCCGGCTGCTCTCTGTATTCAATGTTCTGGGGAAATCAGAGGATGGTGAGGATTCGCTGGAACGGCAAGGTTCGCCGCAAATGCAGCAAGCCCGCTGCATTTTGTGGCGAGCCCTGTCATTATGACGGCCGCACTTGCCATTTCCACCTCGCTGCAAAGAACCAGCAAGGTGGAATGGCAACTGAAGGGGATGCCGTTGAATACTCTGACGGCAAGCTATCGGTACTGCTCTTCATATAGCTTGCCACCAGAGGCTTGGCGGGACCATTGAACATACCCCTTGATGTAGTACAGTATGTCAGCAGTGTGTAAGTTCATGACCTACTGTGTAGTTATTGCCCCATGTAGGCGTTTACTATGTTGCCACCTGTTTTTTAATTGACCTTCTCTATTGCTGTGGGAGTGTGTTTCTCTGCATGCAGCAGAAAGCAGGACCACTCTCTTCTAGTATACTCTGTCCAGCTTTTTCCATGATTTTGTGCAATAAAAAGTTGACTGGCATGACCAAGGAGCACTCAGTCTCATAGAGTCTGTCATCTGTCATCTATAGTGGTGCATGCATGGGGGCCTTCTGATATAGAACACCCCACCACCGATGGGCCAATTTTTTTTAAGGGTGTGATGGGCTGCAGTGTGATTAAGGGCTACTTTGACTATTAAAGAGCTAATGTGATTAAGAGGAGTGGGGTCCCCCGTATCATCAGTGAAGGGCTATGTGCAACAGCACTGTGAATCTGTCAGTGCTTGGAAAATCATAAAAATCATGGGGCAAAAAGTTTATGAGAATGCACCTGAAATGCAAACAATATTTTATCATGTTAAAATAAACATTAACTCAAAGGAAAACTTTGCTGCCGAAAAAGTTAAATTGTGAACATGTCAGGCATCCGTAACCTCATATGATTGTGCAACAATTCTGACACTAATAAAGGTTTCACCTTTAAAACAGACAAATTAGTTTCCCCAAACAGTTGTACCTTAAGGCTTAAGAACATACATACAGTTGATGTACATTAAGGCTGAAGAACAAACACACATTAGCCGCAAGACGCGTGAGCGCATCCTGTGGCAAGGTTGAGCTGCAGGAGCAGGTTTTGGGGGACAGACTGCACAGCGCTCTGGTAGCAGCATTGGCAGTTTATGGTAAATGTTTATAACTTAAAGTGAAGCCTTGAAAATTATAGTACAATTTCTTCTATTGTTATGAGTAAGTTATGGTAAAAGTTGTGAAATGTAAAACTGTTTTTAAATGTTATTATGCTTCTATTGTTTCCTCATGTTATGCAATGCATGGGAGATGCATAATTACAGCGGGGATGCATGTGGCACCCCAACACAGCGATTAACTTTTATTTGTAAACAAGCAATACAATATGCATTTGTAAATTAATAATTTGTCAGAAAGGGAGAACTTAATCTTTCAAATTGTACTTCATTTATAGATTTTGGTTAAGTATAAAGGGAGAAAAACAAAGCGTTACAGAAAATCATCTTCTAGAAATAATATATGATTGTTAAGTCAAACCTAGTTAAAAGCACTGTAGTATCTTCCCATTTGTAAGGCCTCAACCACCAGCATAGCTACACTGAAGTGACCATACTGTATATCATACTGAAAATTAACTAATTGTAAATTAAATATAGCAAAAGTAACCATAGGCGTGCGCAGCACATTTCATTAGGGGGTGCGCCATCAAAGGGGTGTGCCTAGAACCACCTACTGGGCATGTCTAACACCACCCAATGGGTGTGTCTAATACTGCCAATCAGGTATTACTCTGTGTAACAGTAAAGGCAAATAAAGTCCAAAACATATATGAATTACACAGGTATGTAGTGATAATGGCCTGGTACGATTAACAATGCAAAACACATATAATTGATTGATGGACACTTATTTTAATGGAATACAGTTCTAAATAGCAGAAGACTTTGTTAAAAGGTATTACTGGTATTGCTAGTGGCAGGGAGTTGTTCATAAGGGTTGGCATAGCATTACGGGATGCCTGTACACCACTAACACTCAATGTGCTCACACTTATGAGAGTAACACACTGTTGGCCCAGAGACCAGTGGGCATAAACAACGGTCTTGTCTGTTTGAGGAAATCAGTTTAGGGGTGCCCTCTCTTCATGGGCACAACAGCCAGGAAAACAGCACACCAGTCCATGGTTTCTGTGCAATTTAGCTATTCCTAGTTTTATTGTGCAGTTCATAGAACGACAAATAAAAATACATCTTAGCCCAACATAATAAAATCCCTCTACCCCAAACACAGTCATAGTATTTACTTAGTCAGTAAAATATAGTGTCTCATAACAGGAGGATTGGGAGAATGTCATGTGGTCATATGAGAGCAATATAGAACTTTTTGGTATAAACTCCATGTGCCATGTTTGGAAGAAGAAGTATGGTGAGTGGCATCTCAAAACCACCATACCCACTGTGAAGCATGGGGGTGGAATCAGATTGACTGAACTGTATTAAGGAGAGGATGAATGTCGCCATGTATTGTGAGAATTTGGCCAAAAATCTCCTTCCCTCGGTAAGAGCATTGAAGATGGAACGTAGCTGGGTCTTCCAGCATGATAATGACCCCAAACACACCACCTGGATAACTAAGGAGTGTCTCCATAAGAAGCATTTCCAGGTCCAGGAGTGGCATAGCCAGTCTCCTTACCTCAACCCAATCGAAAATCTGTGGAGAGAGTTGAAAGTCCGTGTTGCCCGGCGACAGCCCTAAAACATGACAGATCTAGAGAAGATCTGCATGGAAGAGTGGGCCAAAATACTTGCTTCGGTGTATGCAAACCTGGTCAAGAACTACAGGAAACATTTGACCTCTGTAATTGCAAACTGAGGTTATATTATAAAGTATTGAGTTTAACTTTTTGATTGTTAAAATATTTATTTTCCGCAAGACTATTCAAATAAATTGTTTACAATGTGATTTCCTGTTTTTATTTCACAATCTGTCTCTCACAGTTGAAGTGTACCTAGAATGGAAATTACAGACCTCTCTCATCTTTTTACGTGGGTCACCTTGCACAATCAGTGGCTGTCCAAATACTACTTTGCCACACTGTAGGCTTCTAGTGGAACAGGTCATGGGTTCTAATACAGGGCGTGACACTTGCAAACATTATGCTTAGAATAAAAAGAGTGTGTCATTTATTGTCCTGCTAGGAGGGGGAGTCCACCACAAAAGCGATATGGACAGAATTTAATTAAAGCTCCATACAAACTAATTTGCCAGAAAACACCAAGATTGGCAAATTCGTCACTGCTCTTCACAGATGAAAGCAGGTTCACACTGAGCATGTGACAGATGTAGCAGAGTCTGGAGATGCCAAGGAGAATGTTCTGCTGCCTGCAACATCCTCCAGCATGATTGGTTTGGCAGTGAGTCAACTTGCACAATCAGTGGCTGAAAAAAAAACAGGTGAAAACAAAGAAGCTACAGTATAAAACTGCTTTTATTTGAGCTACAGTAGTTGAGTATCTGAAGTATCACATTTGTGGGTTCGATTATACTCTTGAGATGGCAAGAAAACAGAACTTTCATGTGACACTTGACAGTCTATTCTTGTTCTTCGAAATGAAGGCTATTTCATGCGAGAAATTGCCAAGAAACTAAACAATTCCTACAATGGTGTGTACTACTCCCTTCAGAATGCAGCACAAACAGACTCTAACCAGAGTAGAAAGAAAAGTGGAAGGCCCCGGAGCTCAACTGAGCAAGTACAGTCTCTAGCTTGAAAAATAGATGCCTCACAAGTCCTCAGCTTTATTAAAGGGTACCCTCAAAATGCCAGTGTGAATGTCTACAGTGAAGAGGCGACCCTGGGATGCTGGCCTTCCAGGCAGAGTTGCAAAGAAAAAGCCATATCTGAGACTCACCAATAAAAGGAAAAGATTGGCAAAAAACACAGAGGAAGATTGGGAAAAAAATGTTATGGACAGACAAATCGAAATTTGAGGTATTTGGATCACACAGAAGAACATTTGGGAGACGCAGAACAAGTGAAAAGATACTGGAAGAGTGCCTAACCATCTATCAAGCATGGTGCAGGTAATTTGATGGTCTGGGGCTGCTTTGGTGCTGGTAAAATGGGAGATTTGTACAAAGTAAAAGGGATTTTGAATAAGGAAGGCTATCACTTAATTTTTTTAACACCATGCCATACCCTGTGGACAGTGCAATTTCCTCCTCCAACAGGACAATGAACCAAAGCTCACCTCCAAATTATGCAAGAACTATTATGGGAAGAAGCAGGCAGCTTGTATTCTGTCTGTAATGCAGAGCCATCTTAACCGCAGTGTGGGCCCCTGGGCAAAGCAATGCACTGGGGCCCTTACCCATTCTCCCCTCCTAGGGGTGGGGGGTGCTATCAGCAGCAGCTTTGATGTCCCATGGGTGGCAGGGGGTGCTCTATCTTCCACTCAACATGTAGGACCTGGAGCAGTAACTTCTGCTAATTACTCCTTTACTGCACAGGTGGTGGGAGGGAGAACACTAATGTGTGGAAGGGGGCACTGAGCTGTATGAAGGGTCCCTTGTAAATGACTTCCAGGGAGGTAGGGGGTGTTTTATACGCAGGGGAGAGTTGGATAACGGAGTGGGCTTAATATTTGTCATTTTCCGGTGGAAGGGCAGCTTGTTTGACTGCAGATATCGCCATTATCTGGAAATAGATTTCTTAGCCTTCAATAGTATAAAAACCTAGAGTCCCAACTTTCAGGAGGTGCTGGGAACTTGGGGATCAGAGATCAGGAGCCAGAGCAATCCATTGACAAAAATATAAAACTATACCAGACATTTGGAGCTGGAGCAGGGACCGGCTGCTGGAAGGCTGATATCTATGGTTCTGGGTATGATAGCGACAAGCCGCTTATGTCGACAGAAAGGGGAGAGTCCCAGCTTTTGTAATATACTCTCAGAAAAACTCTAAGTCAGAGAGAACCTGAGAAATATGACTGGGAATTGCAATTAACAGGTCAGATGTGGACTGCTGCTTTGAAGTTGGATATCTCCAGTTCCCCAGGGCCGATTTTCAAAATTCTGGTATCCCTGGAAAAAGGGGATCATCAGTTATCAGCATAGGGCCCTTATACACCTGGGGCCCCTGGGCAAGTGCCCATTAAGCCCATACGAAAAGACGGCCCTGCTGTAATGGAGTGGCCAGTGCGGTCACCAGATCTCACAACCCCATTGAGCTGTTGTGGGAGCAGCTTGACTGTATTGTAGGGAAGAAGTGCCCATCAAGCCAATTCAACTTGTGGGAGGTGCTTCAGGAAGAGTTTGGTGAAATCTCTTCAGATTACCTCAACAAATTAACAGCTAAAATGCCAAAGGTCTGCAATGCTATAATTGCTGCAAAAGGAACATTCTTTGACAAAGGTAAAGTTTGAAGGACAAAATTATTATTTAAAATAAAAATCGGTACTTGTGCAGTTTCACAGCGGCAAGCTACGCTATGCTGTCAGCTTAGCCTAACGGCAGCCTAGCGTAGTTAGTGTAGTGTCCCAGCGGCAGCCCTGCATAGTCAACGTAGTGTCCCCGTCAGGCAGCATAGTCACCGTATTGTCCCCGCGAGCTGCAGCTCTGTCAACCGCATCCCTGGCAAGCCTAGTGAGCACCTCTCACACAGTGTCGGTAACCGCCAGATTCCCTGCGCTGGCAGACGCTGGCAAAGAGGCAATCATGTGGGCACCAGCAGAGAGGCACTCCATCTGGCAGTAATTCGTGTGGCAGGGTACGGCAATCCCTGCCTGTGTCCACTTCAGGGAGATGGTCAGGGTTAAGGGTTAGGTAGCGCGTGGTGCAGTGGGCAAGTGTATCTCATGCACAATAAAGGACGCATTTGCCAGTGCTCTATATTACATACTGGCAAATCCCTCCATTTCAAACCCCCACTATCCACGTGCATGGCGAGCACACGCGGTATTTGTCCTCCCTACCTGTTCATACCCACACTATCCATGTCGGTGTGGAGTTGATTTTCTAAAGTGTGGCGAGTGCAGCGAACCACCAAGCCCAAAGCATGGCGAGCGGGCGCGTAAAACAAGCTTGAAGCGTGGCGAGCTTGGAATACACATCAAGTAGTCCACGGCCCCCGCCATGCTTCGGGCTAATTTTACACGTCCCCTCGCAGGGCCATGCTTCAGGTTCCATGGCTCGCTGCGGTCGCCACACTTTATAAAGTCTACTCCACGTGGACATGGATAGTGGGGATATGAACAGGTCGGGAGGATGCATACCACGTCCCCTTGCAGGGCTCCTGTGCTTGCCACGCTTCGGGCTGATGTGGATATTGGGGGTGTTTCAGGAACACATTCACACCTGTCATGTCAGGCAGGTTAAAAATGGTCAATGGTTCCCACACAATGTAATAAGTGCTGACACAACTTCGACTGACTACGCTAACTGTATGATGCTGACTGACTAGGCTAACTGTATAAGCTCCGGTTATGCGTAAATGTACACACAGTCGCAGACACAAGCTAACTACACTGGCCATTGGAACAGTATGCTGATTTTGACAGGGACACTACCAGTGGCGTAACGATGGTGTTGCAGCCCCAGCTGTGGCTTGGGGGAGCCAGTGGTCTCGGGAGCACTGAAAATGACCTGTACGAATACACAGTTAGCTGTCACTCAGTAGTAGGGGCTGCTGTGGCTGTATACTGTAGCTGCATACCGTAGCTGATAGCCCTTACCCTCCCCAGTCTCCTCGCCTCCTCTGTGCCTGAGGGTGGGCAGTGTCATTACCCGCACACACTTCCGCTAGTATACCCTGGTGATGGACAGCTACAGTATGTCAGCGACACAGACGGGATGTCCTCCCTTTTGTACCGCATGTCATTCTCATGTTTTACTGAAGAAAGGGAGGAGGAGGGACTGGGGGTGACCACAAATTTTTTGGCAGGGGGAGCTAAGTTTATAGTTACACCACTGGACACTACGCTGACTACATAACTGCCGCAGTGACACAAGTACCTAAAAATCATTATTTCTAACCTTGCCAATGTCTTGACTATAAGTTCTTATCATTTTCCAACTAATTTGATAAATAAAAGTCTGCATTCATGTAAAACACGAAATTGTCTGGGTGACACCAAACTTTTGAATGTTAGTGTATGTAAATCTGTGCTGGAGAACAAGACATATAATCAATTCATCATTTGGAATTGTGTTTAGAAAACCTCAAATGAGGAAAAAATACACAAAGATACATTTCCCAAAATTGAATTATTCCTACATTTACAAGCCCTTTCTTTTCCTGAATAACAATAACAGTAAACCTGCAAACGTAAATTATGTATGATGCAAACCACTATTTAAAATTCTGTACATTTTAACACTTTGCAAAAGTGACAAACTTTTATTTATAGTATAGGTACATTAATTGCAAAGGAAAAGCCTATCAGATATTATTAAATTGTACCTTTCACACAAGATAGTGGGTGGAATGTAATTCCGCCTGAGTTCAGTGGCAGTGCGGGATGCCAGCCAAACTCAGACTTTTTTTAAAGGGGCAATCACTAACAAGGAATGGTTTTGCCTTGTAAGTGATTACCCCTTTTAAAAAAGTCAGAGTTCGGCTGGCATCCTGCACTGACCCTGAATTCGGGCGGCATTACATTCTGTCCAGTGTTTGAGACTATGATTTATTTCATATACACACATATACAGGTTGATTAAAACATGAAAAAAAGTTCATATACTATCTCAGATACTGAATTTGAATGCAAAGCAATCATTCTCTTGCACATATTTAGTGCCAGTTAATTATCATTTCCCCAGTAGTACCAGTTACATATCTTGTCCTCTGTAGTGCCACTTACATATCATGTCCTCAGTAGTGCCAGTTACAGATCATGTCCCCAGTAATGCCAGTTACAGATGTTCCCAGTCGTGTCAGCTTCAGATGTCCCTAGTAGTGCTCTTAGCAATAACAACAAAATAAGTACATTCTGGAAACCATGGTTTTCAGAATAATTTGGATAACCGATATCTGAATAAATGATTCTCAGCCTGTAATGTAATAGTGACTTAAAAAATCTAATTGAAATTTTTTTATACAGTTGAGTATCCTTTATCCAAAATGCTTGAGAACATGAGAATTTTGGATAATGGATTATACCGTATTTCAGAATATTTTTATATTTCAATGATGTATCTTGAAGAATCTTGCATTCATGCTGTATAAAAACATAAATATATTTTCTTTGTGCATAAAACAAGGGTTCAAAACGGAAGCGGTACATCTGTCAGAATGAACTTAGGTCTACAGTCATTAGGTCGACCCCACTAGGTCGACTGGCAGGAAGGTCGACCTGACTTAAGGTCGACATGGGGCAAGGTCGACATGACTTAAGGTCGAATTTGCATAAAGGTCGACATGAGGAAGGTCGACTGGTCATAAGGTCGACATGGGTTTTTCACTGTTTTTTGATCCGAATGTCGACACAGTCGACATGGACACAGTTGGCAATGAGAATCGAACCCTCGCATCGCTCGCTTCGCTCGCAATGCTTCGGGCACGGTGCCTCGCTGCGCTCGGCACACTATTTTATTCTCCCACCACGCCCTAGTGGATGGTAGGGCATGAAATACCGCCTGTCGGCAGATGTCGGCTCAAAAAACAGTGAAAAACCCATGTCGACCTTATGACCAGTCGACCTTCCTCATGTCGACCTTTATGCAAATTCGACCTTAAGTCATGTCGACCTTAAGTCAGGTCGACCTTCCTGCCAGTCGACCTAGTGGGGTTGACCTAATGACTGTAGACCTAAGTTCATTCTAATAGATGACCGCTTCCCTTCAAAACATGAAACAAAGTTTGTGTACAATCTCAGGTACTGAATTTGAATGCCAAGCAACCATATTGTTTTGCACATATTTATGGCCAGTTATATATCTTGTCCTCAGTAGTGCTGTTACAGATGTCCCCAGTAGTGGCAGTTATATATCATGTCCTCAGTAGTGCTGTGTTACGATCCAGGGAGTAACTCTGGTAACTGAATGCCGCCCAGACTGAACGGTGCCGCTATCCTCTAACCTGACTCTATTGGCCCTCGCTGACAGGTGACCGTCTACTGTGGGATGCTAGGCTTCGTCTGTAGCCGCCACGTTTTAATGGGCGAGTTAAGCCCGCCCTAGCTCTGGTGCAGCCAGGTGTTAGGATGTGACAAGCCCACGATGACTGCCAAGGATAGGTCCAAGAGGAGAATCTAAATAAACTAATAAACCCCAGATAAAGGAGGAAAATGCTAACATACAAATCCCTTTAATAACACAAGTACGGGAAAGAGGATAAATGTACACAGGTATATTTAGATAATGATACAGTGAATACAGCGACTCCTTCGCAACCAAAGCCAAGCGACCTTGTCGCAAATGGAAAAGTAAATACTGCGACTCCATTGCAACCAAAACCAAGCGACCCTGTCGCAACCAAACTTAAGCGACTTTGTCGCAAAACGGTAACGTAGTGCACAGCCCCACTTTAAGGGGTTAATACCCCAAAACAACCAAGGAGGAATAATGCCCAACCTTCGCTAGGGCAAATGCAAGTCTGTCACCTAGCCGTAGCTACCAGACTACTCATGACACCAGATGGCAGATGGAAGAAGGTTGTCCCAGGGAGTACATGTGGAAGGCAGGCTCACGTCTAAAGGTAGCAGCTTGAACGTCTCTCCAGCAATCCTGCTGAGGGCACAGGATAACTATTACTGGCGTTTGATGTCCTGTCCTGCCCCCTTAAGAGACCAATCAGAGGGCAGCCAACCGAACAGCCCCTAATAAAGAAAATGCCGACAGCTGGCTGGGCACAAATGTAAAAGCGTCCTGGCCAATGTTCCCTCTAATTTTACAAAGGCTGTGTGCGGCTAAAGATTTTGGCTGTGCAAATTTGGAAGGAAATTTACATTTTTGTGCGTCACTTATTTATAACAGGAAAATGACGTTCAGCATTTGTGTTAATATTACTTCAAAATGATATTAAACATTTAAACATTCAAAACACAGCACACAATGTAGTTAATGGGTGAAACATACATTAATTGAGTCCACAACTGCAAAAGGGACCACTGCTGCTTTGTGCGCTCTGTTGTACTGTCTGTGTGCACGCTCGTTGAGTTGTGTGCGTGCGCACGCACAGCTTAGAGGGAACACTGGTCCTGGCTGCTTAGTAACAGCCAGGACTGATATCCGTGCTACCTAGCATCTACCGGTTGCCTGGCAACCGGCTGGGAGTTCCTGTGAACTCCCGGAAGCTGCGCGCTGGACTGGTTACTAAGCAACCCTGTCTGTCCGGCGCACAGACACCGCAGTACAGCGCATCTGCCTGTCTACCACCAAGCGCCGGGGGACCTCCAGCACCAGGTACAGGACACTGCGGCCACCGAGCCTGCACTGTTCCGTGCACCCACGGGTCCCCGAGTCCTAACATACAGATGTCCCCAGTAAGTTTTTATCAAAACAATTAATTTTTTACTTTCTGGAATGTATGGTTTTCTGAATAATTTGGATAACGGATATTTGGAGAAGGGATACTTAACCTGTATTTAGAATGTCCCTGAGGATAATGACAGTTTACGGTCCAAATTCATACCCATTACAGCTTTATACTACATAAATAAGAGTATATGTATATAAAAGGTGTGAAACTTTATTACATACATTAAAATTATATGGCTACGGAAGACAGAACAGCCATCTAGTCAGTGATGCCACTTGAATTAATGCAAGTTCACTTTGTACAACATCTGCATGGACCAATTAATTGCTATAACAGCAATGATTGAGAATTGAGAAGTCTGACATATATACAATATAGCCTTTAAAAAACCCCAAATATAAACAGTGCTGTAGATAAACTGAAACATAGCTACAATAGTTAGATACATCCTCAATTGTTAAATTTAAATGGGCGCCTCCCATTGTACAGCCAGTGAGAGACGGATTTAGCATGTCATCACACCCTTTTCCATGTAATTGTACTAATTTTTTGCTTCTTGTTTTGCCATCAGGGATTAAAAATAGTAGATTAACATTTAACAGTTTTGCAAGAGTTAAAAAAAGAAAGAAAACATACTGTATACGGGTGGATATCCCTTATCTGTATATCCCATATCTGAAATATTCAGAAAACTGTAGGTTTTTAGAATATTTTTGTTGTTGTTGTCGCCCCCCCTGCCTCTTTTTTAATACTTACCTCGTTCCCCGGTGTCCACGGTGGTCATCAGAATCCTCTTCAGGGGCAACCCTGGTCCCAAGGTTGCATTGTGCCGGCGCACCGGCGCAATGCATCCTTGGGACCAGGGATGTCACTGGAGAGGATTTAGATGGCTGCCATGGATGCCATGGGACACCTTGGACATTGGGGGACCATTGGGGCACTGCCAGGCGACCAGGTAAGTATGAAAAAAATTCAGGAATCTGCAACAATCCAAAATGCTTGTGGTCCCCAGCATTTTGGATAAGGGATACTCAACCTGTAATACAAACTAAATAACTAAAGCAATTAATCATTTTAAAAATTAATTTAAATTAGTCAAGAGGGCACAATAAACGGCACAGTTAAACAAGCTATGAACAACACCCACAGTTTGTATATGCTTTAACTTCTTTTATGTGCATATGGATGTATTCATGCATTTTGTAGCCAAAATAGTACGAAAGTGCATATTTGAAATAACACATACAGTATCTACAAGTTCTGTAATATTCAATTTACAGTCATAAAATACATACTGTAGCTTGATTTGGCACAGTAGGAATTTAGTATCCTGAGGAAACCAATAAAATGTACCATAGATAATACAACCATAGTAAAACAGTATATTTCAGAGGAGCAGAATGTTGCATGACCAAAGGGTGAATACATTAAGTACCTTATTCAAGTTGGTACGCTCCCGTGCAAATTAGCATGGGAGCGCAATGTTTTTCTTGTGCACATGTGCTGTGTGCTCGCAGCCACGGTGAACAGAGTGTTTGCCGGGTGCTTGCCCCCAACAGTGCGCATAGGGAACGTGGTAATGCCCCGATGATGGGTGCCGGGGGTGGGAAGCTGACATCACGGGGCCAAATGTGAATGATGTAGAAGGTATACGCAAAACTAAGACACTCTCAGATGTTTAAGCTTTGGTTGTGTTCTGGAGGGGAACATGGCAGGCAGCTGACATCAGATGAAGTCAGCTGCCCGGCATCGGCATCACTGGGTCATTACCATGGACCAGCATTTTCACCATGAACACCCATCAAATGCTAAGCGTTCCCAAAAATGCTCTGTTTCTGGACAGCCATGCCAGGGACAGTTGCAGAGTTGCAGGGCTGCAGCACAGTCCAAAATTCAGATTGGGGAGCCCCACCAACTGCCAACCCAAACACGGGACTCACTGGCAGATGTGGCTCCCCTATTTGAAATTGCAACAGTGGTGCAGTCCCACCTCTGCAACTGTTGATGTCCAGGAGTAGAGCATTTTGTCCCTCCTGGAATGGGTCATATTGGGAGGTATGCAGCTACCCACTGCCACCCCATGCCCGCTGCCCACACTGGTGAGTGCGAATGCCATGCAATCACTCTGTTCTGCCACTATTGCAAGATGAGGACACTTGAAAATAAAATATAGAAGAGAAACATTATCAACTAGGGTGGCCAATCTCAGGATCAGTGGGATACTGTGATTAAACCCTAATTTCAATCCCAGGATTGAAATTTCTCCCAGGGCCCGGGATTAGGGCGGGATGTATACATACATCGCCGCCCTTCGCACTGCAGCCGCCACGATGCTGCCGCATATGTACTAACATATGCGCCCAGCATCGGGTTGCGGTGACGGAGACCCCCGCGATACCTGTGATGTGGGCTGCGGGGGTCTCCGTCACCTCCCGGCGGTTGGCAGCGTCCCCCTGCGTCTCCTCCTCCCCCCTGAAGCCGGATGTCCTCCCGGCTGTCACACCAGGGGGAGGAGGAGATTTTGGAGGACGGGGGGGGGGGGGCGCGCGGACATCGTACGGCGGAAGGCGAAAGAAGCCCATAGGCTTCTATAGGGTATCGCCACCCAGTGAGTGGCGATACCCAGCCTTGCGAAAACGGGGCGGACGGGGATTGATACATAGGAAAATGCCGTTAAACTGGGGTTTTACGTCATTTTCCCTTCAGTAAATCTCGCCCTGTGTCTGTGCATGTGCAAATCTAATGCTGGACAGTGCTGCCTGACTGCTTCTGACACCAGTGGTGAGGCTCTGCAGCAGTGGAGCTACACTTTTGGGGGGGGATTAAAATTTGTGAGTACATTGACAAACTCAATCCCGGGAACCCCCTGAGATTGATCTTTTTTCAATCCTGAATCCTGGGCATCCCCAATAATAACTATAATGTTATGCATTGCAGATTGATTTATTAGCGCTATCATTATAACCTCCTATGACTTCCCCATAAAAGAATACTGCATACAATTATTTCTTAACATTTTCATTATTCAAAACTGTAAGGGAAATAAAAAATACAGCGTATTTTCTTATAGATAATGCGTCATTCATTGTAATTTTATCCCTACAAGGATATACTGTACAATGAACCAAATCATAAAACTGTATTTTCATTTTATTGCTTTATACTATTTTCTGTGCTGCTAAATGTAAGTAATACAAAGGATTTGCAAAGTAGTTAAAAAAATCAGTACTGCTGGGTCCTTATAAGCATTCTTAATAATAAAGAGACTTTCCTGTTTCTCAAAGAGATATTTCTTGGCAGGCACAAATGCAGGTGGATTGTATAAGGATAATCAACAATAAATCATTTATACAGTATGTTTCACAACAAGACGAGCTGAAGGAGGAGAAAATCACTATTCATTCAGATTTGTGTACGGTCCAACTGTGTGGGATTATTTAGTAATGGGTCTTGGGATGTTGGCTGATTTTATTAGTTCTGGGTCTAAAGATTTTATGAATAAATCCCATTTTTGGTGGAACCTTTTTTGAGAAGGTGAAATGTTGAATTTCATTGATCTTATATCAAATAGAAGTTGGAGGAATCTATTTTTTAATTCACTAATAGAAGGTGCCGACGGTTTGATCCAGTGGATCAGTACGAATTTCTTAGATAAAGTAGAATTGTTAGGAGAGGGATGTTACTATTAGGGTGGGATAAGGAGGGCCAGTTTCAGAAATTGAGACATAGGCAAGCCAGGGGGTCAATGGTGACTGTTGAAGAAAATAATGCATTAATATATAGTACAACCTTTCTCCAGAACTTCAATATTTTGCTACATGACCAAAAGCAATGAAAATATTTAGCATTCATCATCCCGCATTTGACACCCTCCCCCATGGCTTCTATAGACATGTGTTTGTTCTGTGCTGGGGCTATATATATTCTATGTATTGTCTTGAAGTGTAGATAGTTTGACTGAAGCATCATCATTGAGGAGGAGAAATGACCAGTTACAGAATTCATGTCTATTTCAGTTGATAAATCAGTACTCCAGTGTGTAATAAGGGAGGCTGTCAAGTGAGGGGTCTTGTGCTCTAATAAGATGTTTATAAAGAATGCTGTTTTAAATTTGGTGGTTGTTAGGGTGTTGAGAACTGGGATTAATGGATGTAGTTCTAGAGGGGAGATCATATCAGGGATGAGAGGTGTTAGGAAGTGTCTGACCTGGAGATACATAAAAAAGTTGCAGTTCGGAAGGAGTATATTGTGCCTCCTGGGTCGAAAGTTTGGTTGCTAAGTCTACACCTTTACTTTTCCATGTGGGAATGTGTTGTTAGACATCAATGGGGGGACAAGAGGATTACCCCATATAGGAATGTATAGTGAAATTTTGGTTTTCTATGTAAGGATTTGTTTATTTGAATCCATGCGTTATACGTGCCCTGAAATAGGACATGATTGAGTATGTGAGTGGGAATCAGTTGTATATGTGGGATGCAGTCATTTTCCCCAATGGTCGGAATCCCGGCGTTCACAATCCCGACGCTGGAATCCCGACCGCCAAAATCACGAAACTTTCTCCCTGGCGAGCGCAGTGAGCCCGCAAAGGGGGGGGGCGCTCCACGTCCCCCCCATGTCAGGATTCCGGCGGTCGGGATTCCAGCGTCCGGATTTTGAATGCCGGGATTCTATCCGCCGGGATTCCATACCGAATCTGTGAATGAAGAAGGGCGCTGGGAGAGTAGGGATAGAATATTTCTATTTATAATTTTGGGTTGGTGTAAGTGGAGTTGTCCAATAGACAATCAGTTATTATCCTAAAGTAAGATGCCCAAGAGTAAAGTTGGTAGTCCGGTAGGGCCAGTCCACCCTCCATTTTAGGACTCATTAGCTTGGAAATGGACATTCTGGGTCCATTCCACAGGAATTTAGTTGTGAGTTTGTTAATATGTAGAATATCATGTTTAGGAATAATGGTAGGAATTAATTGGATCATATAGAACATTTATGGGAAAATAACGCTTTTCAGGACAGCAAATCTACCCAATAGGGACAAGGGGAGTTTCGTCCAGCTCTCCAATTGGGATACCAATTTGGTGAGCAAGGGGGGTAAATTAGATTTGTAAAGTTTATAGGGGTCATTGGTGATTAGGATCCCTAGATATTTAATGTGACTAGTCTGGATTTTAAATTTGGATATAACCTGGTGAGTGGAAAATATAATTGATGGGGGGAGAAAGAGGGAGTATATCTGTCTTGTCTACATTATTTTGTATCCGGATACAGTGCCAAATGAATCAATGATTTGCAAAATGTTTGGGATGGAGGAAAGGGGATTGGAGACGAATAGGATCATATCGTCAGCAAATAGGGCCAGTTTAAGCTCCTCTCGTCCTACTAAAATTCCAGAGAAAGCAGGGGAAGACCTGAAGGCAATGGCGAGAGGTTCTATTGCAATAGCAAATAGTAAGGGGGAGAGAGGGCAGCCCTGTCTTGTACCTCTCTGTGTAGAGAAGGGGGGGGGAGCCATTACAGGCTATCCGTGACATGGGATTAGTATAGATGGTCTTTAAAAAGGAAATAAACTCAGGGGGGGAAACAAATTTAGCCATGGTGTGGAAAAAATGTTGCCACAAGACCAAGTCAAAGGCCTTTTCTACATCTATGGCCAGTAGTAAATCAGGAGAGTCAGAGGAGACATTTGAAAAGTGTGATTGAGTGGCGGCCAGTAATTAGCAGATATTACAGGTAGAATGACGACCTATGATAAAACCTGTCTGGTCCTTATGAATTATGGAAGGGAGGGCAGGGTTCAATCTGTTAGCTAGAATCTTGGTGAGGAGTTTATAATCACAGTTAAGTAGGGAGATGGAGCCTGGTTTTGTTAAGTTTCTTCTTGGTTTTGGGAGGACTTTTATAATCGCAGAGTTAAAATGGGGAGGAAGTGTTTGTTGATTAGGATAAAATTAAAAACATTTGCCAATATACTGTAGGAGCTATTCTATCCGGGAACATTCTGTAAAAGTCCCCAGAGAATCCATCTGGACCAGGGGCTTTGGCGGGTTTTAGGGACTTAATGGCTTTATTAACATCTTCAAGGGTTATGGGATTGGTGAGTGTTGTACTAAATTGCGGTGAAAGTTTTGGATACAGAAGGGAGGAGCAATCCTGGTCTAATGACATTGAGTTTGAGGTATTTTCGCTGATATTTGGGGGAGGACGGGCTGTTGTGGGAATTGAATAAATCGAGGTATAGAAATCAGACATGACTTGGGAAATTTATGCACTTGAGGTAGTGAGAGAGCCGGATGGAAGTGTTAAGTGGTTTACTGACATAGCAAGGCGAGTGGAGTTCAAAATATTTGTTAATAATTTTCTGGTTTTGTTACCAAATTTATGATAACGATAATTTGAGATGAATTGGAGTTTATCTGACATGTCCTGTAGTGGATCCGATACGTAATCCCGGCGGTCGGGATCCCGGCGGTCGGAATCCCGACACTGGAATCCCGACCGCCGAAATCCCGACATGGGGGGGACGTGGATCGCCCCCCCCCCCCTTGCGGTCTCGCTGCGCTCGCCACGCAGCGGGCCCGGTGCCTCGCTACGCTCGGCACGCTATTTTATTCTCCCTCTATGGGTGTCGTGGACACCCACGGAGGGAGAAAGTTTCGGGATTTTGGCGGTCGGGATTCCAGTGTCGGGATTCTGAACGCCGGGATCCCGACCGCAGGCAAATTGACCGCATCCCCCTGTAGTGTGGCGTCAATACTGCCTTAGTTTGTAAGTAAGTATATCTATTTGTGGCTGAGGGTTGGGATATATATGCTGAGTAGGCTTCAGTTAGGTTTGTTGTTGAATATATGAAGAGGATAGTGATCTCTTTTGTTGTTTTTCATAGGAGATAATGAAGCCTCTCAGGACTGACTTTCCAGTCATCCAGTATAGGGAGGGGTTAGTAGCCAGAGAGGAGCTATTGTTTGAGTGGATGTCATCCCATATGGATTGTAGTTTATTTTGGAATACAGAGGATTGAGTTAGGTGAGCGGAAAATCTCCATGACCTGTATGGTGAAAGTTCTTTGGTAATTTGTATTGTGATATGCAATAATGCATGGTCTGATACCACTATGGGGAGGATTTCTGAATCCTTAGTTTGTGGAAAAAGTGAGGATGAGACACATATGTAATCGATGCGTGAGGGTGTGTAATGTGCTGTGGACAGGCATGAGTATTCTCTTTGGGTGGGATGTAGAGCTCTCCAAGCATCAACTAATTGTAGCGTTTGAAGAATGAATGGGATTCCTATTCTGGGGCTATGTCTTTGAGAACGAGTTGTCAAGGATCTGTCCAAGGTGGGATGGAGCAGAGGCTATCAATTTCCATTTGTACATCTGTAGTTTAAGAATTTCTTTGGGGAGCAGATGGGTCTCTTGTAAACAGACTAAATCTAGGTTTTGCCTTTGTAGATAGAGCAGTACCTTGCAGCGTTTCATTGGGGAATGGAAGCCACCAACCTTGAGGGTTCCTATCTTCAGGGTAGTCATGAGATTCTGGGTGATTTCGTGTAGGTCTACGAGGATGGAGATGTATTAGCTTCAGTCTATCAGAATGCTCAAATCTAGAGATACAAATGTGGGTATAGGAAAGTGAGATTATAACATAATATATAATATCTATATATATGAAAAGCTTCATCATGAAGAGTTGGTGAGTGGGAATAATTGGATCTTTAAGTAGCGTGGTGTTCGAAACAAAAGTCAAGAGAAACTTGGTGAGAAGAATGTATAGATCAACTTTCGTGCTCCAAATGGGCGTATATAAACTCGGAAGATCTGAAATGTCAGCCGAAGATCCAGCATTCACTTCCTTCAGGTATTCTTTTGCATCCTTTGGCATGGAAAAGTCATAATGGGAATCATCGGTGAAGATGCGAAGGCGTGAGGGGTACAGCAGTGCGAACTTACAATTGTCTGCGACTAATCTGGTACAGATAGGGGAAAATGCCCATCTCATACGAGACAGCTCCACCGAAAAATCTTGGAATAAGCGTAGGGTTTTACCCTCCCATGAAAGTGTGGGGATTTTGCAGGATGCCTTCCAAAATGCCATCTTGTGCAGAGTTCATACAGCGGAAAAGTACTACCCTGGGAAGAGTATTGTTGGGTCTGGAAGGGGGACCTATTCTGTGCGCTCTCTCCACCACGAGATCCTTGCACTCTGCCTGAATATTTAGTATTTGTGGTAGGGTTTTTGACACAAACGTAGTGAGTGCTGGGCCTTTTATGGACTCTGGGAGTCCCACAATTGTTATGTCTTCTTGAGCGATTCTTAATATCGTCAAGCTTGTTCCAAAGCTGATGATTCTCCTTTTGGAGCATAATAATGTCTCTCTGTGCCACGTACATATCATTGTTCAATACACTAACTCTTTTTTCAGTATCAGTTACTCTAACTGTAAGCAGCTGCAGCTGCTGGGTTATCTCTGAGACTTAGAAATTGTGGGTGAGTCAGATCGCACAGGACGGAGATCTCAGTAATTGGACAGATATGTATTAAGGAGAGGCCCCCCGTTAGCTCTATGTATGGAGTTTATATGCGACGCTAGGGGGTGTGCTACCACTGGGACAAAGAATGAGATAATTGGAGGGGAAGAAAGGACAGTTTGTCACGGTAGTGGTGCACCGTAGTAAATAAGAACAACTTTAAAAAGTAACTTTTAATAGTAGATTATATAAAAATAGCGAATACTGCGAAATATGACAAACTACATAAAACAAATAACAAGGACAAGTGAACAATTAGTGCTAATTAAAAACTTGGGCTCATGCGGCGTCCCTTTAGCAATAAATTCCTATTGTAGCAAGTTTAGAACATCTCCCTCCTGTGTGTCGGCTAGAGTGCCTGTTGACACCAGGGGGATGTGATGTATTGATGTAAATCAATCCTGTCTGTAAGTTTATTCAGTTGTATCACAATGTTGTTGATGTTCTTGTAACAATTTTTATTTAGATTTCAGCAGAGGTGTAGTGTGAGTAGCAAATCTTGTCCACCAGTCATATGCTGGGATGAGGACTAGAGATAGGCTAGAGGATATACAGCGGGCAAAATGCCTAATATATGCTGCTTGCTCTAATACACAAGATAACAATCAAGTTTTATAGTGTCAAGGTCAAGTGACTATTCTTTGATAGGAAACCCAATTAAGACCAAGCGCCACAGTTAGATAGAGATATGCCGTATGGAACTCTACAATATAGACTCCGCAGTGAAATTGCGGTTGGTTCTCTAGCCGGCAATTAAGGGTGTAATAAAGAAATAGCAATTTTCAAGTGTGCCGTTATGCCCTCCTGATAATTGTAATCAGACTTTAATGGGAGGTATAATTCTCCTAAGGGCGGCTTGCTATGTTAAATTGCTAACATGCGGGGGGATGGTAGGACCTGTATAGGCAGCAGGTATAGATCGCCTGGTGTGTGCCACACTTTGATCTGATAAAGAGGTCAGCTGCTTCGTGTACATAAAATTACTACCACCATGAGATAAATGCTCAGAATAGGCGATGGTCAGATATGGGAAATAAGCGGTTAGAGCCGTATGGAACTGCACACCCCGCACTTAGCATCGGGGTTGTGTGTAGTTCTCTAGCCGGCTACTTGAGTGTGCTTGTGTCACACTAAAACACCTAGTAAGTGCACATTGATATAAATCAGTTATACGCCAGCAGTGGTTAGTATGAGCGTGCCGCTGTGCCCTCTTGTGTGCTGACACCGACCATACGGGTAAACCCTGTGGTTAGGTTCGGTTCTCACGGGGCGGCTGGCTACGCTCTAATACAGGTACTGCGGCGTCACTGTGAACAAACAGAGAAAATTTTTTAAACTAGACATTAGAGTCCTAAAAAGGACTAGTAAGAGAGACAGGAATGAGGAGGCTAAGGGAGCGTCCGCACGGCTATGGTGGCCGGCGTACGCTTCGCAGGTCTTCTTCAGGGCAACCTGCATTGAAGTAACTGGTCGGTTTAAATAGAAGGTATTCCATAATTGTGCCAATGAGCGCTCTTGTTTCATCAAGTGACCCGCCCTTCTTATTAACATATTGCATGGGTGGGAGATTGCTGCGTGTAGATGCCTTAATCGCATACTTAAGGTCATAATGAGCACTTCTACTACTGGTCCATGTATAATTGCTATGGATAATATCTGAGTAAGAATAAGGACAGAGGGTATGCGCCCCTCGATGTTCCTTACCGATACATGTAATGTCGGCACTGACATGGTAGCATTTCTGATGATGCGTGCTGCTTTAGAGGGTATCTTAAATGTAAATGCCTATGAGCGCTTATTGAATAATAAACGGTGAGAGCCTTTCTTATTAGCATATCGCATCAGTAGAAAGTTGCTGCGTGTGGATGCCTTAGCCGTATGTTGAGGTTATGATGGACACTTTTATTGCTAGTACCTGTGTAATTACTGTGGGTAATATGCGATTGCAGTTAAACAGGAGGTGTGTACCCCTCGATGTTTCTGTCCGATGGTTGTACTGTCGGTACTGACATGATAGTGATTATAATAATGCAAACTGCTTCAGGTTGATAACGTGGGTGTCAATGCCTACGAGTGCTTGTTAGGCAATAGACAGCGAGATGGTTCTTGCCGGGAGATACGGGAACCTTAAGAGGTGTATGTTTACCACCCACTGTAACATGACACATTTGGATATCATCGCCTTTCGTCCCACCGTGGTAACCATGGTGAGTGTTACAGTTGCCGGTATTCGGGATCTCATCGTTAAGTGCCATCCTTAGGACTATGGGTGGGCATGATTCGTGTCGTCATTCTGGAATAGACATAATTGATGTCGATTAGAAAGGTGAATGTGGGATATCTCATAGTGACCCCATGACGTGGGTTATTAACTATGGGGCTGGATGAAGGATGTGAGGTGTCACATAGTGATCCTATGTTGTGGGATCTCATCTAGAGAGTTGGGTGATCAGTAGAATCGTGCCCGCAGGGCCGCTGCTAATATATATATATATCATTATATCAATGTCGGGTATGGCGGTTCCCTACTGGGAAACGTTTTGGATTAGTTGCCATCTTCTTAGTAATAATGTTAATGGGTCCCCATATAGTTTGATCAGCACCACAATATTTTGTTTTATAGGTAATCAACCCGACGGAGAGGCAAAGAAGTGCCTGACCGTCGGCATTGATTCCAGAACCCAGGAGGTCCTGCGTAAGCTGGTAAGTATCATATAGCTACATAGGTTTCCAGGTTAGGTGAGGTAGTCTGAAGTTTAGTTATAATTAGGTCGATTCTTGTTTCTGGTAAACATAGTGATCGTAAGTGCATTTTTACCTGGTAAACATCGTGACCATGCGTACAATTTTAATAATACCTAGTCTTAGGTATTCAATCGGTGTAAGTGACCCGTGGAGATGGTGCAAAACGTGAAATAAATTATCAATGATAATATAAAGGGAAGTGTCCGAACTAATAATAATTAAACTGTAGGGATGAAAGTTGGGAACATAGTATATTAAGTGTGGGTCCCATGGTAAAATGGGAGGTATCAAATCAAATCTCACCAAACGAAACGGGCTCCAGGGGAACCTGAAAGGAATGTGCTAATTGGTGCAAAGTGACACAACAAAGTAATCAAAATAGTGATAAAATAATAGTGATAAATAAAGTGGGATAGGAGGGGGATAGGGGAGGAGAGTTATGTAAGGATGACCCTAGGGTCGTGGTCCGTGTGTTCATTGGTAGGTCACCATAGTGAGTGAATCTGTTTAAAAAATCTAAACAAAGTGGGTGGCCTGGAAACGAATAAATAATTATAGAAGGTCGCCGGGTTAAATCCAACCCATAAAAGTGGTGGGTATAACACTGGGGTAAAGCTTATATACTGAGGAGCCCCTAGGTGGTCCCTTAATGTGGGTCTATTGAGTTGACACCTAATTTACAAGGAAAATAACCACAGAATATAAATTTTCTGCGGGCTGAGAGGAAGGGTTTGTTGAGATCGGTCACCATGCTACAAATGGAAGACACTAGTCATGAAAACTGACTGCTATCAATGTGGCTAAAGGGTCCCAGTGGAGGGTTATATCAGGTGGGTTTGGACAGTTTCCATCGCTACAAGTAACATGCATAGCTGTTTTCCTCATTTAGACCGTACGGGACCATAGTGTCCATGAGGAAAATGAGCCTGGTTTCATGTCTCAATAGTGCCCTGTCTCTGTCACCCTTTCTGGTACCCAAGTCAACTTCCATCATGCCATATGCTTGCAGTTCCATAGGATTGCTGTGATGATATTTTAGGAAGTGCCTTGCGATAGGTGTAAGGGTTTTCATGTTGTTCCTGTCTCTATCAGCATTCCTGATACTCGACATGTGTTCTAACAGTCTCTGCTTAAGGGGTCTGATAGTCTTCCCTATATAATTCTTGTTGCAGGGGCATTTCAGATTGTACACAACTCCAGATGTTGTGCAAGTGATGTGGTTTTGTATTTCCCTTGTTTTGTTGAATTTGTCCGTGTATGCCGTGGTGGTGATCATCAGGGGGCATGCTTTGCATCTACCGCATTTGTAAGAGCCTTTTTTCACTTTGCTGGTGGTGGTGGGTTTGTCTAGATGGCTATGGACTAGAATGTCCCTTAGATTGTTAGAGCGCCTCCAGCTCATTTGGACTCTAGGTCCTAGGGCGTCATTGAGATCTTTATCAGTCCTGAGGACATTAGTGTGTTTGTTGATAATGCCTTGGATAGTCTCCCATTCTGGACAAAAGGTTCCGATAAATCGTACCATTTCTTGTGGTTTCTCTGTGTTCCTTACTTTCGGTAAGAGGAGTTGGTCTCTACTAATTTTCTCCGCCTCTTTGGCTGCCTTTCTAATCCCTCTCTTGCTGTAGCCTCTGCATTCCAAACGTTGTGACAGTTCTTCCGCTCGTTCCTTATAAGTGTGGTTCTGGGAGCAATTCCTTCTTGTCCGCAGGAACTCTCCTTTGGGAAGTCCCTTAAGGACAGGTGGAAAGTGCGAGCTTGTATGATGCAGTATGGAATTGGTCGCAGTCTTTTTGCGGAATAGGTCGGAGGAAATATGCCCGTCAGGCTCAATGGAGAGTTTTAGGTCCAAGAATGTTACTGAATCTTGGCTCACATCAAAGGTTAGCCTAAGGTTCAGCTGGTTCTGGTTGAGTATGTTGATAAATCTGATAAACAATTCCTTGTCACCCTCCCAGATGATCAGCAAGTCATCTATATATCTCAACCAAAGTTGGACATGTTTGGTAAAAGGCTCATTGTCTTCACAGAAAACCACCTCCCGCTCCCACCACCCCAGGTACAGGTTCGCGTAGGTTGGTGCACAGGCACTACCCATAGCGGTCCCCTGTACCTGGAGGTAGATGCTTTCATTGCAAGTGAAAAAATTCCTAGTAAGTATGAATTCCAACAATAGGATTAGGAATTCATTAAATTCCTTATTCTGTTCCATACTCAGGAAATATTTTGTTGCATTAATGCCATGTTCATGGATGATGCTGGTGTATAACCCCTCCACGTCACATGTCACCAACCAACAATTGTCATTGAGGATCACATCCTGGATTTTATTAAGGACATCCATAGTGTCGCGAGTGTATGATGGTAAGGTGAGGACATAGTTGCGTAGCCAATAGTCAACAAATTTACTGGCCTTCTCAGTGAGTCCATCCATCCCTGAGACGATGGGCCTTCCGGGGGGATTCTTATCGTTCTTGTGTATCTTAGGTAATAAGTACAATGTGGGTACTTTGGGGTGATCCACTGTTAGGAAATCCAATTGTGATTTAGTGATCGTGCCCTCACTTGCTGCATCTTTCAAAATGGTTTTATACTGATTGGAGTATTTTTCCAAGGGGTTAAAGGTCAGTTTTTTGTAGCATGATTTGTCTCTAAGTTGTCGGTCGAGTTCCTGCACATATTTGTTCCGACTCCACAGTACAACATTACCCCCTTTATCGGAGGGCTTGATGATAGTGTCATCCCACTCCGATATCTCTTTCAATGCCTGCTTTTCCTCTTTGGATAGGTTGCCAGGAATGTTGGTTATTTTGTGTCTCTCAAGAGAATCCAGGTCTTTGCTTACTAGATCTATGTAAGTCTTGACCTGTGGGCATATTTTGAAATCAGGATAAAACTGCGATTTCTTTTTCGGGGGTGGTTCCAAGGTTGGGCCGGTGGGTTCTCCAGGATTAGTGGGAGTTGTATCTGATAGTTCTTCAAGAATGGAGATGGCATTCAAGTCCTCTTTTGTAAAAAAATCAGTAATCTTTGGTTGACTGTTACAGGTGATACCTTGTTCATAAGATACAGGTTGGCTGATTAGATTCTCCTGATCATTTTTGCTGAACAGTTTCTTCAAAAGGAGCTTCCTCCCAAAGAGATTAATGTCCCGTTCATAATCAAAACGGTTAAAGGTCTTAGTAGGGCTAAATGATAACCCTTTGCTCAGGACATTAAGTTGGTCAGGGGTGAGGGTATGTTCTGTGAGATTAATGATACGGAGGCGGTCCACGGGTTCTAATTCCTGTAACGTCTGTTCTCTCTGTATTCCTCTCGCCATTCCCTGTTTGCCCTTTTCCTTCTTGCCCCTCCTGACCTTCCTAGGTATCCTCCTATACTGTCCCTTGTCTCCCTGGGGGTAGCCCCTAAAAAATCCTGAGTGGTTTTACGCACATGGTGTTTTTCGTGTGAGGACTCGCTCTCAGAAGAGTCAATGTCTGACGTTGTGTAATTGGGATTACGATTATCCTGTGTTCGTCTGTTCCCATGGCTCCATTTATAGACTGAGTTTGTCGTAAAGTCCTGCAGATCTCTTTGCAGTTTGGACTTTTTGCGACTAATAGTCTCTCTTTCTACCCCGTCAATTTCAGTTTTGAATCGTTGATACATTCTCTGAAATTTTTCTAACCCTTCAAATTCTTTAAGTTTTGTGCTGAGTTTTGATATTTCAATTGCGTACTGTTCTAATTTGATTTCCTCATGCTTGGTTAGGATGTTAATGAGTTTGAGAGAACAGTTGGTAAGTGTTTGTTCCCATTCAGATCTCAAATTTTCTGAGGCCAGTTCGAATGAGGGGAACACCCGTGGGCGGAGACCCCTAGGTGTTATTCTCTGTTTGGTATAACTATCGAATGTGGCCTTGTTCCAAAAGGCTTTCGATTGTTTGATAAGGGTAAATTTAAGTGAATGGAGGTCGTTCACCCAATCCTCACTAGTCTGTATTTGAGTAATGTCCCTTGTGAGTAGGCTGTCCATACAGTTTTTAAGTTTTGTTTGTCTTTCTGTCAGGTCCTGACTGAGGCTAAAGTTAGAGGCGACTGGTACAGAGGTCTCTATGTTCGACATGATGTTGGAGTTTTTTTATATATATATATACAAAAGGATACCGACAGTTAATTCAATGCAGTTTAAGGAAAAAATCTTCAAAAGGAGTTTCAATAATCTGGATATTGTCCGTGCAGATCTGACCGAGAGTGTGACACAAGGTCACTGTAGAGTTATAGAAATTGTGGGTGAGTCAGATCGCACAGGACGGAGATCTCAGTAATTGGACAGATATGTATTAAGGAGAGGCCCCCCGTTAGCTCTATGTATGGAGTTTATATACGACGCTAGGGGGTGTGCTACCACTGGGACAAAGAATGAGATAATTGGAGGGGAAGAAAGGACAGTTTGTCACGGTAGTGGTGCACCGTAGTAAATAAGAACAACTTTAAAAAGTAACTTTTAATAGTAGATTATATAAAAATAGCGAATACTGCGAAATATGACAAACTACATAAAACAAATAACAAGGACAAGTGAACAATTAGTGCTAATTAAAAACTTGGGCTCATGCGGCGTCCCTTTAGCAATAAATTCCTATTGTAGCAAGTTTAGAACATCTCCCTCCTGTGTGTCGGCTAGAGTGCCTGTTGACACCAGGGGGATGTGATGTATTGATGTAAATCAATCCTGTCTGTAAGTTTATTCAGTTGTATCACAATGTTGTTGATGTTCTTGTAACAATTTTTATTTAGATTTCAGCAGAGGTGTAGTGTGAGTAGCAAATCTTGTCCACCAGTCATATGCTGGGATGAGGACTAGAGATAGGCTAGAGGATATACAGCGGGCAAAATGCCTAATATATGCTGCTTGCTCTAATACACAAGATAACAATCAAGTTTTATAGTGTCAAGGTCAAGTGACTATTCTTTGATAGGAAACCCAATTAAGACCAAGCGCCACAGTTAGATAGAGATATGCCGTATGGAACTCTACAATATAGACTCCGCAGTGAAATTGCGGTTGGTTCTCTAGCCGGCAATTAAGGGTGTAATAAAGAAATAGCAATTTTCAAGTGTGCCGTTATGCCCTCCTGATAATTGTAATCAGACTTTAATGGGAGGTATAATTCTCCTAAGGGCGGCTTGCTATGTTAAATTGCTAACATGCGGGGGGATGGTAGGACCTGTATAGGCAGCAGGTATAGATCGCCTGGTGTGTGCCACACTTTGATCTGATAAAGAGGTCAGCTGCTTCGTGTACATAAAATTACTACCACCATGAGATAAATGCTCAGAATAGGCGATGGTCAGATATGGGAAATAAGCGGTTAGAGCCGTATGGAACTGCACACCCCGCACTTAGCATCGGGGTTGTGTGTAGTTCTCTAGCCGGCTACTTGAGTGTGCTTGTGTCACACTAAAACACCTAGTAAGTGCACATTGATATAAATCAGTTATACGCCAGCAGTGGTTAGTATGAGCGTGCCGCTGTGCCCTCTTGTGTGCTGACACCGACCATACGGGTAAACCCTGTGGTTAGGTTCGGTTCTCACGGGGCGGCTGGCTACGCTCTAATACAGGTACTGCGGCGTCACTGTGAACAAACAGAGAAAATTTTTTAAACTAGACATTAGAGTCCTAAAAAGGACTAGTAAGAGAGACAGGAATGAGGAGGCTAAGGGAGCGTCCGCACGGCTATGGTGGCCGGCGTACGCTTCGCAGGTCTTCTTCAGGGCAACCTGCATTGAAGTAACTGGTCGGTTTAAATAGAAGGTATTCCATAATTGTGCCAATGAGCGCTCTTGTTTCATCAAGTGACCCGCCCTTCTTATTAACATATTGCATGGGTGGGAGATTGCTGCGTGTAGATGCCTTAATCGCATACTTAAGGTCATAATGAGCACTTCTACTACTGGTCCATGTATAATTGCTATGGATAATATCTGAGTAAGAATAAGGACAGAGGGTATGCGCCCCTCGATGTTCCTTACCGATACATGTAATGTCGGCACTGACATGGTAGCATTTCTGATGATGCGTGCTGCTTTAGAGGGTATCTTAAATGTAAATGCCTATGAGCGCTTATTGAATAATAAACGGTGAGAGCCTTTCTTATTAGCATATCGCATCAGTAGAAAGTTGCTGCGTGTGGATGCCTTAGCCGCATGTTGAGGTTATGATGGACACTTTTATTGCTAGTACCTGTGTAATTACTGTGGGTAATATGCGATTGCAGTTAAACAGGAGGTGTGTACCCCTCGATGTTTCTGTCCGATGGTTGTACTGTCGGTACTGACATGATAGTGATTATAATAATGCAAACTGCTTCAGGTTGATAACGTGGGTGTCAATGCCTACGAGTGCTTGTTAGGCAATAGACAGCGAGATGGTTCTTGCCGGGAGATACGGGAACCTTAAGAGGTGTATGTTTACCACCCACTGTAACATGACACATTTGGATATCATCGCCTTTCGTCCCACCGTGGTAACCATGGTGAGTGTTACAGTTGCCGGTATTCGGGATCTCATCGTTAAGTGCCATCCTTAGGACTATGGGTGGGCATGATTCGTGTCGTCATTCTGGAATAGACATAATTGATGTCGATTAGAAAGGTGAATGTGGGATATCTCATAGTGACCCCATGACGTGGGTTATTAACTATGGGGCTGGATGAAGGATGTGAGGTGTCACATAGTGATCCTATGTTGTGGGATCTCATCTTCGATGATATCCAAATGTGTCATGTTACAGTGGGTGGTAAACATACACCTCTTAAGGTTCCCGTATCTCCCGGCAAGAACCATCTCGCTGTCTATTGCCTAACAAGCACTCGTAGGCATTGACACCCACGTTATCAACCTGAAGCAGTTTGCATTATTATAATCACTATCATGTCAGTACCGACAGTACAACCATCGGACAGAAACATCGAGGGGTACACACCTCCTGTTTAACTGCAATCGCATATTACCCACAGTAATTACACAGGTACTAGCAATAAAAGTGTCCATCATAACCTCAACATGCGGCTAAGGCATCCACACGCAGCAACTTTCTACTGATGCGATATGCTAATAAGAAAGGCTCTCACCGTTTATTATTCAATAAGCGCTCATAGGCATTTACATTTAAGATACCCTCTAAAGCAGCACGCATCATCAGAAATGCTACCATGTCAGTGCCGACATTACATGTATCGGTAAGGAACATCGAGGGGCGCATACCCTCTGTCCTTATTCTTACTCAGATATTATCCATAGCAATTATACATGGACCAGTAGTAGAAGTGCTCATTATGACCTTAAGTATGCGATTAAGGCATCTACACGCAGCAATCTCCCACCCATGCAATATGTTAATAAGAAGGGCGGGTCACTTGATGAAACAAGAGCGCTCATTGGCACAATTATGGAATACCTTCTATTTAAACCGACCAGTTACTTCAATGCAGGTTGCCCTGAAGAAGACCTGCGAAGCGTACGCCGGCCACCATAGCCGTGCGGACGCTCCCTTAGCCTCCTCATTCCTGTCTCTCTTACTAGTCCTTTTTAGGACTCTAATGTCTAGTTTAAAAATTTTTCTCTGTTTGTTCACAGTGACGCCGCAGTACCTGTATTAGAGCGTAGCCAGCCGCCCCGTGAGAACCGAACCTAACCACAGGGTTTACCCGTATGGTCGGTGTCAGCACACAAGAGGGCACAGCGGCACGCTCATACTAACCACTGCTGGCGTATAACTGATTTATATCAATGTGCACTTACTAGGTGTTTTAGTGTGACACAAGCACACTCAAGTAGCCGGCTAGAGAACTACACACAACCCCGATGCTAAGTGCGGGGTGTGCAGTTCCATACGGCTCTAACCGCTTATTTCCCATATCTGACCATCGCCTATTCTGAGCATTTATCTCATGGTGGTAGTAATTTTATGTACACGAAGCAGCTGACCTCTTTATCAGATCAAAGTGTGGCACACACCAGGCGATCTATACCTGCTGCCTATACAGGTCCTACCATCCCCCCGCATGTTAGCAATTTAACATAGCAAGCCGCCCTTAGGAGAATTATACCTCCCATTAAAGTCTGATTACAATTATCAGGAGGGCATAACGGCACACTTGAAAATTGCTATTTCTTTATTACACCCTTAATTGCCGGCTAGAGAACCAACCGCAATTTCACTGCGGAGTCTATATTGTAGAGTTCCATACGGCATATCTCTATCTAACTGTGGCGCTTGGTCTTAATTGGGTTTCCTATCAAAGAATAGTCACTTGACCTTGACACTATAAAACTTGATTGTTATCTTGTGTATTAGAGCAAGCAGCATATATTAGGCATTTTGCCCGCTGTATATCCTCTAGCCTATCTCTAGTCCTCATCCCAGCATATGACTGGTGGACAAGATTTGCTACTCACACTACACCTCTGCTGAAATCTAAATAAAAATTGTTACAAGAACATCAACAACATTGTGATACAACTGAATAAACTTACAGACAGGATTGATTTACATCAATACATCACATCCCCCTGGTGTCAACAGGCACTCTAGCCGACACACAGGAGGGAGATGTTCTAAACTTGCTACAATAGGAATTTATTGCTAAAGGGACGCCGCATGAGCCCAAGTTTTTAATTAGCACTAATTGTTCACTTGTCCTTGTTATTTGTTTTATGTAGTTTGTCATATTTCGCAGTATTCGCTATTTTTATATAATCTACTATTAAAAGTTACTTTTTAAAGTTGTTCTTATTTACTACGGTGCACCACTACCGTGACAAACTGTCCTTTCTTCCCCTCCAATTATCTCATTCTTTGTCCCAGTGGTAGCACACCCCCTAGCGTCGTATATAAACTCCATACATAGAGCTAACGGGGGGCCTCTCCTTAATACATATCTGTCCAATTACTGAGATCTCCGTCCTGTGCGATCTGACTCACCCACAATTTCTATAACTCTACAGTGACCTTGTGTCACACTCTCGGTCAGATCTGCACGGACAATATCCAGATTATTGAAACTCCTTTTGAAGATTTTTTCCTTAAACTGCATTGAATTAACTGTCGGTATCCTTTTGTATATATATATATAAAAAAACTCCAACATCATGTCGAACATAGAGACCTCTGTACCAGTCGCCTCTAACTTTAGCCTCAGTCAGGACCTGACAGAAAGACAAACAAAACTTAAAAACTGTATGGACAGCCTACTCACAAGGGACATTACTCAAATACAGACTAGTGAGGATTGGGTGAACGACCTCCATTCACTTAAATTTACCCTTATCAAACAATCGAAAGCCTTTTGGAACAAGGCCACATTCGATAGTTATACCAAACAGAGAATAACACCTAGGGGTCTCCGCCCACGGGTGTTCCCCTCATTCGAACTGGCCTCAGAAAATTTGAGATCTGAATGGGAACAAACACTTACCAACTGTTCTCTCAAACTCATTAACATCCTAACCAAGCATGAGGAAATCAAATTAGAACAGTACGCAATTGAAATATCAAAACTCAGCACAAAACTTAAAGAATTTGAAGGGTTAGAAAAATTTCAGAGAATGTATCAACGATTCAAAACTGAAATTGACGGGGTAGAAAGAGAGACTATTAGTCGCAAAAAGTCCAAACTGCAAAGAGATCTGCAGGACTTTACGACAAACTCAGTCTATAAATGGAGCCATGGGAACAGACGAACACAGGATAATCGTAATCCCAATTACACAACGTCAGACATTGACTCTTCTGAGAGCGAGTCCTCACACGAAAAACACCATGTGCGTAAAACCACTCAGGATTTTTTAGGGGCTACCCCCAGGGAGACAAGGGACAGTATAGGAGGATACCTAGGAAGGTCAGGAGGGGCAAGAAGGAAAAGGGCAAACAGGGAATGGCGAGAGGAATACAGAGAGAACAGACGTTACAGGAATTAGAACCCGTGGACCGCCTCCGTATCATTAATCTCACAGAACATACCCTCACCCCTGACCAACTTAATGTCCTGAGCAAAGGGTTATCATTTAGCCCTACTAAGACCTTTAACCGTTTTGATTATGAACGGGACATTAATCTCTTTGGGAGGAAGCTCCTTTTGAAGAAACTGTTCAGCAAAAATGATCAGGAGAATCTAATCAGCCAACCTGTATCTTATGAACAAGGTATCACCTGTAACAGTCAACCAAAGATTACTGATTTTTTTACAAAAGAGGACTTGAATGCCATCTCCATTCTTGAAGAACTATCAGATACAACTCCCACTAATCCTGGAGAACCCACCGGCCCAACCTTGGAACCACCCCCGAAAAAGAAATCGCAGTTTTATCCTGATTTCAAAATATGCCCACAGGTCAAGACTTACATAGATCTAGTAAGCAAAGACCTGGATTCTCTTGAGAGACACAAAATAACCAACATTCCTGGCAACCTATCCAAAGAGGAAAAGCAGGCATTGAAAGAGATATCGGAGTGGGATGACACTATCATCAAGCCCTCCGATAAAGGGGGTAATGTTGTACTGTGGAGTCGGAACAAATATGTGCAGGAACTCGACCGACAACTTAGAGACAAATCATGCTACAAAAAACTGACCTTAACCCCTTGGAAAAATACTCCAATCAGTATAAAACCATTTTGAAAGATGCAGCAAGTGAGGGCACGATCACTAAATCACAATTGGATTTCCTAACAGTGGATCACCCCAAAGTACCCACATTGTACTTATTACCTAAGATACACAAGAACGATAAGAATCCCCCCGGAAGGCCCATCGTCTCAGGGATGGATGGACTCACTGAGAAGGCCAGTAAATTTGTTGACTATTGGCTACGCAACTATGTCCTCACCTTACCATCATACACTCGCGACACTATGGATGTCCTTAATAAAATCCAGGATGTGATCCTCAATGACAATTGTTGGTTGGTGACATGTGACGTGGAGGGGTTATACACCAGCATCATCCATGAACATGGCATTAATGCAACAAAATATTTCCTGAGTATGGAACAGAATAAGGAATTTAATGAATTCCTAATCCTATTGTTGGAATTCATACTTACTAGGAATTTTTTCACTTGCAATGAAAGCATCTACCTCCAGGTACAGGGGACCGCTATGGGTAGTGCCTGTGCACCAACCTACGCGAACCTGTACCTGGGGTGGTGGGAGCGGGAGGTGGTTTTCTGTGAAGACAATGAGCCTTTTACCAAACATGTCCAACTTTGGTTGAGATATATAGATGACTTGCTGATCATCTGGGAGGGTGACAAGGAATTGTTTATCAGATTTATCAACATACTCAACCAGAACCAGCTGAACCTTAGGCTAACCTTTGATGTGAGCCAAGATTCAGTAACATTCTTGGACCTAAAACTCTCCATTGAGCCTGACGGGCATATTTCCTCCGACCTATTCCGCAAAAAGACTGCGACCAATTCCATACTGCATCATACAAGCTCGCACTTTCCACCTGTCCTTAAGGGACTTCCCAAAGGAGAGTTCCTGCGGACAAGAAGGAATTGCTCCCAGAACCACACTTATAAGGAACGAGCGGAAGAACTGTCACAACGTTTGGAATGCAGAGGCTACAGCAAGAGAGGGATTAGAAAGGCAGCCAAAGAGGCGGAGAAAATTAGTAGAGACCAACTCCTCTTACCGAAAGTAAGGAACACAGAGAAACCACAAGAAATGGTACGATTTATCGGAACCTTTTGTCCAGAATGGGAGACTATCCAAGGCATTATCAACAAACACACTAATGTCCTCAGGACTGATAAAGATCTCAATGACGCCCTAGGACCTAGAGTCCAAATGAGCTGGAGGCGCTCTAACAATCTAAGGGACATTCTAGTCCATAGCCATCTAGACAAACCCACCACCACCAGCAAAGTGAAAAAAGGCTCTTACAAATGCGGTAGATGCAAAGCATGCCCCCTGATGATCACCACCACGGCATACACGGACAAATTCAACAAAACAAGGGAAATACAAAACCACATCACTTGCACAACATCTGGAGTTGTGTACAATCTGAAATGCCCCTGCAACAAGAATTATATAGGGAAGACTATCAGACCCCTTAAGCAGAGACTGTTAGAACACATGTCGAGTATCAGGAATGCTGATAGAGACAGGAACAACATGAAAACCCTTACACCTATCGCAAGGCACTTCCTAAAATATCATCACAGCAATCCTATGGAACTGCAAGCATATGGCATGATGGAAGTTGACTTGGGTACCAGAAAGGGTGACAGAGACAGGGCACTATTGAGACATGAAACCAGGCTCATTTTCCTCATGGACACTATGGTCCCGTACGGTCTAAATGAGGAAAACAGCTATGCATGTTACTTGTAGCGATGGAAACTGTCCAAACCCACCTGATATAACCCTCCACTGGGACCCTTTAGCCACATTGATAGCAGTCAGTTTTCATGACTAGTGTCTTCCATTTGTAGCATGGTGACCGATCTCAACAAACCCTTCCTCTCAGCCCGCAGAAAATTTATATTCTGTGGTTATTTTCCTTGTAAATTAGGTGTCAACTCAATAGACCCACATTAAGGGACCACCTAGGGGCTCCTCAGTATATAAGCTTTACCCCAGTGTTATACCCACCACTTTTATGGGTTGGATTTAACCCGGCGACCTTCTATAATTATTTATTCGTTTCCAGGCCACCCACTTTGTTTAGATTTTTTAAACAGATTCACTCACTATGGTGACCTACCAATGAACACACGGACCACGACCCTAGGGTCATCCTTACATAACTCTCCTCCCCTATCCCCCTCCTATCCCACTTTATTTATCACTATTATTTTATCACTATTTTGATTACTTTGTTGTGTCACTTTGCACCAATTAGCACATTCCTTTCAGGTTCCCCTGGAGCCCGTTTCGTTTGGTGAGATTTGATTTGATACCTCCCATTTTACCATGGGACCCACACTTAATATACTATGTTCCCAACTTTCATCCCTACAGTTTAATTATTATTAGTTCGGACACTTCCCTTTATATTATCATTGATAATTTATTTCACGTTTTGCACCATCTCCACGGGTCACTTACACCGATTGAATACCTAAGACTAGGTATTATTAAAATTGTACGCATGGTCACGATGTTTACCAGGTAAAAATGCACTTACGATCACTATGTTTACCAGAAACAAGAATCGACCTAATTATAACTAAACTTCAGACTACCTCACCTAACCTGGAAACCTATGTAGCTATATGATACTTACCAGCTTACGCAGGACCTCCTGGGTTCTGGAATCAATGCCGACGGTCAGGCACTTCTTTGCCTCTCCGTCGGGTTGATTACCTATAAAACAAAATATTGTGGTGCTGATCAAACTATATGGGGACCCATTAACATTATTACTAAGAAGATGGCAACTAATCCAAAACGTTTCCCAGTAGGGAACCGCCATACCCGACATTGATATAATGATATATATATATATTAGCAGCGGCCCTGCGGGCACGATTCTACTGATCACCCAACTCTCTAGATGAGATCCCACAACATAGGATCACTATGTGACACCTCACATCCTTCATCCAGCCCCATAGTTAATAACCCACGTCATGGGGTCACTATGAGATATCCCACATTCACCTTTCTAATCGACATCAATTATGTCTATTCCAGAATGACGACACGAATCATGCCCACCCATAGTCCTAAGGATGGCACTTAACGATGAGATCCCGAATACCGGCAACTGTAACACTCACCATGGTTACCACGGTGGGACGAAAGGCGATGATATCCAAATGTGTCATGTTACAGTGGGTGGTAAACATACACCTCTTAAGGTTCCCGTATCTCCCGGCAAGAACCATCTCGCTGTCTATTGCCTAACAAGCACTCGTAGGCATTGACACCCACGTTATCAACCTGAAGCAGTTTGCATTATTATAATCACTATCATGTCAGTACCGACAGTACAACCATCGGACAGAAACATCGAGGGGTACACACCTCCTGTTTAACTGCAATCGCATATTACCCACAGTAATTACACAGGTACTAGCAATAAAAGTGTCCATCATAACCTCAACATGCGGCTAAGGCATCCACACGCAGCAACTTTCTACTGATGCGATATGCTAATAAGAAAGGCTCTCACCGTTTATTATTCAATAAGCGCTCATAGGCATTTACATTTAAGATACCCTCTAAAGCAGCACGCATCATCAGAAATGCTACCATGTCAGTGCCGACATTACATGTATCGGTAAGGAACATCGAGGGGCGCATACCCTCTGTCCTTATTCTTACTCAGATATTATCCATAGCAATTATACATGGACCAGTAGTAGAAGTGCTCATTATGACCTTAAGTATGCGATTAAGGCATCTACACGCAGCAATCTCCCACCCATGCAATATGTTAATAAGAAGGGCGGGTCACTTGATGAAACAAGAGCGCTCATTGGCACAATTATGGAATACCTTCTATTTAAACCGACCAGTTACTTCAATGCAGGTTGCCCTGAAGAAGACCTGCGAAGCGTACGCCGGCCACCATAGCCGTGCGGACGCTCCCTTAGCCTCCTCATTCCTGTCTCTCTTACTAGTCCTTTTTAGGACTCTAATGTCTAGTTTAAAAATTTTTCTCTGTTTGTTCACAGTGACGCCGCAGTACCTGTATTAGAGCGTAGCCAGCCGCCCCGTGAGAACCGAACCTAACCACAGGGTTTACCCGTATGGTCGGTGTCAGCACACAAGAGGGCACAGCGGCACGCTCATACTAACCACTGCTGGCGTATAACTGATTTATATCAATGTGCACTTACTAGGTGTTTTAGTGTGACACAAGCACACTCAAGTAGCCGGCTAGAGAACTACACACAACCCCGATGCTAAGTGCGGGGTGTGCAGTTCCATACGGCTCTAACCGCTTATTTCCCATATCTGACCATCGCCTATTCTGAGCATTTATCTCATGGTGGTAGTAATTTTATGTACACGAAGCAGCTGACCTCTTTATCAGATCAAAGTGTGGCACACACCAGGCGATCTATACCTGCTGCCTATACAGGTCCTACCATCCCCCCGCATGTTAGCAATTTAACATAGCAAGCCGCCCTTAGGAGAATTATACCTCCCATTAAAGTCTGATTACAATTATCAGGAGGGCATAACGGCACACTTGAAAATTGCTATTTCTTTATTACACCCTTAATTGCCGGCTAGAGAACCAACCGCAATTTCACTGCGGAGTCTATATTGTAGAGTTCCATACGGCATATCTCTATCTAACTGTGGCGCTTGGTCTTAATTGGGTTTCCTATCAAAGAATAGTCACTTGACCTTGACACTATAAAACTTGATTGTTATCTTGTGTATTAGAGCAAGCAGCATATATTAGGCATTTTGCCCGCTGTATATCCTCTAGCCTATCTCTAGTCCTCATCCCAGCATATGACTGGTGGACAAGATTTGCTACTCACACTACACCTCTGCTGAAATCTAAATAAAAATTGTTACAAGAACATCAACAACATTGTGATACAACTGAATAAACTTACAGACAGGATTGATTTACATCAATACATCACATCCCCCTGGTGTCAACAGGCACTCTAGCCGACACACAGGAGGGAGATGTTCTAAACTTGCTACAATAGGAATTTATTGCTAAAGGGACGCCGCATGAGCCCAAGTTTTTAATTAGCACTAATTGTTCACTTGTCCTTGTTATTTGTTTTATGTAGTTTGTCATATTTCGCAGTATTCGCTATTTTTATATAATCTACTATTAAAAGTTACTTTTTAAAGTTGTTCTTATTTACTACGGTGCACCACTACCGTGACAAACTGTCCTTTCTTCCCCTCCAATTATCTCATTCTTTGTCCCAGTGGTAGCACACCCCCTAGCGTCGTATATAAACTCCATACATAGAGCTAACGGGGGGCCTCTCCTTAATACATATCTGTCCAATTACTGAGATCTCCGTCCTGTGCGATCTGACTCACCCACAATTTCTATAACTCTACAGTGACCTTGTGTCACACTCTCGGTCAGATCTGCACGGACAATATCCAGATTATTGAAACTCCTTTTGAAGATTTTTTCCTTAAACTGCATTGAATTAACTGTCGGTATCCTTTTGTATATATATATATATATAAAAAAACTCCAACATCATGTCGAACATAGAGACCTCTGTACCAGTCGCCTCTAACTTTAGCCTCAGTCAGGACCTGACAGAAAGACAAACAAAACTTAAAAACTGTATGGACAGCCTACTCACAAGGGACATTACTCAAATACAGACTAGTGAGGATTGGGTGAACGACCTCCATTCACTTAAATTTACCCTTATCAAACAATCGAAAGCCTTTTGGAACAAGGCCACATTCGATAGTTATACCAAACAGAGAATAACACCTAGGGGTCTCCGCCCACGGGTGTTCCCCTCATTCGAACTGGCCTCAGAAAATTTGAGATCTGAATGGGAACAAACACTTACCAACTGTTCTCTCAAACTCATTAACATCCTAACCAAGCATGAGGAAATCAAATTAGAACAGTACGCAATTGAAATATCAAAACTCAGCACAAAACTTAAAGAATTTGAAGGGTTAGAAAAATTTCAGAGAATGTATCAACGATTCAAAACTGAAATTGACGGGGTAGAAAGAGAGACTATTAGTCGCAAAAAGTCCAAACTGCAAAGAGATCTGCAGGACTTTACGACAAACTCAGTCTATAAATGGAGCCATGGGAACAGACGAACACAGGATAATCGTAATCCCAATTACACAACGTCAGACATTGACTCTTCTGAGAGCGAGTCCTCACACGAAAAACACCATGTGCGTAAAACCACTCAGGATTTTTTAGGGGCTACCCCCAGGGAGACAAGGGACAGTATAGGAGGATACCTAGGAAGGTCAGGAGGGGCAAGAAGGAAAAGGGCAAACAGGGAATGGCGAGAGGAATACAGAGAGAACAGACGTTACAGGAATTAGAACCCGTGGACCGCCTCCGTATCATTAATCTCACAGAACATACCCTCACCCCTGACCAACTTAATGTCCTGAGCAAAGGGTTATCATTTAGCCCTACTAAGACCTTTAACCGTTTTGATTATGAACGGGACATTAATCTCTTTGGGAGGAAGCTCCTTTTGAAGAAACTGTTCAGCAAAAATGATCAGGAGAATCTAATCAGCCAACCTGTATCTTATGAACAAGGTATCACCTGTAACAGTCAACCAAAGATTACTGATTTTTTTACAAAAGAGGACTTGAATGCCATCTCCATTCTTGAAGAACTATCAGATACAACTCCCACTAATCCTGGAGAACCCACCGGCCCAACCTTGGAACCACCCCCGAAAAAGAAATCGCAGTTTTATCCTGATTTCAAAATATGCCCACAGGTCAAGACTTACATAGATCTAGTAAGCAAAGACCTGGATTCTCTTGAGAGACACAAAATAACCAACATTCCTGGCAACCTATCCAAAGAGGAAAAGCAGGCATTGAAAGAGATATCGGAGTGGGATGACACTATCATCAAGCCCTCCGATAAAGGGGGTAATGTTGTACTGTGGAGTCGGAACAAATATGTGCAGGAACTCGACCGACAACTTAGAGACAAATCATGCTACAAAAAACTGACCTTAACCCCTTGGAAAAATACTCCAATCAGTATAAAACCATTTTGAAAGATGCAGCAAGTGAGGGCACGATCACTAAATCACAATTGGATTTCCTAACAGTGGATCACCCCAAAGTACCCACATTGTACTTATTACCTAAGATACACAAGAACGATAAGAATCCCCCCGGAAGGCCCATCGTCTCAGGGATGGATGGACTCACTGAGAAGGCCAGTAAATTTGTTGACTATTGGCTACGCAACTATGTCCTCACCTTACCATCATACACTCGCGACACTATGGATGTCCTTAATAAAATCCAGGATGTGATCCTCAATGACAATTGTTGGTTGGTGACATGTGACCTGGAGGGGTTATACACCAGCATCATCCATGAACATGGCATTAATGCAACAAAATATTTCCTGAGTATGGAACAGAATAAGGAATTTAATGAATTCCTAATCCTATTGTTGGAATTCATACTTACTAGGAATTTTTTCACTTGCAATGAAAGCATCTACCTCCAGGTACAGGGGACCGCTATGGGTAGTGCCTGTGCACCAACCTACGCGAACCTGTACCTGGGGTGGTGGGAGCGGGAGGTGGTTTTCTGTGAAGACAATGAGCCTTTTACCAAACATGTCCAACTTTGGTTGAGATATATAGATGACTTGCTGATCATCTGGGAGGGTGACAAGGAATTGTTTATCAGATTTATCAACATACTCAACCAGAACCAGCTGAACCTTAGGCTAACCTTTGATGTGAGCCAAGATTCAGTAACATTCTTGGACCTAAAACTCTCCATTGAGCCTGACGGGCATATTTCCTCCGACCTATTCCGCAAAAAGACTGCGACCAATTCCATACTGCATCATACAAGCTCGCACTTTCCACCTGTCCTTAAGGGACTTCCCAAAGGAGAGTTCCTGCGGACAAGAAGGAATTGCTCCCAGAACCACACTTATAAGGAACGAGCGGAAGAACTGTCACAACGTTTGGAATGCAGAGGCTACAGCAAGAGAGGGATTAGAAAGGCAGCCAAAGAGGCGGAGAAAATTAGTAGAGACCAACTCCTCTTACCGAAAGTAAGGAACACAGAGAAACCACAAGAAATGGTACGATTTATCGGAACCTTTTGTCCAGAATGGGAGACTATCCAAGGCATTATCAACAAACACACTAATGTCCTCAGGACTGATAAAGATCTCAATGACGCCCTAGGACCTAGAGTCCAAATGAGCTGGAGGCGCTCTAACAATCTAAGGGACATTCTAGTCCATAGCCATCTAGACAAACCCACCACCACCAGCAAAGTGAAAAAAGGCTCTTACAAATGCGGTAGATGCAAAGCATGCCCCCTGATGATCACCACCACGGCATACACGGACAAATTCAACAAAACAAGGGAAATACAAAACCACATCACTTGCACAACATCTGGAGTTGTGTACAATCTGAAATGCCCCTGCAACAAGAATTATATAGGGAAGACTATCAGACCCCTTAAGCAGAGACTGTTAGAACACATGTCGAGTATCAGGAATGCTGATAGAGACAGGAACAACATGAAAACCCTTACACCTATCGCAAGGCACTTCCTAAAATATCATCACAGCAATCCTATGGAACTGCAAGCATATGGCATGATGGAAGTTGACTTGGGTACCAGAAAGGGTGACAGAGACAGGGCACTATTGAGACATGAAACCAGGCTCATTTTCCTCATGGACACTATGGTCCCGTACGGTCTAAATGAGGAAAACAGCTATGCATGTTACTTGTAGCGATGGAAACTGTCCAAACCCACCTGATATAACCCTCCACTGGGACCCTTTAGCCACATTGATAGCAGTCAGTTTTCATGACTAGTGTCTTCCATTTGTAGCATGGTGACCGATCTCAACAAACCCTTCCTCTCAGCCCGCAGAAAATTTATATTCTGTGGTTATTTTCCTTGTAAATTAGGTGTCAACTCAATAGACCCACATTAAGGGACCACCTAGGGGCTCCTCAGTATATAAGCTTTACCCCAGTGTTATACCCACCACTTTTATGGGTTGGATTTAACCCGGCGACCTTCTATAATTATTTATTCGTTTCCAGGCCACCCACTTTGTTTAGATTTTTTAAACAGATTCACTCACTATGGTGACCTACCAATGAACACACGGACCACGACCCTAGGGTCATCCTTACATAACTCTCCTCCCCTATCCCCCTCCTATCCCACTTTATTTATCACTATTATTTTATCACTATTTTGATTACTTTGTTGTGTCACTTTGCACCAATTAGCACATTCCTTTCAGGTTCCCCTGGAGCCCGTTTCGTTTGGTGAGATTTGATTTGATACCTCCCATTTTACCATGGGACCCACACTTAATATACTATGTTCCCAACTTTCATCCCTACAGTTTAATTATTATTAGTTCGGACACTTCCCTTTATATTATCATTGATAATTTATTTCACGTTTTGCACCATCTCCACGGGTCACTTACACCGATTGAATACCTAAGACTAGGTATTATTAAAATTGTACGCATGGTCACGATGTTTACCAGGTAAAAATGCACTTACGATCACTATGTTTACCAGAAACAAGAATCGACCTAATTATAACTAAACTTCAGACTACCTCACCTAACCTGGAAACCTATGTAGCTATATGATACTTACCAGCTTACGCAGGACCTCCTGGGTTCTGGAATCAATGCCGACGGTCAGGCACTTCTTTGCCTCTCCGTCGGGTTGATTACCTATAAAACAAAATATTGTGGTGCTGATCAAACTATATGGGGACCCATTAACATTATTACTAAGAAGATGGCAACTAATCCAAAACGTTTCCCAGTAGGGAACCGCCATACCCGACATTGATATAATGATATATATATATATTAGCAGCGGCCCTGCGGGCACGATTCTACTGATCACCCAACTCTCTAGATGAGATCCCACAACATAGGATCACTATGTGACACCTCACATCCTTCATCCAGCCCCATAGTTAATAACCCACGTCATGGGGTCACTATGAGATATCCCACATTCACCTTTCTAATCGACATCAATTATGTCTATTCCAGAATGACGACACGAATCATGCCCACCCATAGTCCTAAGGATGGCACTTAACGATGAGATCCCGAATACCGGCAACTGTAACACTCACCATGGTTACCACGGTGGGACGAAAGGCGATGATATCCAAATGTGTCATGTTACAGTGGGTGGTAAACATACACCTCTTAAGGTTCCCGTATCTCCCGGCAAGAACCATCTCGCTGTCTATTGCCTAACAAGCACTCGTAGGCATTGACACCCACGTTATCAACCTGAAGCAGTTTGCATTATTATAATCACTATCATGTCAGTACCGACAGTACAACCATCGGACAGAAACATCGAGGGGTACACACCTCCTGTTTAACTGCAATCGCATATTACCCACAGTAATTACACAGGTACTAGCAATAAAAGTGTCCATCATAACCTCAACATGCGGCTAAGGCATCCACACGCAGCAACTTTCTACTGATGCGATATGCTAATAAGAAAGGCTCTCACCGTTTATTATTCAATAAGCGCTCATAGGCATTTACATTTAAGATACCCTCTAAAGCAGCACGCATCATCAGAAATGCTACCATGTCAGTGCCGACATTACATGTATCGGTAAGGAACATCGAGGGGCGCATACCCTCTGTCCTTATTCTTACTCAGATATTATCCATAGCAATTATACATGGACCAGTAGTAGAAGTGCTCATTATGACCTTAAGTATGCGATTAAGGCATCTACACGCAGCAATCTCCCACCCATGCAATATGTTAATAAGAAGGGCGGGTCACTTGATGAAACAAGGGCGCTCATTGGCACAATTATGGAATACCTTCTATTTAAACCGACCAGTTACTTCAATGCAGGTTGCCCTGAAGAAGACCTGCGAAGCGTACGCCGGCCACCATAGCCGTGCGGACGCTCCCTTAGCCTCCTCATTCCTGTCTCTCTTACTAGTCCTTTTTAGGACTCTAATGTCTAGTTTAAAAATTTTTCTCTGTTTGTTCACAGTGACGCCGCAGTACCTGTATTAGAGCGTAGCCAGCCGCCCCGTGAGAACCGAACCTAACCACAGGGTTTACCCGTATGGTCGGTGTCAGCACACAAGAGGGCACAGCGGCACGCTCATACTAACCACTGCTGGCGTATAACTGATTTATATCAATGTGCACTTACTAGGTGTTTTAGTGTGACACAAGCACACTCAAGTAGCCGGCTAGAGAACTACACACAACCCCGATGCTAAGTGCGGGGTGTGCAGTTCCATACGGCTCTAACCGCTTATTTCCCATATCTGACCATCGCCTATTCTGAGCATTTATCTCATGGTGGTAGTAATTTTATGTACACGAAGCAGCTGACCTCTTTATCAGATCAAAGTGTGGCACACACCAGGCGATCTATACCTGCTGCCTATACAGGTCCTACCATCCCCCCGCATGTTAGCAATTTAACATAGCAAGCCGCCCTTAGGAGAATTATACCTCCCATTAAAGTCTGATTACAATTATCAGGAGGGCATAACGGCACACTTGAAAATTGCTATTTCTTTATTACACCCTTAATTGCCGGCTAGAGAACCAACCGCAATTTCACTGCGGAGTCTATATTGTAGAGTTCCATACGGCATATCTCTATCTAACTGTGGCGCTTGGTTTTAATTGGGTTTCCTATCAAAGAATAGTCACTTGACCTTGACACTATAAAACTTGATTGTTATCTTGTGTATTAGAGCAAGCAGCATATATTAGGCATTTTGCCCGCTGTATATCCTCTAGCCTATCTCTAGTCCTCATCCCAGCATATGACTGGTGGACAAGATTTGCTACTCACACTACACCTCTGCTGAAATCTAAATAAAAATTGTTACAAGAACATCAACAACATTGTGATACAACTGAATAAACTTACAGACAGGATTGATTTACATCAATACATCACATCCCCCTGGTGTCAACAGGCACTCTAGCCGACACACAGGTGGGAGATGTTCTAAACTTGCTACAATAGGAATTTATTGCTAAAGGGACGCCGCATGAGCCCAAGTTTTTAATTAGCACTAATTGTTCACTTGTCCTTGTTATTTGTTTTATGTAGTTTGTCATATTTCGCAGTATTCGCTATTTTTATATAATCTACTATTAAAAGTTACTTTTTAAAGTTGTTCTTATTTACTACGGTGCACCACTACCGTGACAAACTGTCCTTTCTTCCCCTCCAATTATCTCTGAGACTGCTTTATAGAGCAAGGGGGACATAGTTGCCTGTATGGCTTCCACTATATCTCTGTAAGTAACAGGTGTTGCTTGGTTTCTATGTGGATGTGTGTCAGAGTGAAGCTGGGTACCTTCAGAATACTTGGACGCCGGGGAGGGAGGCGCCGAGTCCTGCTCCGGCGCCATGTTTGTTTCTGCCCGGCACTTCTCTGGGCGCTGCTGCTGCGGCTTCTGCACTGTCCCTGGAGCCAGGAATTTATCCATGGGGCTCCCTGATGTGGCGGTTTCTGGTGTGCGGGAGGCTGGATACCTGTCCTAATCTGCAGTTACGAGGGTCCAGTTCCAGAGCAATGCTTCTCAGGCTGCTCTCGGCATGAACCGAAAACGGAAGTCCAATCATAATATTTTTTAACATTATAGTACATAGATCCCTTAGAACCTCCTCTAACCACTGCTGCTTCTACTGCATCATAAATTGGAACAATGCAATCCCTATTGTGACAATGGGCCTTATTCAGACCCGCTCATGTGAAAATTCACAGCCTGATTATTGAACAAAACGACCGCACAAGCACACACTACGCAGTGCACATGTGAGTGCACATGGGGCTGTGGAGTGCGTTTGACTTTGTGGCATTCACCTGTTTGCTGTGCTCCATGCACTTGCAGTCCACTGAGCAGGTCTGAATCAGGCCCAATGTGGCTAATTCAATCCCAATCCTAGGACAAAGTTGTCAAAATGGGCAAAACCATGTGCACTGCAGGTGGGGCTGTTGTAACATGTACAGAGAGTTAGATTGGTATCTGTGTAGGGAAAATATCAGTTTGAAGTACAAACCTCACCCAAATCTAACTCTCTCTGCACATGTTACATATACAGCATCTACAGTGCACATGGTGTCATTCATTTCGAGAACATATTTGCCCTGCGATCCAGTCTAAATTAGGCCCAATGAGACAGAGCTCTCAAGTTGGGACTGTCTGATAAATTTATGTATAAATCCCACAATATTTATTGATACATATGCTAATCTGAAAGGGTCCATTTTAGAGCCGAAAGCAACCTCATGTACTGTAGGTGTAAACCTCTATCCACTGCTGTCTTGCCTGTGCATTTTAAGCTGCAATTTGCCAGGCGGCAGGGAGGAGCAGTGACGCTGCTGCGGCTACTACACACAAGGCTACGGGGGAGGAGAGGGGGCGCCCGCACCATTGCACACAAGGCTACTCAGACACTGGACACAGTGGGGAAATCATTTGATGGTGAGTGTGCTGCAAATGGATTTGGATATTTTTGCAGGGCTGTATATTTACTGTAACTTATATTTATTTAAACTTAATTGAAACTACTGATATTTATATGTAGTATTTCTTTATTTGCAATGAAACATTTAAATGCCAGAATAAACCAATATATCATGTAAGCATCAATCGTGATAATTTACCTTATTGTGAACATCCTAAAGCTCACAGTATAATAGAAACAACCACATCCATAGGGCCTGATTAACCCACAGCCCCCTTGGGTGGTATGCCCGGAAATTTTCCAGGCTCAGCTGCTCTGCCACAGCAGGCTGTCTTGGAAAATTTCCGGGCATACCACAAATATGAAATAGGTGCACGCCAGGTGGCGCACCACCTCTTGAGCCCCCGTCACATCCCTGAAACCCCCCCCCCCAATCTCCTGTGCTCCGGCGTACACTGGAGCTCTTCTAACCCCTGCCGCTCCCCCAGCCTCTAGCTGCCAGCCGCCTGTCATTTTGCAGCAGTGACGTAGGCGGCAACCTCAGGGATGTTCGGGGTGGCTCAAGGGGACTTGGGGGCACTCAGGAGCCCGAGTCCTCCCGAGCCATCGCAAAACATCCCCAAGCCTGCCGCCTGTGTGGTGATTGACAGGTGGCTGGGGCAGTGGCGGCTGGGGAGCTCCGGCGTACTAACGCCAGAGCGAAGGTGAGGGGGCTCCTTATGATCTGTGGAGGGTTTTTCTGGTAGGTTTGTCCTGCCCCAGCAAAACCCATCACTAAAGGGGTTAAGCTACAGCCTGGAGCGCTGGGATAGGAGCGCTTGCTGGTGCTGCTAGAGTTAGGGCCAAGTAAAGTCTCATGAGATTTCCCCTGGTGACTGTGGAAGCAGCAGTGACTGCTGGGATTGCCAGCATCACCAAGGCATGGACGCTGGGAGAGAAGATCCTGTAAAAGCCAAGGCTGGCTCCATCGCCGAGGCTGTAATTAATGCCACTGCGGCAGTTTCCAGCACTGCTAGGGTGGTAAGTAGCAATATGAATGGAGCTAAGGCCTGAGCCTGTTACAGATATTTCCCTGAAAATTACTGAAAAAATTGGCAGTGGGGATGGGGGTGGCAGTCACTTCTGTATTAGTCTAGGATGGCTGGAACCCTTAATCAGGCCGTGCACAACAATAATGCACATCTGCAAAACACTAGCTTCTTTAGACTGCTTTGGCTGCAGCCTGTAGACACTTGCAAGGGCTGACGATAAGACAGAAAGCCAGTTCTCTGATCATCACAGCCAGGACTAGCAATCCCAATGGGACTGCCTGTCATATTGGGGAATGGCAGGTAGGACTTCCAACAGTAAGTCACTTCCGATCACAGAGTAGCCAGCAGATCCTCACGGACTGACTGACATGAGATGAGGTGGCAGATTTTACTGGGGTAGGGGGGTACAGTCCTGAAGCCCATATGTAAACTTGCTGCTGGTCATGAGGCACTTTCATAGTGACTGATAGTGATATTTATAGTGCTAAGCTGAGTTTGTAACCTTAATATAACTCATCACTAGTGTTAAGTAGAATAAGAAATTTCCCACACACAGCCAGTTATTGCCAGCAATGTACAACACTTCAACAGGAGAGTAAGGTCAGCTACAGCTCTAATGGAAAACTATTACTTTGTTCTTTATACTGTAGATGCATAATATGGGCTCCCCGTAAATAATACTGAATGCAATCCCATCTTTTCTTAAATTAAAGATATCATTAAATAAGTCATTGTTATACTACTTGTATATTAACATTGTAGCTTAGCACAGAACATTAAACTTTTTTTGCGTAAGTGTGCAAGTTTCTTTATTGCTTGTTTTTAAAATTATACTTCCATTATAAATTAAATATAATTTATCACATACCCGGGAAAAAGTATATGCCTAATAAGTAGAAACAAACCAGTAGCTATGCTACCCCTGCTTTAGTCTTTAATAGTAATAATCATAAAAAAAAGACACATTGGGAAGTTGTTTAGCTGACAAGATGGATTATTCTTCTAGTGTTACTTACCAGCATGCTGTATTGCTTTTTGTGTTGGAGCTTCCAGAAGAAGTAGGTAAGAAGTCTCCTGGCAAAAAGACACCTGTCCACATCTAAAAGCATCTTCCCACAGCCATTTCTCAAACCCAGTTATCCAAAGTGGGCAGTCCGAGAGATCCGATGACAGGATTCGCACCATTATGACCCTGCCGCTTGCCTCACAATTCCAGTAAAATCGACATTATGTAGCAGGGGTGGGGCCACTATGACATTGTCACATGGTCATGCCAATTGATACTTACCCCAATTCTGCATCATGTTTCCTCACCATGCACCCCATGCCCCCCACTCTTGGCATGTATGTTTTTGGCTATCCCTGGATTTATCAAACAACTATACCATGTGCTTCTTATTTATAGCTTAACGAGTATCTTAAACTGATCATAATGACTCCACCACCTATAATTCCCTTAAACAATAGCTGACATTGTAGCCATTGTTAAATAATTAATTGAAGAGCCACTTCATGTGACCAGGTACGTTTCAATAAAGTTTAAAATACCCTACAACAAGTCAGGGGATCTCTTTTTACACTGACTTGTAATGGAGTTTGGTTTGTGGAGCTTTTCTCTCAACTGCCTGAAGGGATTCGGTATGAAATCCCTACGATCAAAATCCCGACAGGGTCAAAATCCCGAATGGGTCAAAATACCGACAAAGACAAAATCTCGACATGGTCAAAATACTGACATTTAAAATCCCGACAAGGACAAAATCCCGACATTTAAAATCCCGACAAGGTCAAAATACCGACATATAGAATGTACAGGTGAAACAGTCAACATGACTGTCTGTCGACAGGTCGCGAGGTTGACGTGTTTTTTTTTTCCACTTTTTTTTACCCGAATTTCGACATGGTCAACATGCGCTCGGCACACTATTTTATTCTCGCACCCGCCCTAGTGGATGGTAGGGCATGAAATACCGCCTGTCGGCACATGTCGGGTCAAAAAACAGTGAAAAAACCCATGTCGACCTCGCAACCTGTCGACAGACAGTAATGTTGACTGTTTCACCTGTACATTCTATATGTCGGTATTTTGACCTTGGCGGGATTTGAAATGTAGGGATTTTGTCCTTGTCGGGATTTTAAATGTTGGGATTTTGACCTTGGCGGGATTTTGTCCTTGTCGGTATTTTGCCCCATTCAGGATTTCGACCCTGTCAAGATTTTGACTGCATCCCGCCTGAAGTCATGGGGCACTGAAATTCAGTGTTTCAAAGATATGCAGATCAGTTTCCTTTTTACAAATACTTTTTTATTTATTTTCCAAAATGCAGATCATTACATTTGCCACTTTCTGTGGTCAACAGTTACAAACATATGACATTCAGACATATATATAAAAAAATTTCCCGCGTATCTAATAACTGGGAGGGTAAGCTTATCGACAAAGGGCTGCGTTATTCATTCTATTCTACTTTAGTTTATTCTATCAATCCCGTTATTCCATGATCTTCCACCAAATTCTTAAAATTTATGCTTTATAACAGTTATCCATTTATTTACTTTTTTCCCGCAGTCCTTAGTCAGATTCGCCGCCCCTGAACATGAATAATAAAAAAGAGAAAAAAAAAAAAAAGGTGCCAATGGTCCGGCTAGTTATAACAACAACTAGAGAGGTTCATTTTATTCCTATATCAGTATCTTCTCCAACTGGTGTATGAATATAGGATCCCTGTTTTCCCAATTATTACGAATTCTACAGAGATTCCCGTCTCTTGATATTAGCCTACCCTGGGTTAATCCTTTCTCTTTAACTCCTTTTTAATATAAGTTAATAGCTAATGGGGTCCACATGGTCGGGCTTTGTTGATTTTCAAAAAAGTCACCCTTGACTTTATGTCCTATGCCTATTGGGCCTTCCCCTAAATTACAGTAGGTTATAGCCTTTTAGTTTTACGTCTGATTTTTATATCTCCATTTATTAACCACTTAACAACTAAGTCACATACACAACATTAACAGACAAACATCACATATAAGAACTAGGATAATGGGAGGGGAATTATGAGGGGCAGGGAGGGGGGGATAGCCCGCTTCATTAAATAAGTCCTTTTCCTGTGCTAAATTGGTCCAGTTTGGGAAAAGGGAAGGAGACTAAAGGAGGGGGGGTAGGAAAAATGGGAGGGGGGGGGGGTGGGTGGGTGACGGGTGTTTTGAGGTTCCTTTATTACTTTATCCTAATAGAGGTTTTACTCTCCTTCTTATGTTCCTTATTTTTAAATCCCTTTATCCCCTGCTTCAACATCCCTTTTCCTTATCTTTTTTTTCCCTTTTCTTTCCTCCTTCTCTCTCTCTCCTCTCTCTCCACCCCTTTTTCAATCAATCGGCAAATTATTATATCTTAACCAAGGGGACCAAGTTTCTTTAAAGGTCTCCATTTTCTTTTCCACCATACTAGAGAGATGTTCCATGTGGAACAGGTGCCAAATCATTTCTTTTATTGCTATTTCAGCTGGTGCTTTTACCGTCTTCCAATTAACCGCTATTTTTATTTTTACAGCACTCAGCACATGCCATATAAATCTTTGTATAGGGTGTCTTACTCCAGGTGTATTCATAGGGAGCAGCATATATTCGGGTGCCTTTGGGAGTCTAATACCCACGATTTGATAAATCAAATCTGATGTAAATCTCCAGGTTTCCTGAATTCTCGGGCATTCCCAGAAAATGTGAATTAAATTACCATTATGTCCACAATTCCGCCAGCAAGTCTCTGTTGCCCCTGGGTATATGCATTTTAATCTATTTGGGGTTAGGTACCACCGGGAATATATTTTAAAAGAATTTTCCCTAAACCTAATGGATTGCGAGACTGATATCAGATTTTTTCTAATTATGGCCCAGGTCTCTGGTTGAAGCTGTTTCCCTAGATCCTTCTCCCATGCTAATTCGTGTGTTTCTCGGCTTTGCCTCCCATGATACAATAGGAGTGGATATATTATTGAGATCAATCCCTTAGAGATTGACCTCTTCTGACATAAATCTTCAATTTTTGATCCCAGCTGGGATTTTTGTTGCGATCGAGAGAAATAACTTTGTATCTGTAGATACTGATAACTCCCAAAACCTGGTACCTCATATTTTTCTCGAATCTCAGCTAATGATAATAATTTGTCTGCTACTACCAATTCATTAATAAAAAAGATGTCAGTCTTAGCCCAAATTTTTTTATAATAGTTCTCCTGACTAGGTGGAAATTGGGGATTATCCCGAATTGGGAAGAGTCTGGCAGGGCTAGCAGTTAATTTGTATTCTTTATTTAGTTTATCCCATAGGGAAAGGGAAAATTCCACCGTGGGGCAGTTCTTGACCATCATGGGTCTCATCGTCTTTGGTATCCATGGAAGTGTGGCAATTGAGTGCACCTTTAGTAGTTCCGACTCTAGCTGGGCCCATCTACGTGACCCCCTATTGGAATGCCAAAGAATTATTTGTGAAATATGTGCTGCAAAATAGTAATATCTTAAGTTTGGTACACCCAGTCCGCCCTCCTTGGTACCCCTTTGTAGGGTTTTCAGGCGAACCCGTGGTCTCTTTCCCAACCACAGAAAGCGCGACATTAAGTCATGCCAGCTTTTAAAAATTGCAGCCGGGATCCTTATAGCTAGCGACTGGAACAGGTAGAGCATTCGTGGTAAGATGTTCATCTTTAAAACGTTTGCTCTGCCTGTCCATGACAGCTGTATCTTCGCCCAGTCCCTTAGATTTTCTGTGATTTCTGTTACTAATCTAGGGAAATTTGCATTATATAATTGGTGGTAGTTTTTTGTTAGGTTTATTCCTAAATATTTAATATGTTGTTTTTTCCAATTAAATGTATATAATGCTTCAATCCTCCCTTTCATCTCCGGGGGGAGATGAAGTTCTAGAACTTCAGTTTTTTCTCTATTTATTTTAAAATTTGATATTGTGCTGAACTCCTGGATTATCTCGAATATTTTATTTAGAGACTCTAAAGGATCCGTTATTGTCAAAAGTATGTCATCGGCATACAATGCCGTTTTATATTCCTCTGCCCCGATTTTGATACCTTTTATTTCCCTCTTGTTTCTTATTGTAGCAACTAAAGGCTCAATCATCAACGCAAATATCATAGGGGAGAGGGGGCACCCCTGTCTCGTTCCATTCCCTATTGAAAAGGTAGCCGATTTGAGACCGTTAATGGATACCTTTGCAACAGGGTTCCTGTATAAGGCCTGAATTCCCGCCAAGAACCTTCCCCCAATTCCAAATCTTGGTAGGAGACTATTCATATAAGACCAGGAAACCCTGTCAAAGGCTTTTTCCGCGTCTAAACTCATAATGAGGGACGGAATTTTTACATTATTGATAAAAGCAATTGAGCTGATTGCTCTTCTGGTATTCTCAAAAGCCTGTCTATTTGGGATGAATCCCACTTGATCTGGGTGTATTAATGAGGTGATTACTCTGGCTAGCCGATTACCCATGATCTTGGCGAATACTTTAAGGTCTGAATTTAGTAGGGATATCGGCCGATAATTCCTACATAAAGTGGGGTCCCGGTCTGGTTTAGGTATGACTATTATCTCTGCTGCAGTTGTTGCCGAGTCCCATGCTTGCCCATCTAGGATCGAATTAAATAGCGTTTTTAGTTGGGGGGATAAGATCTTACTAAATTTTTTATAATATATAGCCGAAAAACCATCCGGGCCGGGTGCCGAGGCATTTTTTAATGTATTAATAGTTGATTCGATCTCTTCCTGTGTTATACGGGCTTCTAATATGGCTACCTGAGAGCCGGTCAATTTGGGTAACTTACCTGCTGATATAAACCTCTCGAACCGACTTTCAAACTCCTCTTTGTTTATTGTGTTTGGTATATTATAAAGTTTATAATAAAAATCCCTAAAACACTGGGCCATGGCTCGAGGATCTTGGATTAAGTTGTTCTTATCATCTCTAATTGCAAACACCCGATCTCTCTGTTTGCGCTTTTGAATTCTATGTGCCAGTAACGAATCAGCTTTGTCTCCTTTTGAGTAGAACTTATACTGTAACCATTTCATTGTTTTAGCTGTTTTTTCTGAATATAGTTGAAATAGTTGATTTTTTAATATCAATAGGTTACTAAACAGGCTACGTTTCGGATTTTTTTGATGTCTTATTGTCAGCTCCCTTATTTGTTGTTCTAAATTCCCAATTAGCTTTTCATCTTTTATTTTTTGTATTTTAGTTAATTTCATTATCTGACCCCTTATTGTCGCCTTATGCGCTTCCCAAATTATTGTGGGTGGCATATCTATTGTATTATTTATTTCGAAGAACTCTGCTAAAGATTTTTCTATCTCATTACTGTGTTCTTTTTTTGAAAGAATTGACGCATTGAGTCTCCATTTAAAGTCCACTGCCTCCACCTTACCTATTTGAATGGCTACTGAAACCGCCAAGTGGTCTGACCAGACCACTGGTGTTACCCATGCTTTCACCAGGTCCTCTGTTAACTTTATATCCACCAAAAAGAGATCCAGTCTTGAATACACCTTGTGGGGAATCGAATAATGCGTATAGGTCCCCTCGTTAGGGTATAGGACCCTCCACGCGTCGTACAGGCCACTAGAGGTAACTTTTTCTTTCAACCTTTTAGATTCTTGGATTACTGTGTGACTTGGGGGGTGGTCTGCTTTCCTGTCCCTTTTTATATCCATAATTGCGTTAAAATCCCCCCCGATAATTGTTTTACCCTTTGCTATTTTATTAAACTGTTTAAAAAAATCAGCGTAGAACATTGGGAACGTAAACCGACGCCACTGTTAACAGATTGCTCCCAATCAGAAGGACTAAGATATTAAATCGACCTTTAGGGTCTTCATACGTTTTTTCTATCTTATAAGGGAGGGATTTATGAAGTAATATTGCAGTGCCTTTTTTTTTTTTTTCACAGGTCGCATAGTAGCCCTCTGAGAATACTTGCGACTTCAGAAGTGGGTGTTCTTTTTTAAAATGGGTTTCCTGCAATAGGAGAATTTTTATTTTCTGTTTCTTAAAAAACTGTATCGCCATTGCTCTTTTACGAGGGGAGTTAAGGCCATTTACATTTAATGACATCACATTCAAAGTCATGGCGGATACCAAAAAAATTTTTTCCTCAGATCTTGAAAACCTTTATACTCATATTTATCCTGGTCACACCCGGGGGAAGGGGAGGGGGGGCTTTTAAGGTCAAGGTTGGGAAAACAAACAATTAGACAATCATACAAAAACACACAATACAACATTAAACATATAAAGTATGGTGCGTCACAGCGCATCCTCATGTCCATTAACTTTTTCTTAAACGGATTCCCAAACTGTGGGGGTCTATCACCCAGGTGGATTTTTAACATGCAGTTTGGGGAGTCAAAGAAGAAAATGGGGGGGGGGGGGGGGGGGGAATCAGGTAGAAACTTGGATAATGAGATACCCTTCTGTTTATCCCAACCCTTTTTTTTTTTTTCTTCCTTCCCCTTTCCCATCTCTTTTCCTATTCTTTCCTTCATTAAGGCATCTCAGCCGGAGCTTGAAAAAAGATGGGAAAAAAGGCGCTGGGGGGAGGAGAAAGGAGGAGAAAAAGAAAAAAGAAAAAAAAATTAATAATAATAATATTATAATTATAATAATAAATTCATTATAAAAAATATTTGTACGCCTCTTCTTAGTTTGGGGGCGTGTAGGCAATCTCTCTGATTTAATTCCTCCATGCTCTACACCTTTATATTTAACTATTAAGATACTGGAGCACCGGTTCACTCGGCACTCCCTTAATAGTTTACCCCCTTAGGCCCCCAAAGCACCGTATTGATCTCTATTTATCTAACCTAGTCTGTTTCTTCCCTCCCCCCCATCTCCCCCCCCAAAACCCCACCCCCACCTCCCCCAACCCTCCCAGATTTCTTATATCGCTTGCTGTCCTAAATAAACAGCAGTCCAAATCAAGAAGATAGAGAAAAGAGAGGGGAGGGAAGCGGGAGAGAGAGAGAGGGGGGGCTAAAAAAGGCAGAGAGAGAGAGAGAAAGACACCAAAGCAAAACCTAACAAAAAAAAAAAAAAACACCCAAATTTAAAGGTCATATAACCCTTATTCTGACTCGTCTTACTCCCAATGCTAGTGGAACATTCGTATTCAGTTGCATGTTAACCTTTTTCTTATATTTATCAGGATCCCAAGGATCTATCTGTGAATAAAATATATATTCTCTTTTCCCCATTAGTGTTTGCCCAATTTTAGGCCAGAAAAGAAGTAAATCAAAAATAATTAGAATAATTAAAGGAACAAATAGCAAAAAGCCTACTTAGTGCCTATTATTCCTTATATTACTTTACTGTCATATAAGCAGACTAAGTGAAACAATTAATTATAGTGTTAAAGTAGAGTACCAATTTAACCCCGCCTCCAAGCTATTCATTTTTCCATTCTATATTTAAACATATCCCCCATAAAAAATTCTACGTGCATGTTTTTTGTGCCACAAGAAAAAGGAAAAAAAAAATAAAAAAAAAAAATATATATATATAGTCCAGTTGAATTGATCGCACTCTCACTTATGGAAACTGTAGTATCAGTGGGGTGCACATAGGGGGTACAGATCCAAGTCCATTCCTCCATATATAGAAAATTCTCCCAATTGGGAATGCACACTCTCCACAATATCAAAGAGAACACACTTTGATAAAATCAAATCGTGGTTTTATTTTCACTTGGAGATATCCATTATTCATTTGCCATAATTGCAGAAGCCCCGACGTTTCGGTCCCACATCTGGACCTTTATCAAGGAGCGTGAAAATCACATAAGGCCAATCACTACAAGTGAAGTGCAAAATGTGCTTTCAAAATTTACAATATAACATCCTTTATAATAACAAAAAAGTTCTAAGCCATGTACTTACAAAGGCAAAATCGTTCAGCTTATGCAACAGCACACATCAGGCAGATCAGCGTGGTTCAGGTACACCAACCATACCAGTGACTGCCCAGGCCCGGACTTATATACCCTGATATCGGAAGTCACATGTGGAGCTAATTCCCGCCGTTTTCGCGGGTGACGCCGCACTTCCGGAAACGAGTTACCGGAAGTGTGCGACCAGTTAGAGCAAAAGAACACAACGCTGTATTCCTGCATAGCCCGCGATACCGGATATCCGGTATTTGGAACGCATCTTATTGCCGGCTGTTGGCCGGAAGTAGGAAGTAAGCGGAACACAGAGAGCAGTCATTGACACGCATATAGGTGACACGCATCCCAGACTTAGGCTTGTGACTATGGCAACAGTGAATTATGATGCTAACAGCGCGTGCGTCTTTGGGCTAAATGTATGATATATGGGTAGTGACTTATGGTATCAAGGGTAACGCCGGGGACCTGCTGTTACCGATGCCATCGGACTGTTGTTGGAAATAAATCCAACGAAGTTATTGTACAAAACATTTAACATAGAGCGTAGTCAATATATATAAAAAAAAATGTATAATATTTGTAGACAACCTATTACATATGCGTCATTAATTTATATATACTAAGTCCATTGGCATCGAGCAGGACAATTTGAATAGAACAAGCGATGTGACAAAAAATTAGTGAAAAAACGTGAAAAAAATAAAAAGGAATAAGGAAGTGCAAACCTGCAAAAATATCTGTATTTATCACACACATATATATATATATACACAAATATCTCACACATATATATATATATATATATATATATATATATATATACCTCATGTGGTGCTATCTAATGCACCCATTGGTGTAACACCGTAATCCATCATTAGTGTAAAATACATGAAATTATATATATACACACCAAAATATTTTGTATTTATGAAAAATCATTACTTATGGGAGTTATATAAGTGCATAAATGCAGTTAGCTCTCAAACATATCCAAGAGGAAATAGATACACAACACTATTATAAGTTAATATAGTCTACTACAGATCCTCACAATTTCACATCATTAACCATTTAACGGCATATACTGAGCTAATTCATATTCAAAACCTATTATCTATTGTATATAGACAAGTCGGATCAATATTTAACATTTAACAGAACTCAAGTCACATGAATTTTAGTGTAGAAAGATATTCAAGGGATTATTCTCGTTTAAACCCGTTATATATATATATATATATATATATATATATATATATATATATATATATATATATATATATATATAAATAACTGCATAATTTATCCTGAACACCTCTCACCCCATCCTCATACAGGGCTAGAAGAAATCAGGAGATACAATTATAGTGTCTAGTGTTCACTCTGTGTTAAGGTTCACATACATTTTGATCTACGCTTCACTACGCACTGTCTTTGGACTTAATATAGAGAAAGGCGAGAACGAAATGAAAAAAAAAAAAAAAAAAGAAAAAAACCATCAGAGATATTATTTTTTTTTTGCAGAGAATATCCTTATCATGTCTTCGACCATTCCTGTCTGGGTGGTTTATTTCGCTCTGTCGTTGCTCCCGGATCTTTAGTTTCTTGGGGCTGGATGCTGAATCCTAATCCTTTCAAGGTCTCTGCCCCCGCTTCAGGCTCTTTCAAAATATATTTCCTTCCGTTGTGGAAAAAGTATAAAGTGAATGGGAACCCCCATCTATAATTAATTTTTTGCTCTCTTAATGCTCTTGTAATATGACCCATCTCTCTTCTCTTTCTCAAAGTTATTGGTGCCAGGTCTTGAAAGATTTGAATAGTAGATTCTTTGTATTTAATTGATGGAGATCCCCTGCTAAACTCCAGGATCCTGGCCTTGATGTGGTCATAGTGCAACCGTATTATTATGTCTCTAGGTGGTTGGTCCGGTGAAGGGAGGGCTCTCAGGGCTCTATGGGCTCTATCTAACAATAGATGTTCTTCTTTACTGTCAGGTAACATATGTTGCAGGAGACCATTCAGATAATTTGATAAGCTTTGATTATCGATTAGCTCCGGTACATTTCTTATTCGCAGATTTTGCCTTCTAGAGCGATTCTCCTGATCTTCTATTTGGTCTTTGAAAATGTTAATTTCAATCTTCATATCTCTGACCTCCTGACACAGACCTTCTTGAAATTTTGAGTACAAATGGTTTTTATAAATCTTTTAAAGTTTTTTTACTGCTCTTATACTAATATGTATTTTTATCTCTCCCCATTTTACTCCATGCCTGGCTTTATTTATATATATATGAGTTTTATCGTGGATTTTTGCATAAAATTGTATTTGTTTTTTATGTATGTTTTTTAAATAATTATTGTGTCGAAATGTATTTAAATGTATACTTTTTGTAAAGCACTTTTTTACAATGTTGTATATAAAATATACGCTATAAAGCGAGGCTACAGGTTCCCTCCGATTGGCTAAAAAAGAGCCATGTGATGGAGACGATTCCCTGTAAAAAGGAGTCCAGGAGAAGTGAAGGCAGATCTTGAGAAAGGAACAGCTGTTCCGAAACGCGTTGATCGCCGCCCCCTGCCTTTCCTGTCATACCACAAGACAGCCTGCAAGCGAGGAGAACAGACGCCCGGCTCCAGCAATCATCAGTAAGCGGCTTCTGTCTGCAGCTAAAGTACCGCCGAAGGCTCCGGGACCTGTGTCTCCTGTCTACTTGTGAGAAACTCTGTGTATATACCGCCCGTGTACATCTCTTTGTGTCTGTGAATAAATACCCCTTTCTGAACGGAAGCTCTCTGCCTGTGGTGATAAAGAACCTGTTATGTGAACGCGTGAACGAAAGATAAAGTAAGTGTCAGCGTTCTTGAACATATGTGTGCAGTGAAGTCTGGCCGGAAAAGAAACCGTTACGTGTATGCGGGTCAGAACTTTGAAGTAAGTGTCTGTCCACATGCATGAGTAACGGTGTTCGAGTATCTGATCTGATTTGCAGTGGATTAGGTGATCGCACACAGCCACCATTACCCTCTGCAACCAGCATTAAGCGCCAGTGGTTCCTCAATTTTTGCCGCTTCTTGAAATTTACATATTTCATCAGATTTTTGCTCCAGTGTATCAATCCGGCCCCCTAGTGACCCCAGGTCACTTTTCAGTTCTGCCACTGCGGCTTTCAGCTCCGTCTTAAATGACGCGGTAATTCTCTGTATGAGTGAGTCATAGTGATCTAATTCTACCACCTGTGCTGTCTCAGCTCGTAATATTGAGCTTGACGGACTTGGGGGAGGCCCTGGTGAAGATATTTCTTTAAGTGCTTGTTTGTTTTTTTTCCCCTCAAAGAAGGATGATTGATCTTGCACCACATTTTTTCGATTTTTTCCCGACATTTTGCTTCTTTGGCCTGACCCCTTTCCTTCTCTAATCTTCTCCTCCGATGGTTTTACCTCCTTCTCCTCCCTTCTTCCGATCTATTCTGTTGGGAACAGAATCATATTCTCATTTACATTTAATCCCCCTTTCTGTCTTTCATGGTGTCTCTTCCAATGAGTTTGGGAAGTAGTTTTTCATATCTTTAAGCCTCTATTCGCCCTGATGTGACAGGCTGCTCTAGGTCAGGAGCCAGTATTTCCTACTGTATTATGGCGTTTCAGGGCCTCACACTGGTTTTGCTTGTTTTCTAGTAGGGACAGTGAGAGCCTTTCCAGTTATCGTTGGCGGGTACCGCTTATCTCCTTTCTAACTGGGGGGTCTCGGTCTATGCCCTCTCACGGCACTCTAACCCCATTTAGTGCTCCACTTTTTTCGTATGCTGCCCCAATCTACCAGACTCCGGCTCCCCAGTGGCCCAGGGCCCCTGCTTCTCAGTACCCACTGTTCACCCACCTGACCACCTCCTCAACCCGCAGTGCCCGGTCACAGCCGGGCTCCCGGCTCCGAGGAACGGGGTCAGTGGTGGGGGATACTATAGGTTATAATATGCTTCTCCGGACAGTTATACAATTACCCTGCAGGGTTAACTGTGTAGGCCACTGCCTATATACTTTCATGTGGCTGTGTAAAAAATTACAGTTTGTGTAGCACTCACCCGCTATCCACTCGGGTCACAGTGGGCTCTCTGTTCCTGCACAATACTGTGCCTTCCCTGTCTCTACCTCAGCCTGCAGCACCACCGTGCCCGGCTCTGAGGGAGACAGTGTGCTTTTCTGTGGTGCTAACCTCCTTCAGCTTCAATCCCCGTGCTGCGCGCACCTCCGCTCTCACCTCTGGGGCAGACTGGGCTCTCACCCCGAGTCGCGCTGGGTTCTCTGCAGCCTTACTACGTTCTCTGGCTCCCCCCGGCTCTGGGTCTCTTTGTGGGGCATGTGCGTAGCTGTGGGTCAGCTACCGGGCACCCGCTGCTTAGCGGTAAACTGCAGCTTCCGGACCCGCTTGTTAGTGATCTCAGCTCCGGTCCCTACAGCGGCGTATATTACTGGCGTCCTGCCGAGACTGCCTCGTTGAGTCCTGCTTCGCCGTTTCCGGCCCTTGTAGCCGTGCGCCTCCGACTTATCCCACCTCAACCCGCAGCTCCGTCTTGAGCCCGGCTCCGAGGTGTGAGTCTGCCCGGCGATAGCTATGCGTGTGGGCTTTGGTGTCCTGACACTCTCCAACTCTGGTCCCCGGACAGAGGATCATGCACGCGACACACCGGTGAGCGTCCGTGCGGCTTCCTCTTCCGGCCACTCCCCCAGCCAATTTACAGGTATCCGCAGATCAGTTTCCATGAAAACCAAAACCACCTGGACTTGTATGATCAGTTGTTTTCGCCAAATATGGATCTGAAAATGAGGCAAAAGGGCATCTTGCCAATTTCAGATATTGCATGCTTTGGTTAGGATTACCAGGTAGTAAAATACAATCAGCAGCCACTACCATGGCAATAGATCTCTGGTTGAATGAAATTTTCTCTCAGCCAATCAGAGCTACCTAGTAAAATTCCCCTGACTGTGGCATTACTCTGCTGCTAGTGGAGCCCACTGCTTTATCTAAAGTATGGGGAGCACCTATTCATTTTTTCTTGATCTGTTAGAGCCAGTGCTGGCTTCAAGAGCCCAGTGCTGGTTCATTAAATAGGGGGACTTCTACATATTTTGTTTTCTGTATTTTTTTAACCAGGGCTGGCTCAAAAAGCCTGATGCTGGTTATGATTTAGAGGGGTAGGAATGAACAATTTTTTTCTGATATTTCAAACTTTAATTGCACACACAGACAAGCACTGAACTGTCCCATGGGGGTGACCAGCGTTTCCTGGCTTGCCCACAAAAATGGCATATGCGCCCACAAAAAAGCTGGGAGTCCTCATGCACAGGCGTGGCGAAGCCTGCACGGGGCAGGCAGCTGACATCACATGACATCAGCGCCCGCCCCCTTTTTGTCCATCTCTGGCCCATATAAAAGTCAGATCAGACTGACTTTTATCTGTGAGTGGGCTAAAAAAAAATATTTCTATATGGCAAGCTCAGCCGAATTCTGGCATACAAATTAATATAACATCGATAGAACTTGGCTGTATATGGCCATAGAGTTCTGTCTGATGGCCAAATTTACTATCATTCATACTGCTGAATTTAGCCAGTAATTCAGCAGAAAGTACAACTGGAAAATATTCATCATATTACCAGGCAAATTTGTCTGAAGCCTGCACGGATCAGTCAGATCAGTGCAGGTGTCTCTGTGTAAAGTATGGAAAATGAAACAATAAAAAAAAACGGCCCTCCCAAGTATAACCAGCCCCATGCTCATTGAGCTGGTCATGGTTGGAGAAATACAGGGGGAAAATTCAAATGAGCTCCACTTTTATTTCTATGACCAGCAACAGGCTCTTGGTCCAATCTTGGTTCCCATAATATGGAGGACAAAAGGAGCAGGGGTCCCCCGTATTTCAGAAACCGGGCTCAAACAGCCAGCAGTGTCATGCCACAGCTGTGGTACATTTATTACATAAGATCTCCTGACCAAAACATGAGCACCCAGACTGGGCTGGGTCCCTGGGGAGTGGGCAACTCAGGCTGACCGCAAGGTGACCCCATTGAGGGCACTTGCGGAGAGCCTGAGTTGCCGGTTTCCAACATGGGTTTGCCACGCGGAGCCTGGTCCTGATTGGCTGAGGGAAGAGCCAGTAACTAACATCATGGGGATTCCCTCATTCTCAGGGAGGTGCTGCAAGTGTTAACACCCTTGTGGCCCCTCAGGCCACTGCAGCCAGGTATTTGGATTTTTTAAACCCTGGATGCTACATGGACCGATCTTTGCTGGATAAGATAGTGAGTATGATTTCTTTTCACAGGTACCCTATGGATTCTACTGGAGAAAAAGACAGGCCTACGGTGGACCCTATAAGTAAGTATGTACTGTATGAATGTATGTAATATGTATTAAAGTTTTATTGTTACAGGTATGTGAGTGTATGTTTGTGGGGCATTATGTATTTATCAACAGTTTCTTATATAGCGCACACATATTCTGCAGAGCTTTACAGAGAATATTTGAAAATTCACATCAGTCCCTGCCCCAGTGGGGCTTACAATCTATATTCCCTACCACATGTACACACACACTCATTCATTCTATGGTTATTTTTTGTTAGGAGCCAAATAACCTACCAGTATATTTTATGAATGTGGGAGGAAACCCACACAAGTATGGGGAGAATATACAAACTCCACACAGTTAGGAACATGACCCATGACCTCAGTGCTGTGAGGCAGTAATGCTAACCATTACACCATCGGTACTGCCCCAGTAGATGGACTACAAGTCCCAGCGGGCCCCTTAATGCTCTGCATGCTGGGACTTGTGGTTCTCCAAGGCTCAACATGTTGGGGGGGCTTGCTGGGCCTTGTAGTTCATCTACAGAACCCAGTATCTGTTTTTAACAATTAATTTATCTATTTTTATACCATCATCCCACCACCCACAGCCCAGGGGTGGTGGGAATAGCCCCGAGCTGACCAGCCAGGGTGCTTAAGCTTGGGTCAGGGACCTTATGTATAAAGTGACCCTCAGCTATGGCATGACACTGTGGCTATTTAAGCCCATTGCTGGTTTCCGAAATACGAAGGATCCCCTACTACTTTTATCCCCTGTATTTTGAGAACAAGGAATAGGCCAGGACCTGATGATGGATATAGAAATACAGGGGACTCCATTTGATATTTCCCCCCTGTATTTCTGCAACCAGGACCGTCTCTAAGATCCCGGAGCTGGTTATAGCCAGACGGGGGGGAACGCACGCCATTTTTGTATTTATTCATTTTCGCTATTTATTTTACACTAAGAAGCATCACACGATATGACTGAATCACTTCACCATCTGAAAATACAAATCTGGAGAATACGGTAGCTTTGTAAATTTGCTGCATTCTATGTTCGTATTATCGGGCAATTATAGCCGATCCCAGTTGTACCCATTCGTACACAAGATCAGCCTTGATTGGTCTTTTTCGTAAATTTTTCAAAAAATGGCCAAAATCGGTAAAAATCGCATCGCATCGCATGCCATCGCATGCCACTATATATGGCATGCGATGGCATGCGATGGGAGCCGTGATACTCCACAAGTACCGATATTTTAATATGCTTTTATTGTTTGCAGCCATTCTCTTATGCCGCCCATACATGGTGCGATGCGCACAGTACGTTTTGAACTTGATCGCATCTAACTCAAAACATATGCGATATGCTAAAGCACGATGCACTTTGAACTAGATGCAATGTGATATAGTTTAAAAAGTACGTTCAGCACATACTTTTTGTGCTGTGCAATTTGATGTTCCCTGGAGTGTGCATTGCATCACAACCGTTTATTGCACTGTGTATGGTCACCTTTACATGGTTAAAATAACCTCTCAGTATATCTCATCTTCCAGAAAATAAATAAATAGATAAATAATAAATAAATAAACAAATCAAATAGAGACTTGACTACAAAATGTTATTTCTTTCACATGACAAAAAAAACTAGGTTGAGAAATCAAATAAAACATAATATATTTAATAATACTTAAATGAATATAAAACACAAAACAGTCAAAAATGCATTATTGATTTGCATTATAACATACTACATTATACACATGATTGCAGGCATGATTTCAAGCTTTCAGCCATCCCACAGTTCAATATTAAGTGGTGTGGAAATTATCCGACTGATAGCATTTCCTATTACAGTACATCTGCCATTAACAACAGGTGAATTACACCTATAAAGTATGTAATTAAACATCATTCAGTCATAATTCATTTGTCCACTTATGTGGCATAATTACAGAATCCTTCATACCACTCTCATACTAGTTCTGTGAATCACTGTAACATCATTTCTGACCCATTAGAAAAGTATGTCAATTGGAAATCAGCTTTACATCAGCTTCAACTGAAAACTACTATAGCACTGTTTAGGCATGGTTGTACTGCAGTGCAGCCAAGCACTACTTACTGTAGTGTGTTAATTCCCCTTACTCCAGGGCAGTGGCGAACACAGGGGGGGGGGGGGGGTTCTGGTTGCCCAGCCCCCTAACAGGCCACTTTTTTTTAAGCAGGCTGCCAACCTCGTGCCGCTGCTGAGTTTTTTTATAAAATATTGCCACATGGGTATTGCCAGCTGTGCTGCCCTCCCGTGAGCCCCGCGACCGCTGTGCACTCCTTCTCTTTATTACTCACCTGATGGTGCCTGACAGCGGGAGACCCGTCCAGCGCTTGACATCAATAGATCTGCTCCTGATTAAGCTGGGTGTTAATGCCCAGAGAAACGCGTAGAGCTTCTCAGAATTTATACTCCCTTGACATCACTGGACTCCTGGGGAGTTCCACTGGACTTGGGTTTCATCTCCTCTGCCTGGTCATCCTATATTTATCCTGGATTGGACCTGCAGCAATCACTCCATTCTTACCAAGGTTTACCGTATAAAAACACCAACAACACAGATTTACGTTGCAACATGTATTAAGATTCGGCCACCTGGTAATTTCTTGCTGCTTTAAACATTTAGAGACATTACCTCAAGTGGAACAAACTATCATGCATATATGAGTCCTCAAAGGTCCTAAAAGGGTATTACATTACTCTATTTTATTTCATTTTTAAACATTCCTTTGTGTGTTTTCATATTTAACATATGTATGTTTTTAATCATATTAAATTTCTAATATGAAAGAAACCATCATTTTATTTGAGAAACAAGCCAGCGCTGGTTATTTTCTTGTTTACTTTGATCAATAGACCTGGAACTTCTGGCGCCAGGGAACAAAAAAAGTGCAGCTGCCAGAGCTGGCCAGCAGGGGACATGGCACCAGTGATTTCCTGCAATTACAGATGAAAGAAGGAGGTCCGGATCTTCAGCGCTGAGGGCCCGACGGTATGACGCGCTGTTATTACTTAAGGGGGACTGAGTACTTACCCAGGAAGGGGGTGGATAAGAAGGTATATTACATACATTGTGCAGTGCAGCTAACTGAGCTGGATGAATGTGTGTGTACATGTATGTATGTAAGTATGCTATGTTTGTATATATATTATGTATGTACAGCAGTACGGATGGTGTAATGGTTAGCATTACTGCCTCACAGCGCTGGGGTCATGGGTTCGATTCCCACAATGGCTCTAACTGTGCAGAGTTTGTATTTTCTCCCCATACTTGCGTGGGTTTACTCCGGGTACTCCGGTTTCCTCCCACAATCCAAAAATGTACTGGTAGGCTAATTGGCGCCCAACAAAGTTAACCCTAGAATATCTGTGTATGCGTGTATATGTGGAAGGAAATATAGATTGTAAGCTCCACTGTAAATGTTCAAATATTCTCTGTAAAGCGCTGCGCAATATGTATGCGTTATATAAGAAACTGTAAATAAATAAATAAATGTACAGTGTATATGTATGTAAAAAAAAGGGAATAGCACCCATTGTCAAAAAAGCCCAGGACCGTCAAATCCCTTTATGGTGAGTGTGTGTGTGTATATATATATATATATATATATATCCTGGATGGCCTGGCACTCCTGCCCTTATATAATGCAGCTTTACCCGGTGCCTTCTCTTCGTAAAGGTATATTGTAGTTTGGAGAGCGGCACTCTCAGGATTTTCAATAGAAAATGACACTGCCTAGGTGCAAATTTCTACATTTCGGTTTATTTCAATAAACCGTCATCTGGAATAAAGACATATGGTACAAAGTGCTTTTATATACAGTGTGCAACTTGTGGGAGAGGGGGGGGGTGTGTCCCGCCAGATGATGACGTCATTGACTGTGAGCCGATACCTCATATTTGCTGGCCACCACAAAGTGTTAAAACAGTGACCTATTGTGAGGGTCAAGTACAAAATAGTAAATGCATAAATATATACACGTGCCATTTCAATATATAGTGAAAAAACAATAAATGTATGCATATACATACATATTGATGCTGAAGATGCAGATTGTAGAAAAATGAACAGAATACATGTATCACATAGCATGATAGAAGTCACACTCCCGCCCGGTATAATGTAACAAGCTTTCAATTATGATATAATTCATGTCAATTTAGTGTAAATTAACAACAATTCGGCATAATAGCTATTAGACACATATTAAGTGGTTGCTAACCATACTTATTGTTTCAAAAGGACCGGAGCAGTAAGATCTAATTAAATTGAGAGTTTAGAGGAAGCATGTAAAGGATAAATGCTCATTGAGACCTCTAGGGTGTACCGAATTCAACTGTAAAATCCATCTTGTTTCTCTTTGTAAAAGCATTCTATCTTTGTCACCCCCTCTGAGATTAGGGGGATGTGGTCAATCATTTAATAGCGACGTAGCGCTTATGAATGGCCTCTCTCTTTAGTGTTTTGCAACAGGCTGATCGACAGTTTTGCCATACGTTCTTTACACTGCATGGTAGTTTTACCTACGTAAAGGAGGGCACACGGGCATGTAATGTAGTAAATTACATGAGTGGTACTGCAGGTCGTTACATGTTTTATAGGGATTTTTTTACCTGAATGAGGGTGATAGAAGCTGTCACCTGCTTCATGATATGTACATGTTGTACATCCAGTACATTTGTAGACCCCTGCTTTTCTGGTCAAAAAAATGCTGGTCTGGTGTCAGTTTAAATCCCATATATCCGTGTGCATGATGTAATCTTTTATATTTTTGCCTCTTTTAAAGCACAACATTAGAGATGAGCGGGTCCGGATCCCCGAGATCCGACAGATCCGAATATCGGGGATCCGGGCCAGATCCGAGCCGGCTCGGGTGTTCCCGCCTGAATTCCGGACCAATAACGAGGCCGAACGTCATCATCGCGCTGTCGGATTCTCGCGGGAGCGGGATCTTATAAAAGACGCACGCGCGCCCGCCATCTTCACTCCAATCTTGGAGAGGGAAGAGGGTGGTTGGGAAGCTCTGTGTGCTCCGTGCTGTGCTCTGTGCCATGTGCTCCGTGACCTGACCTGTGCCCTCACTGCCCTGTGCTGTGCTCCGTGCCATGTGCTCCGTGCTGTGCTCCGTGACCTGCCCTCACTGCCCTGTGCTGTGCTCCGTGCCATGTGCTCCGTGCTGTGCTGTGCTCCGTGACCTGCCCTCACTGCCCTGTGTTGTAGACTTGTGGCCTGAGCCCTGTAGTGTGATTTAACTAACTAGGTGCTGCAGTGCTCACACGCAGGGGCTGCAGTGTCCACTGTCCAGGGGCTGTCCTGTGGCCGTGCCCTGATGTGATTTATTTAGCCCTAAGCCCTGTGTTGTGATTTATTTTATTTAGCCCTGAACCCTGTGTTTTTTTTTGTGATTTAACTAACTCAGTGCTGCAGTGCTCACACACAGGGGCTGCAGTGCTGCTGAGTAGTACACTGTGTACAGGGGCAGCATTAATACAAGGGGCTGTGTCCAGTGTGACGGCCTATATCTTATCCATTGTCCAGTGTCACAAGTCACTCACGACATATATCCTGTGTCCTGTCCTGTGTGACGACTGACGACATATCCTGTGTCCAGTGTGACGACATATATCCTGTGTCCACTGTGACGACATATATCCATTGTCCAGTGTGACGACATATATCCTGTGTCCAGTGTGACGACATATATCCTGTGTCCAGTGTGACGACATATATCCTGTGTCCAGCGTGACATATATCCATTGTCCAGTGTGACGACATATATCCAGTGTCCAGTGTGACGACATATATCCAGTGTCCAGTGTGAAGACATATATCCTGTGTCCAGTGTGACGACATATATCCTGTGTCCAGTGTGACGACATATATCCAGTGTCCAGTGTGACGACATATATCCTGTGTCCAGTGTGACGACATATATCCTGTGTCCAGTGTGACGACATATATCCTGTGTCCAGTGTGACGACATATATCCTGTGTCCAGCGTGACATATATCCATTGTCCAGTGTGACGACATATATCCTGTGTCCAGTGTGACGACATATATCCAGTGTCCAGTGTGACGACATATATCCTGTGTCCAGTGTGACGACATATATCCTGTGTCCAGTGTGACGACATATATCCTGTGTCCAGTGTGACGACATATATCCTGTGTCCAGTGTGACGACATATATCCTGTGTCCAGCGTGACATATATCCATTGTCCAGTGTGACGACATATATCCAGTGTCCAGTGTGACGACATATATCCTGTGTCCAGTGTGACAACATATATCCTGTGTCGTGCTGCAGTGCTCACACGCAGGTGCTGCAGTGCTGCTGAGTAGTACACTGTGTACAGGGGCAGCATTAATACAAGGGGCTGTGTCCAGTGTGACGGCCTATATCTTATCCAGTGTCACAAGTCACTCACGACATATATCCTGTGTCCTGTCCTGTGTGACGACTGACGACATATCCTGTGTCCAGTGTGACGACATATATCCTGTGTCCACTGTGACGACATATATCCATTGTCCAGTGTGACGACATATATCCTGTGTCCAGTGTGACGACATATATCCTGTGTCCAGTGTGACGACATATATCCTGTGTCCAGTGTGACGACATATATCCTGTGTCCAGCGTGACATATATCCATTGTCCAGTGTGACGACATATATCCTGTGTCCAGTGTGACGACATATATCCAGTGTCCAGTGTGACGACATATATCCTGTGTCCAGTGTGACGACATATATCCTGTGTCCAGTGTGACGACATATATCCTGTGTCCAGTGTGACGGCATATATCCTGTGTCCAGTGTGACGACATATATCCATTGTCCAGTGTGACGACATATATCCTGTGTCCAGTGTGACGACATATATCCAGTGTCCAGTGTGACGACATATATCCAGTGTCCAGTGTGACGATATATATCCTGTGTCCAGTGTGACGACATATATCCTGTGTCCAGTGTGACGACATATATCCAGTGTAACGGGCTGTGTCGTGCTGCAGTGTCCAGTGACCAGGGGCAGTGTCCAGTGTCACAGGCTGTGTCCAGTGTAAAAAATCAGAAAAATAAATAAAAGTATTAAAAAAAATTTTTGGGGGGAGGATGATGGAGGAGGAAATAGTGGGAGATCAGCAACCTGATAGAACTTCTGAAGCTGCTACCACCAGTCAGATTCATGATGGCAAGGCCGATGGTCAAAGGCCTAGAGGCCATGTAAAAGCAAAGCAGAAATCATATTTTACAATGGTCCATAAAAAAAAAATTAAGTCACGTGCGGAGAAAAATAAAATTGGCAATATGCCGTTCACCACACGCAGTGGGAAGGAAAGGCTACGGCCTTGGCCTTTGTTTCTGACTGATGGTACAGCGTCTCAGAAGAATGATGGTAGCCCTTCTGCTACTACAAAAAAAAGAATGAAAGTTTTTAAGACAAAGGCGAGTTCACAAATGTCACAAATCCCAGAGGAGAGTCTAAGTGTGTCCGTGGATGCCATATGTGAGCCGGACCTTTCAAATACTGTTTGTGAAGAGGAGGTTCATTCCACCATTTGCATGCCCTCTGCAAGTGTGTGCAAGAGTCCAGTCAAGATTTTGACCTGGTTATTGAGGATGCTTCTGAGGAATTGGATGTGGATTCTGTTGGTGAAGCTGGCACACAGAGGGATGCGGATGATGACGATGTTGGGGATGATGTTGTTTGTTTTAAGGCACCGACGGAGACAGTTGTTGTCCGGGGTGTGGAAAAGCCCATTGTCATGCCAGGGCAAAAGACCAAAAAATCCACCTCGTATGTATGGAATTATTTCTACCCAAATCCGGACAACAACTGTCTAGCCGTGTGTAGCGTTTGCAAAGCTATTGTAAGTAGAGGTAAGGGCGTGCAGCACCTTGGGACCTCCTCACTGTTACGGCATTTGCAGCGCATCCATCAGAAGTTTTTGTCAAAAGAAACTGTGAACAAACATGTAGCAGCCCGCCCAGCGTCACCGTCCTGCTCCCCTTTCTCTGTTAAATCCAAGGTCCTGCAATCTCCTCAAACAACTGCATCATCCCCATCCTCAGAGATTATGGGATTGGGAAGTAGTCCTGCACCCAATGTCATGATCCTGACTGAATCCTCTCCTATCCTGGATTCCTCAGAAGCATCCTTATCAGGTACACCTGTTGCTTCTGCTGCTGCTGCTGCTGCTGGTGCTGCTGCTGCTGCTTCAAGGAAAGGGACCAGGAATGCTAGTCCTGATCACTTAGCCAAGCAACTGACTGTAAGTCAATCCTTTGAAAGGGGGATGAAGTATGCCAGCAGTCACCCCATTGCACAGCGTATTACTGACGCCATAACAACTATGTTGGTAATAGACGTGCGTCCAGTATCCGCAATTAATTCTGTGGGTTTTACCCAGTTGCTAGAGATCCTGTGTCCCCGTTACCAAATTCCATCTAGGTTCCACTTCTCCAGGAAGGCAATACCCAGGCTGTACACGGACATTAAAAAAAGCGTTGTTACTGTCCTTAAAAATGCCTCTGTACCCACTGTCCACTTAACCACGGATATGTGGACAAGCGGAACAGGGCAAACAAAAGACTACATGTCTGTGACTGCTCACTGGGTGGATGTATTGCCTTCAGCAGCAGCACCAACAGCAGCAGCAGCAGCAACATCATCTCCCATTGCTATTCAGAGGCAGGCTACACTGTGTATCACCGGTTTCAGTAAAAGGCACACAGCGGAAAACCTCCTAGAAAAACTACGGGAAGTCATTGCGCAATGGCTTACCCCACTTGGACTCTCCTCGGGATTTGTGGTATCCGACAATGCCACCAATATTGTGAGTGCATTACATGTGGGCGAATTGCAACATGTCCCATGTTTTGCTCCACAGTAAATTTGGTGGTGCACCATTTCTTGAAAAAGGACAGGGGTGTTCAAGAGATGTTGTCCGTTGTTCGGAAAATTTGTGGACATTTTCGCCATTCTGCAAGTGCGTGCAGGAGATTGCAAGACTTGCAAGAAAAGCTAAATTTGCCCTGCCATCAGCTGAAGCAAGAGGTGGTCACGAGGTGGAATTCCACCCTCTATATGCTTCAGCGGATGGAGGAGCAGCAAAAGGCCATCCAAAGCTACACCTCGACCTATGACATAGGGAGAGGAACGGGAATGCACCTGAGCCAAGCTCAGTGGAGAATAATTTCCGTGGTGTGCAAGATCCTGCAGCCCTTTGAGGCTGCTACACGCGAAGTTAGTTCTGACACTGCCAGCTTGAGCCAGGTCATTCCCTTGATAGGTCTTTTGCAGAAGCAGTTGGAGAAATTGAAGGAGGAGTTGAAGTACACTGATTCTGCTAGATATGTTGGGCTAGTGGATCACGCCATTAGTTCCCTTTGCAACGATCCAAGGGTCGCGGATGTCTTACAATCAGATCTTTACATTTTGGGGACAATGCTGGATCCTAGGTTTAAGTCTTACATCGTGTCTTTGTTACCAATGGGAACAAATCTGCAGAGGTGCAAAGACCTCTTGGTCCAAAAATTGTCAGCTGAAGCGGAACGTGGCAGGCGCACAACTTCTCCTTCAATTTCTACCACAGGGGTTGCGAGGAAAAAGCTAAATTTTCCTAAAAGACCGACTGCTATTCAGTCCGGAAATCTATTTGACATCTGGTCCGGACTGATGGAGCTTCCTAGCATCATAGACACATCGACTGCCACAGACTATGATGCTATCACCATTGAAAGAATGGTGGATGACTACTTTGCTGATAGCATCAATATAGGTATGTCAGACTGTCCATTCCATTACTGGCAGGAAAAAAAGGCAATGTGGCATCCTTTGCACAAACTGGCTTTGCTTTATTTAAGTTGTCCACCCTCCAGTGTCTATTCTGAGAGAGTCTTCAGCGCAGCTGGGAACCTTGTTAGCGATCGGCATAGGAGGTTACTTCCACAAAACGTGGAGAAGATGCTCTTCATAAAAATGAATTTCAAATTCCACGAACTGGACCTCCTTCGCCAACACTTACGTCCTCCTACTGCACACAGTCCTCCTGTATTGGTTGATTCCAGCGACGACGAATTAATTGTGTGTCAAGAAGAGGATGAGGCTGAGGAATCTGACGCTGAGGATGACCTCTTGTAAAGCCAGGTTGTGCAATGCCCATTGCCTTTTATTTTTCGTGGGGGCCCAAACAAACCAATCATTTCAGCCACAGTTGACAGTCCCTCCCGCTGCAGTCCCTGTCGCTGAAATGATTGGTTTGTTAAACTGTGCATGTCCTGTATTCAACATAAGGGTGGGTGGGAGGGCCCAAGGACAATGTCATCTTGCACCTCTTTCTGCGTCGTTTTGTGGGCTCTTTGGAGCGTCATTAATTTTAAAATCTTTGATGGATGAATGGTGGGGAGATGGGCGATTTATCTCGCCACCTCATCTATTATAGATTCAATTATGTCATCGGGGACATCCATGAACTCACCCTAACTATTATTATCGTACTTCTTTTTGGATGGGATGTCCCGGATGGATGGCTGGGTCGGAGGGCCCCAGCAAATGTTTTTCTTCTTCTTTTTTCATCTTTTTTTGGCTCTAGCCAGCCATACCAAACAAATTAACCTTAGCGGTAAATTGGGTGACAGATGTCGCAGACTCATTGACCTCACAAACACCACAGTCTAGGGTGGACTAGATCTCCAAACCTGGGGTCCTAGAGAGGTGGAGGAATTTGTTCATCTGCCACCAACAACCCCCCTCCCCTCCACCAATTAGGTGATAAATGAAGAGGCGACTGGAAATGTTCCCCAGTACACCAATCAGTTTATTATATTATCAATTAATAATTAATCAGAAAATCAGGCCAGATAGGGGTCTTATTAGATTTTAAAGTGATACAAACAGATACTAAATATATCTTTTACATATTCTCGCCTTTTATTTTTTTGACTTGAATTGACAAGCGCTTTGCTTTCCTTTTGTGGTGAGTCTTTCGTAGGACTCTTGTACAGAATTTTTTGCAGGACTCTTTTTTACAGGACTTTGGTCGATACGTTGGAAAGCAGTTGGTGATTTTGCACTTAATCGACGTTTCACCCTGGTTTCCTCACTTTTCTTTTCGGAAGACTTTTCTGAAGACTTCATCACCTTTTGCTTTTTGGGCGTGGAGTAAGTTGTACTCTCTGCAGAGGTTCCATTGCAGATCCTTTTCCTGGGAGACTGATCATTTGGTAGATTTTTCTGTTGCATTTCTGTACTATGGCTTGGTCATTTTTCTTTCTGTTTTGTACAATCGGACATGTAAATGTCAGGCTGGGTGGTAGGGCCCTACTTCGTCTTTTGGTGCCTTTTGGCTCTTTGGAGCAGAGACATCCATGGTCTTCGCCATTCCTCTAATTATCATATATATTTATTGGATGGGATGTCCCGGATGTCGGGCTGGGTGGGAGGGCCCCAGCCAATCTTTTTCTACCTCGTCTTTTGGTGTCTTTTGGCTCTTCGGAGCAAGAGTAAATATTTGGCCATCTGATGGATGAATGGTGGGGAGATGGGTGATTCGCTCTCCATCATCATCCATTATGAATGACAATATGTCCTCAGAGACATCCGTGGTCTTCGCCATTCCTCTAATTATTATATATATATTTATTGGGTGTGGGGGCCACCGCCAATCATTTCCTTCCTCGTCTTTTTGCGTCTTTTTTGGCTCTTCGGAGCAAGAAAGACTTTTTGGGCATCTGATGGATGAATGGTGGGGAGATGGGTGATTCGCTCTCCACCTCATCCATAATGGATGAAAAAATGTCCTCAGGCACATCCATGGTCTTATCCATTCCTAGACCGAGTGCCTGGCTTTGGGAGGAACACACATGAATTGGTCATATCATTGGGATATGATGGATGGATTGATGGATGGTTGGTTGGGAAGAAGAAGGCCCAACAGCTGCTGATGGTCAGCGTACTAGAGCAAGCGCGTGGCTTCGGGAGGAACACACGTCAAGTGGTGAAGTGGTGGAATGCACGCCTATACAGTCTGTTCAAGCTTGATAAGCAGGCAACTGTTCCCAGCATCCAGAAACCACTTGACCTCACGCCAGATAGTGGTCTTATTAGATATTAAACTGATACAAACAGATACTAACTTGCAGACACAGTCAATGCTGCACCAAACGCCCACTGTTCCTTGGCTGCACATGCCAAACTGCAAAATCAATCCACATTGGGCTCTTGGTACTTGTGTGGAGGTTCTTCTAACAGAGGAGCGCAGCTACAAGGACAATTTCAACTGCCACCCTATCTGCCCCTGCAGTGCTGCTCTGCTTCTAACATGTGCCAGGTTGGAAGTGTAAGGTCCACCTGTATGTGATGCCCACTGCTGTCGCCTAGCCTAGACATCCAGCTACCTCAGGATAACCTTTTGGCCCTACTACAGTAAATGAAAACGATTTTGTGAGCTATGAGGTGATCAAAATTTACTAGAAATGAGTGGAAACTAATGTTATTGAGCTTAATAACACTTTAGGGGCAAAAACAGGCCTGCAAACTATTATTTTAGCAATTTTTAGCATTTTTCCAAATAAATCCAGATCCAAAACCAAAACCAAAACCAAAACCCGCAAGGGTGGTTTTGCCAAAACCAATCCAGATCCAAAACACAAAGGGAGATCCAGATCCAAAGCCAAAACCAAAACCCGAAAAAGTGCCCGCCGCACATCTCTACACAACATCAGTGGTCTGCTACTGAGAGAAGTGAGGTTGGGGTCTTTTTGTATTAGCGGCCAGTGTCTTTTAGCAGTCTTATTTAGTGTGGTACTCGCTGATGTGTAGGAGTTAACCCACACTATTGCTTCTGTGGCCGAGTCTGGTATGGCTTTGGGTTTAGAGCTTTTAGGCGCTGTTAATGCTTTCTGCATATTCTGCATAAGGGTTTTATTTTGATACCCACGTTGCAGGATTTTTTGTTTAATTTTACACATTTGTTGTTGCTCATCTATTGGGTCGTTACAAATTCTGTGTACTCGCAGAAACTGCAAGTAGGGCAGGCCCCTTTTAAGAGAGTGAGGATGGAAGCTGCTGGCTTCCAGAAGTGTGTTACAATCAGTGGGTTTGGAATATAGGCTGGTATTGAGTTCTGTATTATTTTGAGTTACAGTGACATCAAGGAAATGGATGGATTTGTCATTTATTTCAAAAGTAAACTTTATGTTCTCATCTAAAGTGTTGATTTCATTCATCATCTCAGTGAACTCATTTTTACCACCCACCCAAATGATAAACACATCATCTATATAGCGTGTGTAAAAATAGATGTTGGTTTTTAAATTTTTCCTGTGCAAAGAAAATACATTTTTCAACCTGCATCATAAAAGAATTTGCATAGGCTGGTGCCACACAACTGCCCATGGCACAGCCCTGTACCTGTTTAAAGAAGAGACCATCATAAAGAAAATAGTTTTTGTCCAATGCCATATATAACAATTGAATACAGAATGGGATATACGGTCCTTTATACACATCTAAAGATTCAAGGAGTTGTGGCACTGCCTGTGTGCCACGGTCAATGGGAATGTTAGTGTATAGGCTAACAACGCCAGCTGTACAAAGGTAGCAGTTCAAGGGTAAATTGCCCAATTGTGTCAGTTTTTCAAGAAAAGTATTTGTATCCTTTAAGTACGTACCTTCTTGTTGTACTAAAGGCTGTAGGTAGTAGTCCAGATACTTAGCTGTGGTGTAGAACAGGGAGTCTCAGGCCGAAAGGATCAGTCTGCCAGGTGGGTTGATTCTGTCCTTGTGTAGCTTCGGGATAGTGTAGAAGAGTGGCACCTTTGGTTTAGGAGTTAGTAGTGCTGATGCAGTTTCTTTTGTAATCCATTGATTTTCAATGCCCTCCTGTAAAAGTCTATCAAACAGCTGCACGTATTCTGTTGTAGGATCTTTAGTCAGTTGAATGTAGACATTGGTATCCCGCAATTGTCGCATGGCTTTATTTCTGTATGCTGTTAGGTCCTGTACTACTAGAGCACCTCCTTTGTCCACTGGTCTGATTGTTATGTCCGTGTATTCAGACAGATGTTTCAGCGCAGTCAGTTCTGATCTGCTAAGGTTATTATTTGGAGTTGAAGTTTTAATAAAGTCTTTTGCTTCTTTTGTGAGCAGATTGATGTATGATTTAATCGCTGGGTTCTTGGAAGGGGGATCAAAGGTACTCCTCTTTTTAATTGGACCAGGCTCATAAACTTTAATGTTGGCAGATTTATTGTAGTACTCTTTTAGTTGCAGTTGTCTTGCAAAGATGTTTGTGTCGACCAACGCATCAAATTCAGAGTGTTTATTTGTTGGGACAAAGCTTAGACCTTTTGTAAGGATTGTCATCTCGTCTTTAGAGAAAGATCTTGAAGACAGATTATAGATGTTCAGTTCTTCTTTTTTTGATTTTTTTCTTCTGCCTCTGGCACTGCTTACCTCTGCGCTTTCTGTTCCTTTTAGTTGGGCTCGTGTGCGTACCCCTAAAGGGAGCTGACCAGAGGATGTTGTAGGTTCTTGATCCAATTCACTATTGGAGGATCTACTCCCACTGGATTGATCTGTATCCAGTTGGTTTCTTGCTCTGCATCTGAAGTATCTGGGTCAGTTTTGCTTGTAACTGGAACTGGTATTGTTTACCAAAGAATAAACTCTATTCTCTTGATAGTCTTTGGTAACTTTAGCAAACTTTTCAGTTTTAAATTTGATAAGGTCCTTTTTGTACTTATCCATTTGTGATACCAATTTGGATGTCCAATCTTGCGTGGTGTCTGCACTAAGAATGTCAAGTGCTTCGGTTTCCAGTGTGCTGATTTTAGCCTTTACTGCTTCCAATTCTCGGTGAGCCTCTTCAATTACAAGCAATATAAGGTCGAAAGAGGCTTTGTTTAGGACCGCAGCCCATTTCCTGCAGAAATCAGGATTATATCTCCCAATAGTCGGGATGTTATGTATCCTGAATCCGCAGTGAATCTTCTTATGCCTATAGTAGTCAGAAAGGGATACCCCCTGCAGGTGGAAATCTGTTTCCTTCTTTTTTAGTTTAAGCAATTTATAGAACACTTGCTCTGCTGTGCTTTCGGATGGTGTCTGTGCCAATTTTTCTTTGAATAGGATGCGATCCGCGTCGCTGTCAGAGAAGGTATGTAATTAACCTCTCTGTAGTTGAATATGCTGGAAACCCGGTGATTCAGTGGGATTGGCGTCCGTCATGCCTTGTAGATGTGATCATGGTGCTCGCCCATGTTGATCCACTGATGTTTATACGATGTTGGATTGGCGGTGCCCTGGCCGAGTATATTGCAGTCCTCTTATTGTCGATATCGTCCTGGATGGCCTGGCACCAGGGCCGGCGCTACCACTAGACAGCCTTAGGCATTTGCCTAGGGCGCCGGCCACTAGAGGGCGCAATTTGAAGCAGGTTTCCCCCCCTGGATGGAGGTGAGTGGCGGCAGCATCCGCAACTTCCCCTATGTGGACCCGTTCCCCTGCCCACCCCTGGCGTTCTGCATCCCCCGTCACCCCCACCCCTGACACTGTGTCTGACACTGGAAGCACAGGAGCTAGATCATTGATCCAGCTATACCTAGTGGAAATATCATCCTTTAATCCTACTTGAGATTCTCTTATCCTGTGGGAAAAGAGTTCTTTTACATATTCTTTAACACTATCAAGAAATCTTTAAACCTAACTTCAAATGGTTTAGAGAACTTAACCCCTGATGAAGTCATTTATGACGAAACGCGTTGGGTATCATTTTTGGAAGAATTGGATTATGGAATCCGTGTCTGTCTTGATCTAATAAATGTTACTGATTTTAATTGTATGGTCTACCATTTAATTGTTGATTGAGGTGGTGGATCACAATAAGCGCACCCTATATCTTTTTCTTATATATATATTTAGGCCTCGTGCCAGAACAAAAGATATTGACTCAGATCAAAATGCTTTTGCACGTTTCCTATTCAGGTCAAGTCACAACTTTTCCACAGTAGCCGATATATATATATATATATATATATATATATATATATATATATATATATATATATATATATATATATATATATATTAGGGCGAAGTGAAAAAATTGAAATTGAGCATTTCAAAATCGGCTACTGTGGAAAAGTTGTGACTTGACCTGAATAGGAAACGTGCAAAAGCGTTTTGATCTGAGTCAATATCTTTTGTTCTGGCACGAGGCCTAAAGTTTCACTTTTTAGGTGAAAATAAAGAAACCTATGCAGAAGCTCTTATCTGGTTAAAATTATGTCAGGATGTCTTAGAGTGGTTCATTAATTTAGCAAAGTAAAAAAGAGTACGAGCTTGTCCTACTGCAAAGTGACTGACTTTGGCGGGAGAAAAAAATCCCTGATAATTGACCCATTTTCATGGTCACAATTGTGAATATTATGTTTTCTCCTGAATGCTTTTTTTTTTTTTGGAGAGGAAGTGACCAAGAATAAAAACTTGGGGCAAAAAATCAGGGTAAATCCCTTTTGTTTGCCCTTGCACCTGTGGCTTTTAATGTCCAACAAACTCTTTACTGAATGCTCCAGTAAGTTCAGTAAACAATGCATTAAACTCTGTTCTTTAGGTGCAGTATTTAAAACACTCCTGTTTATTGTCTTTACTTGTGGCAGTTTATTTTAGACATGTATTGGTCTGAAAAACAGTTTTGCATCCCCTATGCTGGGAACATGAATGGGCTGCATTACTGCATATAATTATGCCAAAGATAAGCCAATATATTAACAGTTAAATAAGTTGAAGTGTATTATGATGTAATAAACAAATTCATCTAATGTTTAGAAAAATAAAATCAGTTACTGTTTTTCAATAACAGACTGCAACAGTTATTTCTTATTTATGTACACAGGATTGTCTATCTTTGCATATGCACTGCAAAGAGAGCAGCATAAATCCAATTACCTCCTCACTGGGATGGAATTAGCAAGATCTAACAAACAGACACTGTTATTGATAAGACAAAACATACCGCACTCACAGTGCTCCAAAAAATGCTAATTAGTATGTTTTGTTTTTTAAAATTTATAGATTTCAAAAACTGCAGGGTTTCTTTTAGACGTGATACGCATTACTATCACAAAACATTCCTAAATTCATATAAGGTTGCGAAAAATATAATCAGCTTTAATCCATATGTGCTATTGCCCTGTTATATAGAAGGTTGGTAGGACATTACTAGTGAAAAGGTAATGAATCTTTTATTTGAACTGTTGTTTCACTGCCTTTTGGCCCTTATTCAAACCTGATCGCAGTACAAATTTGTTCTCAAAATGGGCAAAAAAATGCTGCACTGCAGGTGGGGCAGATGTAACATGTGCAGAGAGAGCTCCAGCAGCCAGCGTGTGTAACAACAGCGCGTTGCCTAGGCAACACAGCAACGCCGGCAGGGAGACTCCACAGCGTCATCATTGAGAGGAGGCCAGAAGTGGCAGTGACGGCTTCCTACTCATTGCGCACGGCAGCACGAGGGGCGGTGATGGTAACTCTTCTTTCCGGGGACTTCAGGGATATAAGGTTAGTACACTCTAACTCTGGTTGTTCTCACACCTTGAAAAAGGGGTAATTGTACCCCGAAACGTAGGGATATGTGACCAGCTATTTTTTCAATACACTTGTTATTCTAAAGCCTCCCAGTGCCGCGTCTTATTTGGGGACCTATATATATAGATATATACATATATCTATATATATATATTCTGTAGGCGGAGGCACTCCAAAAAACGACAACCAAGCACAGGAGATGCGGTAACGTTTCGAGGTTTTAATACCTCTTCATCAGATATATCTATATATATATGGATAGAGATAAATGTATAAGCGCTGATAGAAATAGAAAGTCCAGCAATAAACCAAGTGTTACCACAAGGATAAAAGTCCACCAAAGTCCAATATAATGACTGCTGCTCCTCACTCTCGTACAAATACGGTGACCTGGGGTCCTTCTAGAGAAGAGGGAATGAGAGAGGGCGCTTCATGGTGCATTAAAAGATATCTTTATTGGGATCACACAAAGCAAGGATCCACGGTACAGTAAAACAAATGCTCGTACCAAATTTGCAATCTCTGTGGGCTGGCTACCACACGGCTCAATAGTATAAATACCAAGGCAAGACAGCTCCCGAGTCCAAGCCGCTGAGTATCCCTTCCACGAGTCCGGCTGATGGCAGACACTGGCGTGCGCCACAAGGTGCGGGATGACGGGACCAGAGGTATCAGCAGGTGTCTCAGGTACAATCGGATCGAGCGTCACAAGCCATGCCCTGACGCGTTTCGTCACTGGACTTCGTCAGAGGGCATGGCTTCTGCGTACGCTCATCCGATATATAACAAACAGGCCGGCCAATCACAGAATGCTAGATTCGGGACTGCACACGAGCCTTCATTAAAGAACACATGTGCTAAATGGTTCACTTATAAAAAAAGGCATATGCGTGCCGTTACCTTTTTGGATAGGCATAAAAACACATTAACATCTAAAATGTGAGAGTGTACAAATATACACAAAAATATGTGTGAGGCATAAAGACATAAACATACAAGAAAAATGTGCTAATGACATTACAAAGAAATACGTAGATGTATTCATTAAGAAGTATGTACCATCAATTGCTACTTATGTGAAGGATTCTACTCACCTTTTGCAGATTTTGAAAAATTTAAAATGGGAAGATGGATATCGATTTGCAACAATCGATGTCCAGTCCCTATACACTAGTATTCCTCACAACATGGGAATACAAGCTGTCAAACATTGTTTACAAAGGGATGAGTCCTTGTCGCCTAATAGGATTACTTTTATTTGTGATTGTCTAAGATTCGTACTGACCCACAATTATTTTGAATTTTTGGGGGAGTGGTTTCTGCAGATATGTGGGACGGCGATGGGGACCATTTGTGCCCCCAGTGTAGCTAATATATACATGGGGGAATAGGAAACTGATACATTTGTTGATGGTTGTCTTGATAATGTGATATTGATAAAATGTTATATTGACGATATTATCGTTATCTGGAATAATGATGAGACATCCTTCACTGAATTCATGAAGGTACTTAATATAAACTCATATAATCTGAAACTTACACATAATTTACAAGATGTGCAAATTGAGTTTTTAGATATACTATTAACTGTTGAAAACTTTCCCACTGTTACAAGTATTGAAACTTCCACCTTCTTTAAGAAAGTAGATGCAAACAGCTATCTGGACTACAGTAGCTGCCATTTTGGACCCTGGAAGGACAATATCCCTTTTTCCCAATTTCTACGGCTGAAAAGGAATTGTTCTACTCTTGAAGCATTCAGTGAACAGTCCAACATTTACATTGAGCGCTTTAGGGAAAAGGGATATCCTCCAAGGATCATAGATGGAGCGCTTGAAAGAGCAAATGCTCTTGATAGGAATCAGCTTTTAACATATAAGTCTGATTCCACACAAAAAGAACCCGGGAGTGACTTGAATGATGTAAAATTCATCACACAGTATAATAGTAGAGACCGGGAACTAAGCCGCATCTTTAACAAACATTGGGATGTTCTCCAACTTGACCCCATATTAGGGGAACATGTCTCTGAACGGCCGAATATTGTTTATCGAAGGGCCCCCACAATGAAATCTCTAATTTCTAAGAGCCAATTAGACAATATCACGACCACCCCACAGTCTACTTTTCTTTCACTAAAAGGCAATTTTGCATGCGGCAATTGCAAAATATGTAAATTTATGGAGAAGGGGCCACTAATAGATGTTATAAAATCAATTATAAAATCAATGAATTTATAAACTGCAACTCTACACATGTAGTATACATGTTGAAATGTAGCTGCGGTTTAAAATACATAGGCAAGACTAAAAGATGCCTTAAGATTCGCATCTTAGAACACACCCGAAATATAAAACACGGGTTGGTTAATCACAGTGTTCCTCGCCATTTCAAAGATTGCCATAACTGGGACCCAGCCTGTATTCGTGTGAAAGGTATCGAACAAATACGTCAAGGTAAAAGAGGAGGGGACATTGAAAAGCTTTTATTGAAGAGAGAAACATATTGGATTTTAAATTAAATACATTGGTCCCATCAGGATTGAACGAGGGGTATGAGATCACTCCTTTCATTAATTAGGAGTGGTAAAGTTATGTCTCATCCCTTCAGTCTACTGCTTTTAAACATATGAAATCATTATGTTTTTTAAATTACATGTATATCGTTATTATGATATTTTTAGGCTTCAGTATTGTCTCTTGTGCTTATTTTTACATTATATTTTTATATTTTTCAGATTGCTTTAAAATAAGGCAGTTCAGCAGTTAAATATCAGTGAATTTGCGCTAATTGCCGAAAATATGCTGCTATACGTTCATAGTACTAAATGCTTCTGCCTAATTTAATCTTTGTATTCTTGTATGTATGTTGTATGTATGTTTTACATTTATGTATTTTTTACACTTTTGTATTTTTGTACTTTTTACTATTGTATTTGCATTATGCATATTTCTTTGTAATGTCATTAGCACATTTTTTCATGTATGTGTATGTCTTTATGCCTCACACATATTTTTGTGTATATTTGTACACTCTCACATTTTAGATGTTAATGTGTTTTTATGCCTATCCAAAAAGGTAACGGCACGCATATGCCTTTTTTTATAAGTAAACCATTTAGCACATGTGTTCTTTAATGAAGGCTCGTGTGCAGTCCCGAATCTAGCATTCTGTGATTGGCCGGCCTGTTTGTTAAATATCGGATGAGCGTACACAGAAGCCACGCCCTCTGACGAAGTCCCAGTGACGAAACGCGTCAGGGCGTGGCTTGTGACGCTCGATCCGATAGTACCTGACACCTGCTGATACCTCTGGTCATCCCGCACCTTGCGGCGCACGCCAGTGTCTGCCATCTGCCGGACACGTGGAAGGGATAATCAGCGGCTTGGACTCGGGAGCTGTCCTGCCTTGGTATTTATACTATTGAGCCGTGTGGTAGCCAGCCCACAGAGATTGCAAATTTGGTACAAGCATTTGTTTTACTGTACCGTGGATCCTTGCTATGTGTGATCCCAATAAAGATATCTTTTAATGCACCATGAAGCGCCCTCTCTCATTCCCTCTTCTCTAGATATCTATATATATATATATATATATATATATATATATATATATATATATATAGATATATAGATATATCTATATATATCTATATATATAGATATATCTATATATATAGATATATCTATATATATAGATATACTGTATATATATACAGGTCGGGTATCCCGTATTCGGGCATCCCGTATCCGAATTATTCCAAAAACCGTGTTTTTTTGGAATAATTCAAATATTTTTTTTGTTCCCCCCCCCAACCCTCTTTTAATACTTACCAAGTCCTCCGGCGTCCATAGCAGGCCTTCAGCATCCTCTCCGGCGTCTCCAGCGGTCCCAGGAGTGCTTTGCGCGAGTGCGTGCGTGATGTCACCGGCGTGCCTGGGAACTTGCGCAAAGCACTCCTGGGACCGCTGGAGATGCCGGAGACGGTGCTGGTGGCCTGCCGTGGACGCCGGAGGACTCCATGGACGCCGAGGGACCATCGGGGACCCACCAGGGGCAGGTAAGTATGGCTAAAAAAAAATTATTCCAAAAACCGGAATATTCCCTTATCCGGAATGCTCGTGGTCCCGAGCATTTCGGATAAGGGATACTCAACCTGTATGTATATATATATATGAATATATATATATATATATATATATACTGTATATATATATATATATATATATATATATAATGGTACTTTTGCAGACGGCAGAGAGCACTCACCAGGCTGATAAATTTTCAAAGCAGTAGATTTATCAGGCATAGGTCGACGTTTCGGTCCACTGGGGGACCTTCTTCAAGACCACCCAAAGAAGCAGCAGATAGATAGATAGACAGATAGATAGATAGAACAGGAAGAAATGGGAAGGAGCGCTTCCTGGTGTATTAAACGAGATTTTATTGCATAAAAGGAGAAACAGAACTCCAAAGTACTTCACAATAATTCTCGTACCTGTAAGAACAACTCTGTGGACTGGTTACCAAATGGCTTGATAACAACAAATCAGGCAAATACAGCTCACTCGTTAGGTCAGCTCCGTGTCCAGGGCACCTCCGGTAAAACAAAAGTTGGGTTGCGCTGCAGAATCGGGATGATCCGGTATCAGGAACAACCGACAGGTGAGTAAGGCTGGTTAGCGTGGTAGGCCATTCACTGACGCATTTCGTCACTGGGACTTTGTCAGAGGGCGTGGCTACTACCAGTGCTGACCAGCATTAAATACAGGCCATCTGTCGATCAATCAGAGGGGCGGGGTGCTATGGCTTAAAGCGATACTAACTGCATCAGAGGTACTGCTATACTGCAATACTCCATAGAATAAGAGCTAACGGGCTTTTAAAAACTATAAAACTCAAGGTGCATGACCTCGGGCGGTATATATCTGGCTATGTTCCATACATAGGCGAATCTAGAATTATGGTAATGGGTGGTCCCAGATCCAGACATAACAGCAGGGGGACCTTTGCGCAGCATAGCCGCGCGGCAAAAAGGGGACATGGCCTCATGGGAAGGAGGCATGGCATCACAAAAAGGGGTGTGGTATTACACTTTAGACCATACACAGTAATGCCCATTACACATTTTAGCAAACTCCGTAATAACCATTACACATAAAGCCACACGCCATAATGCCAATTACACATAAGGCCACACACCATAATGCCCATTGCACATTGTGCCACACATCATGATGCCCATTACATACTATATAACAAACCGTAATGCCCATTACATATTTGCCACATAAGTGCTGCTTACCTACATGCTCATTGCTAGGGGGTTCTTGCTTGATGGCACCATAGTACCCATTACACATGATGCCGCACACCATAGTACCCATTACACATAATGCCGCACACCATAGTACCCATTACACATGATGTCGCACACCATAGTACCCATTACACATGTTGCCGCGCACCATAGTACCCATTACACATGATGCTGCACACATAATGTCCCTTACACATGATGCTGCACACATAATGCCCCTTACACATGATGCTGCACACATAACGCCCATTCCACATGATGCTGCACACCGTAATGCCCCTTACACATTAAGCCACACATTATGCGTAATGCCCCCACATACCGCCACTTGTAGCGTCCCTTAAGCAATGCCCCCAAAAGTGCCAAATTTTTATATGACCCTTTGCTGCTGCTGCAGGGAGAGATGGAGAGTGGTGCAGCTGCTTCTATGGGGAGAGGAGCAGAACACAGCGCAGAGCACGCTCCCACTCCCCTCCTGGTGTCCCCTCTAGTCGAGTGGACATTTTAAATATTGTGCGCTGTTGTTGTGCTTGACGTCGGGGGAGCACGCCAGGCGCCGTCACCACATGATTAAAGGGGGGGGGGCGGGCTAAGGTGAAAGCGGGGAGAAGAATTGGAGCGGAAGCTGCAGGGGTGACAGTCATTTAACCAACCAGCTATATCTCCGGAACCAACTGACCAATTTACATGAGACCAGTATCATATTGAAGAACTTTTGAGTTGGCTTTGAATGATTTCGGTCCCGTGAAACTGGGCTGTTTGGTTCCAGAGAAATCTGCCCTCAAAGAACATAAACAGTCATGAAATTACATTTAAGAAATGAAAAAAAAAAGGTTTAACCTCAATATCTCTGGAACCAATTAAGCCTTATGGATCCAGCCTGGTATCAGATTGAAGGCCCAGCGATTTGGGTTCGACTGAGATCAATCTCGAGCTTCAGTGATGCCGAAGGGGGAACTGGCAGCCGTTGAACTGGGTGGGGGTCGGAATTAGCGGGTCCCATGTTATCCTATTGGGAAAACGTTCCAGCTTTGCCTGGCAGTATCTCCGGTTTCCAGGGAGCTAGAGACACTGGGCCGGGCTCGTTGGAAAGCCCCATCCCTCAGCTATGAAATGTGCACCCCAGGACCACCCCCTAGATTCGCCTATGGTTCCATATACCAGCAGCCAGATTTTATGTATGTCACATAAATATATTTTGAGTGTATACATATGCGTGTCGATTATATAAAAGTCGACAAAGCCGATATTACTTTTTTCCGGTAGTAGCCATGCCCTCTGACAAAGTCCCAGTGATGAAACGCGTTAGGCCGTGGCCTACCACGCTCACCAGCCTTACTCACCTGTCGGTTGTTACTGACACCGGATCATCCCGATTCTGCCGCGCAACCCAGCGTTTGTTTTACCGGAGGTGCCCTGGACACGGAGCTGACCTAACGAGTGAGCTGTATTTGCCTGATTTGTTGTTATCAAGCTGTGTGGTAACCAGTCCACAGAGTTGTTCTTACAGGTACGAGCATTATTGTGAAGTACCTTGGAGTTCTGTTTCTCCTTTTATGTGCAATAAAATCTCGTTTAATACACCAGGAAGCGCTCCTTCCCATTTCTTCCTGTTCTATCTAGATTTGCCTAATCCCTTGGACCCGGGATATCTCTCACATGCAGTCTGACTATAGACTTTGGTGTGACCATCCCCCCTGCCATTGTGCAGGTGTATTACTGGACTTTACTTTCACATACGAACACTCCAGCGCTATTACACCCACCATCTGTCCAATATATATATATATATATATATATATATATATATATATCTCCATCCAACCCCCCCCCCCCCCCATGAAAATCCTGCGTTTGCCACTGCAGGGGGTGACAAATAATGCCACCTCCTGAACTAATTACATTTATTATTGCAGTTTAAAATGGGGGCTCTGTATTTCTCTACACAACGTCCATACGTCCCAACAGGTTGGGATCGTTTGGTCGACAGCTTGTTGGTCGACAAGCATTAGGGCGACACCGTTGGGTTGACATGGGAAAAGGTCAACATGGGGAAAGGTCTACATGGGACAATGTCGACATGGGTCTAGGTCGACATGGTGTAGGTCAACAGGTCAATAGGTTGACACAAGCATTAGGTCGACAGTGTCTAGGTCGACAGTCAAAAGGTCAACATGGGGTTCTTCACAGTTTTTTTACCCGAATGTTGACACAGTTTCCAGTGCACCGCATCCCATCACATCACTCACTTTGCTCGCAATGCTTCGGGCATGGTGCCTCGATGCACTCAATTTTTGTGGGACAGTCACAACACATTGTGACTGTCGCACCCCCAGGAAGCAGTGTCCCACAGTGGGGGTGGTTTTGGGCAGTTGGGGGACCCTCTGCCCCTTGCTGCTCTTCTGAGCAGAGCAGCAGTAAATAGACGCTGGATGCATGCGCATAGCATCTATTCACTGGGAGAGATGGACAGGGGGCATGGACAGGGGGTCTATTCACTGGGAGAGATGGACAGGGGGCATGGACAGGGGGTCTATTCACTGGGAGAGATGGACAGGGGGCATGGACAGGGGGTCTATTCACTGGGAGAGATGAACAGCGTCTATTCACTGGGAGAGATGGACAGGGGGCATATCTAGCAGCTCATCTGCGAAAATAGAGGCATGGCCTCGTGGGAAGTGAGGACACATAGGACACGCCCCCACCCCCTGAGGCTACACCACCTAATTTTGTGCACACAAAACAAATGTTGGAGGAATGCTCTGTCTAGAGAAAAACTCTATCGTAACTGTTGATCTTCTATCCGCATGTGATTAACAGCATGGAATTTGTTCAATTCAATTTAAAGGCTGAAACAAGGTTCTGTTTACATTTCTATGGGTTATCTAGACATATTTAGATAAATACATAAATGTTATGCTATACCACTGTCCAGTTCACTCCACTTCTGCTGAAGAACACACTCATGGCTCGAATAAGGGGGAGGGGGGGTGCCCCCTGTGGTTGGCATGTATTTTTCAATATTTATATTTTTTAGCTAAAGGTTTTGAACATGGGAAGGGGTAGTGCTGCAGCTTCACCTATCTGCCAACGTGACAATGATTAATTGTGCTGAGCATCGGGAGCCAAGGCACACTGACTGCACAAGAGGACAGAGACTGAGCGGCTTGTGCTGAGCTCTGCTTGCTGAAGCTCATCCTATGCTTCTCAGGCCCATGGAGGACAGAAGCAGCAGTGGCCTCGTCATGAGAGGGTTTTAATCAGAGCATGTCAGGGCTCCTGCAGAGTAAGGTACAGAGGGACAAACACAGGCTTTTCATGTGGTTTATATATAAAATATATATATAATATTTAAATATTTTTTATATATATATTTTTTATATATATATATATATATATATATATATATATATATATATGTCTACAAAAGAAACGATGAGAGCAAGCGCACTATAGTGCATGAATCAATTTTAAACAATTTATTGATGGGTACACAGATGATAAAACAGGTAGCAGGGATCACGTACCACAAGAAGCGGCACTAGTCACCGCAGTAGAATCACATAGACTGCTTCTTCCAGCAGTGTTAAGTCGGAGTGGTTACACTCAGATGCGGCGTCCACGGCAGCAGCGGCGGTAGTCTCACACCCCACAAGGTTAAGGTTCTTGGTCAGAGAAGACGCTTGGCCACGCCCCAGGGGCGGGTGGCCCCCCTGAAGGTCAGTCCCAGGCCCCAAGATTATTAGTGGTGGCCCTGTATATTGTAACACTACATAATCTGCGCTGCCTGCCAGCAACTGATCTTATTCATGTATATCATATAAGGATGATACACAGAATGGAAATTATTCAAATACATTCATAGACTGAAACAAGTGCTTGAAAAAGGAAAAGACTTCAGCTAATAACGTATAGCTGTCATTTTGTGGGAGAACCACAGTGACTTCTCCAGCTCCTGCTATTATTAACATTCTAGCACAAAGCTCTACTGCATATAATCAGGAGTTTTTTCTTTATTTACTGTTTTTGCATTCTACCTACATTTCCATGCTTGTTAAATGATTTCTCATTTCATGAACGTCAGCCTTTGTGAAATGTAAAGCTATAGTTTTATAGTGGTTGCGAAATAAAATACACACTTTTTGTAAGGACAGTAAATCACATACAAATATTTTGTACAATATTTTATGTGAACGTTGCAGGATTCAAGGCGTATTGAAAGGTCACTTATTATAAAAAGAACAATGCACACAATTATTAGTAAGATTAAAGAAAATCTAATTATGCTTGAATGTGACTTCGAAATTTTTGACATTTTGTGGTAATCTGTTATATTAAAAAGTTGGTTATATGCACTAAAATTATTGGATGATAAGAAAGTGTTTCTAACCTACTGTATAATAGAAATGTCTTCTGGAAATGTCAGACATCAGGTAATAGAATTCTGGCAACAATTTAGATAACTGTTTCCTGCCATAGAGTAATAGATATCATGTGCATTTTATACAAATCTGTGTAGACTTTGTCAGCAACCAAAGTAAACTACAACATTCAAATGATGCTCAATTCATATTAAAGGTTCTAAACTCTTCAGACTGCTGTGTGCATTTGATCTGAAAAATAACAAACCATTCTGGCATACTTTAATACACTGCCTTGGTGCCTCATGTTTGACTGCTTAGATATTTGTGTTAACAAGTAGGTGCACAGGTGTTCTTAATAAAGTGGTCATTGAATGACTATTGTTATTTATTGTTATTTCAAAATAACGAAAAAGTATACATTATTTACACTAGCTTCTTAGATGATCCTACATAAATATATTATGTAAACATACACTTATCATTTCATTGCAGCGGAGCTCAGCCAATCAGGAGTGCAATTATGTGGCGCTCCCTGACATGGATCTCCTAATGACAGATTTCATGTGAAAGCACTGCATTCTGGGGAAGATGCTTGGAATCTCTTCAGTTTGCATAGTTCGGGACTTTGTCATTTTTTTATTGTTTTTAACTCTGGATGCTTTCATGGACCAAGAGGACTGATCTACACTGGATTATGTGAGGATCATTTTTTTTTTCAGGTACCATTTATATTTCTTCTGAAAAAGACCAGAGGGCTATAGGGGATGTAGGTAAGTATGTTTAAGTACAGTGTTTGGGACCCTGGCCAGGGCTGACTAGTTGGGGGATTAGTGCTATTGTGGTGCCCCCAAAACCCCTTCAGGGTCTCCAAGGGTCAATAGTAACCCGCACCTCAGCGCAGGACACACAGGGTTAATATTCTCCCAGGGCTTCGCGCCTCAGGGATGATGGACAGGGAAAGGGGAGCAGTGGATTGGCTGGAGGGAGGAGCAGAGTGAGGAGGAAGGCTGGTGAAGGGAGAACTCACGTGAGAGGAAGGTGAGGAGCGAGAGAACGGCGAGTAGAGCGGTGACCGACTGAGGAAAGAGTGGGGTGAGGAGAGAGCGGCACGAGGCCCGGCGTCCTGAGGAGACCGGAGAGACAGAAGTCAGCCGGGCAGCAGAGAGGCAGCGTCCAAGAAGACCTGCGGCGATCCCAGAGCCGGCCGCGTCACTCGGCAGGCGACGGGTCAGAAGGCGGTGACGCGCCCAAGCAGCCGCCGGCGCCGGAGACTGACTGCCCCAGCTGCCTCCCAGCCAACAATCGGAAGCCGGAGGGGCCACGGAGTGCGGCAACGCTGCGGCTGCAGCGCCCCCACTAGTGTGCCCCCCCATGAAGAAGGCAAGGCCCAGCAGAGATCCAGCGCACCAGGGAACGCAGAGTCGCAGCTCGTGATGGGCAGGAGCCTGCACCAGCATCCAGTCACCAGGTACTCATCCCCAGCCTGGCCCCGCCAGCAGCCTTCCCCTGCGTCCGCTACACTTGCCCCTAAGACCCTGCCTACAGACCCTCCTTGCCCACCGGCACTTTCTACTGGATACTTTGGAGGGCTAAGGACAGGCCCAGGCCACTCTCCAAAGGAGGCCCTTGTAACTAAGCCCCAACAGGCTCAGAGTCTCCCTGAGACTGGGAGCGTTTTTATGGAGGAACTCCAAGGGCTTGGTGCCCATAGCCTAGTGTAATTTGCCCAGCCAACTTGCCTTTCTAGAATTCTTCAGCTGGTTAGGCAGACAGCGCCACCTGGTGGTCAATCCAGGGACTCAGTCCCAGCATTAGTAGGGACCTGGTGTAACTGGCCTTTTGGCCCACGATTCCGGCAGCCTAAAGGATATCCAAGTACTTGGTATATTGGGGCTCTCGTGGACTTGACTCCTCCCCAACCCCCGTGCACAGGTTGACCTGGACTGAGCTCTATACAAAGGTGACATCACCTCAATTATTTAATCACACTGGTGCACCAGTTATTCAATTTATTGCTACTGTCATAACTATTGTCGTGGTTTTATATGTGAATATGTCAAGAGTAGACTTCAGTGTCAATGGTACCGTGTCGACTAATTGATCCAGCAGTAACGTTAAAGCAGGGGTGTTTGACCCAGAGCGCCGTCACGGTACCTTGGACACGTGAAACCTATAGGCCCAAGTGGGTATGTATTCTGACTCTGTATTACTGTTTTGTGTGCAATAACCGACCGTTATCAGGATACTTGTTTCGTAATTACCTGTTGTTCATTACCGTTGCCTTAACCCGCAGTCACTGCTCCACCGTGAGGGTCAGTGGGCAAAAGCTGTACCTACTACACAATAAATTTGAGTTGTACTGCAGAACGTGTCCCCTTCATTGAAGTGTTCCCTCTCTGGTCCACCGGGCAACAGAAGAACGGACGAACCTGGGTCGCCCTTGAAGAGGCAAGGTAAGAGGAACCCGTTCCCTTCGTACACCATGCACCACACATCTTTTGGCGTCACACCGAACAGGATCCGGGTGCATCAGGAGAGCGACAACTCGGTGAAGGATGAAGCAGCAACAGGGCGGAGAAGCGGTGCAACAGGCAAACCCGCAAAACCAAGAACAACAGGACGTCCAAGACACAACACCAGCTGCGGCCATAACCCTGCCATACTATTTCGGGGCCCCGTGGCTCCCGACCTATAGTGGAGACGATGATCAATTACAGAAAACCTCGTTTGCAGACTTCAAGAACAACCTCGAATCCACGTTCCGGATGTACCAGCCTAGCGAGCAGCAGAAAGTGGAAATTCTGATGGGACAGCTAACGGGGTCGGCACGCAGAGAGGTGGCCTCATGGCCGCTGGGAGAGAGAAAAAGTGCGCCGGACATGCTGAAGAAAATCTTCACCACGTTCGAAACGACGACCATCCCTGAACTGAAGATGAAACTGTATACCCGCAAGCAGCGGCCAAATGAGTCCCTACGGGACTACGCCCTGAGTCTGCAGGAGACGCTAAAGGCCATCATAGCGGTGAACCCGGAGGAGGTACGAAACGCAGACGAAGCCCTAACGACTCAATTTGTTGAAGGAGCGTCCCAAGAGAACGTCAATGTCCAACTGCGATTGCTGAAGTCACAGATGCCAGGCAAGACCTTCCGGGACTTTAAGATGGCTGCCATCGCCATCGTCGGTAACCCCAAAGGAAGGGAGGAAGAGTACCCGGAACTGATTGGCTTCAGAGAAGGGGTGAAACCAACAGGAGCCACAGCCAGCGGCACGGAGAAGGCGAAATGGCCCTACGACTTGGTGGTACAGGGTGGCCAACAGCCCGATGGGGACGCGATGCAGACACTCCAGAAACAAATGGAGGGGTTGGTCGAAGGGATGGCAGAGATGCAGAGGGAGATGCGCCGAATGGCGAGCTCGCCGGCACAGAACTACTCGGAGCCAAAATGGAGAGCCGAAAGACAAAGACCGGCCCGAAGTAGGTGGGAACCGCCCCGAGAGTATGGACGGCAGCCTCCCGACCAGTTTGAGGGACAGGGACGCCTGATGCACCACCAAAGCCAAGAGGCTGGACACACAGAGAGAGGTTGCGACCAGGACGAAGCTTTAAACCCCAACGCCCCGAGGTCAAGGGCCGAGCCTCGGGGAGGACAGGAAGCGTAGGTCCAGCTCCCGAAGATGGGCAGGCTTGTTACGGCAGACAATGCTATATAGGTGCAAGCGAGTTATCTGCCACCTCGGATCGTTACCCTCCAACCCGCATGAAGAACCAGGGAAGAGTGGTCTGGTTTCATGTACAACGGGGATACGGTTTTATTAATTGTGCTGACGCAGCAAGGGATATCTTCGTCCACTTCACAGCTATCAAGAAGAAAAATGCAACAGATTCCTATCGAAGTCTTGGGGCTGAAGAGCCGGTGGAAATCGACATCATCAGGGGAAGAAAGGGCCTCCGGGCAGCCAACGTCACTGGCCCTGGTGGCGTTCCGGTCAGAGGTACCCAATATGCTGCAAGAAGAGAGCGCCGTTGGAATTACCCAAGCCACAGACGTCATCCACGGTATTACCCCCCGAAAGATCCACCCCGATGGAGTGGTGTGTACCCCGAAGAAACAGAAGATGGGGTAGGAAGAAGTAACGGGAAAGCGTACGGATGTGGCCAACAGAGCTCTCAGGTTCGAGTACAGAGTGAGCCAATGAGGAAGAAGCGGCCACATACCGAAGTGAACCCCAAGCGGGGGCTGAACTCGCACACAGTCGAATCCATGTTGATAGTGGCAGGTGGCCAGACCTCGAAGTTCGACGGCGCCCCTCCAGCATCGGCCCACAGAAGTCAGCGCAGGCTCCGCCTAAGACCAAAAGCTAAAGGAAGCACCAAAGGATGATGGGGATGAAGAGCTGAAGGGTAAAGCGGTCCTCTCGCCTCCACTGCCCACTGACCCTCTCGAGCTATTGATGATGGTGGGCTGGTCCATTATTCCACGGCAAGCCCAGCCTAGGCCACCAGTTGAATTAATCGCGCCTCGCGCGGCCGAGGAGGTGGCCCCCGAGCCTGAGCTAAGGCGCTCTGAAAGGAGTACTCGGGGTACACTTCCCCGGCGGTACCAGGATTACATACCTTTCCATAACCTGTTGTATGTATTGTAAACTGAAAACATTGTCATCGTTACCGTTATAAATGTCATGTTAGCATAAAAGGACAGTTAGTTATTGTGTTTTGATGCGCGGGGACACGCATCCGAAAAAGCAGGGGTGAATGTGGTGCCCCCAAAACCCCTTCAGGGTCTCCCAGGGTTAATAGTAACCCGCACCTCAGCGCAGGACACACAGGGTTAATATTCTCCCAGGGCTTCGCGCCTCAGGGATGATGGACAGGGAAAGGGGAGCAGTGGATTGGCTGGAGGGAGGAGCAGAGTGAGGAGGAAGGCTGGTGAAGGGAGAACTCACGTGAGAGGAAGGTGAGGAGCGAGAGAACGGCGAGTAGAGCGGTGACCGACTGAGGAAAGAGTGGGGTGAGGAGAGAGCGGCACGAGGCACGGCGTCCTGAGGAGACCGGAGAGACAAAAGTCAGCCGGGCAGCAGAGAGGCAGCGTCCAAGAAGACCTGCGGCGATCCCAGAGCCGGCCGCGTCACTCGGCAGGCGACGGGTCAGAAGGCGGTGACGCGCCCAAGCAGCCGCCGGCGCCGGAGACTGACCGCCCCAGCTGCCTCCCAGCCAACAATCGGAAGCCGGAGGGGCCACGGAGTGCGGCAACACTGCGGCTGCAGCGCCCCCACTAGTGTGCCCCCCCATGAAGAAGGCAAGGCCCAGCAGAGATCCAGTGCACCAGGGAACGCAGAGTCGCAGCTCGTGACGGGCAGGAGCCTGCACCAGCATCCAGTCACCAGGTACTCATCCCCAGCCTGGCCCCGCCAGCAGCCTTCCCCTGCGTTCCCCTGCGTCCGCTACACTTGCCCCTAAGACCCTGCCTACAGACCCTCCTTGCCCACCGGCACTTTCTACTGGATACTTTGGAGGGCTAAGGACAGTCCCAGGCCACTCTCCAAAGGAGGCCCTTGTAACTAAGCCCCAACAGGCTCAGAGTCTCCCTGAGACTGGGAGCGTTTTTATGGTGGAACTCCAAGGGCTTGGTGCCCATAGCCTAGTGTAATTTGCCCAGCCAACTTGCCTTTCTAGAATTCTTCAGCTGGTTAGGCAGACAGCGCCACCTGGTGGTCAATCCAGGGACTCAGTCCCAGCATTAGTAGGGACCTGGTGTAACTGGATTTTTGGCCCACGATTCCGGCAGCCTAAAGGATATCCAAGTACTTGGTATATTGGGGCTCTCGTGGACTTGACTCCTCCCCAACCCCCGTGCACAGGTTGACCTGGACTGAGCTCTATACAAAGGTGACGTCACCTCAATTATTTAATCACACTGGTGCACCAGTTATTCAATTTATTGCTACTGTCATAACTATTGTCGTGGTTTTATATGTGAATATGTCAAGAGTAGACTTCAGTGTCAATGGTACCGTGTCGACTAATTGATCCAGCAGTAACGTTAAAGCAGGGGTGTTTGACCCAGAGCGCCGTCACGGTACCTTGGACACGTGAAACCTATAGGCCCAAGTGGGTATGTATTCTGACTCTGTATTACTGTTTTGTGTGCGATAACCGACCGTTATCAGGATACTTGTTTCGTAATTACCTGTTGTTCATTACCGTTGCTTTAACCCGCAGTCACTGCTCTACCGTGAGGGTCAGTGGGCAAAAGCTGTACCTACTACACAATAAATTTGAGTTGTACTGCAGAACGTGTCCCCTTCATTGAAGTGTTCCCTCTCTGGTCCACCAGGCAACAGAAGAACGGACGAACCTGGGTCGCCCTTGAAGAGGCAAGGTAAGAGGAACCCGTTCCCTTCGTACACCGTGCACCACACTATGACTACAGGGACCAATTCAAATGCGTCCCACAGCTTTGGAATTACCTTACTGACTAGTGGTGCCCGATGCAGGTTTCAAAAGTACAGAGGGCAGCTACATCTTTTTCCCCCCATATTTTTGGAACCAGGACTGATCCAATAGTCTGGTTTCTAATAAAAATGCAGATCTGTGAACTATGAACAGATGAATCATAGGAAGTAGTTTCTGCAGATGATACAAGACCAGAGGAAGCACATTCATTTTGGGGACTGAGACTACAGGGTTAGTCAATATATCTTGAGGGTCAGTTTATATTTTCTCTTGCCCACCACCATATAGTTATTTTAGCATTCTATCAAATGGAGCTGCACAATGAGTCTATACATAATACTGTAGACACTAGAGAACACTAGAGAATATAAGGTACCAGATATTAGAGATCGAGAAAGGATCTAGCAAATACCCATTGATTCTCAACTGGAAAGAATGGGTGAAATTAAGGACTCGGATTCTGTTAAAACTAGTCTGACCTAGACCCAGGTGTTTCAGTGCACCTATGAAAAAGTCCCAATCCTTCTTGGCATCTTTTGATAATAGCATAGTTGGAATTTCCTGGGTTGTTGACAGTGAATGCAGGGGTAGGCTGTGTGCAGTGGAGGGGGCCTTGTGCAGGCTCCGATTGGGTCCTCTCCTTTGTGGCGGTGCAGTAGTCTCTGGCATTGGGTTATTCACAGTGAATTAGAGTGGAGGGGGGCAATAACAATAACAATACATTACTTTGAATGCTCCTAGTATGAATGTACGCTCCTGCCCCTTTCAATTTTTGTGTAAGTTGTTTAATATTTTTATGGCCTGTATACTACTGAGGGACTTCATAATATAGTAAAGTTTGTAAAGATGTGTAATTTTTGCACAATTCTAAAACATTGTTAATGCAGTGTATGTTGGATTCAGAATTATTCTATAGGGCAGCGGTTCCCAACCACTGTGACACGACACACTTGTGTGTCGTCAGCAGTGGTCTGGTGTGCCGCGATGCACTGCCCGGCGGCATAACACTGGTGCCACAGACCAGCAGCAGATTGGCCTGCCGGGACGCCGGGTGAATCTCCGGTGGGCGGTTCCCATCCTCTCACTTTGTGGCCAGCCCACCCTGTCAGCCTGGGGATGCTTGTGCAGACAGCTGACGGTGATGGATTTACTACTAAATCCACACAGCCACGGCTCTCAGTCCCTGCCCCCATGAGCAGCTACAGCTGGGACCACAGAGAATGTTTGCTTGAAGTCGATGGGAGCCAGCTTGCACAACACAGGGGAGAAATCATTCTCCATGGCCCTTGAGTCAGGTGCATTCCCCCTACATTGCCTACTGTATGTCATAGGTGGATGTATAGGCTTGAATGGCCTTTTAAACTCCTCCATATTTTGAAGCATATAGAGGGTTTAATTTCACCTCATTAGCACCTCTAGCTTTAAGTGATGGCAGGGCAGGTTCAGGAGTGTTTGCTGGCACTCCAGTCTTTGTCACACAGTGGCTGAATGTTGAAAGTGGGCAGAAATTCTTCAGGCCACCAAAAGCATCTCCTGCATGCCCCTGTCATTTTTCAAAAAATTCTGCACCACCAAATTTATTCTGCAAGCAAATCATGGGCTTGGTTGGAATTTGCCCAGATGTAATGCTCACACAATATTGCTGGCTTTGTCAGATAGCCACTGCCGTCAGAGGGAGCAGGGGGGGGCAGCGCAGAGTACCAGAGAGCCGGGCAGGAGAAGACGCTGCCAGGCAGCGGTGGAACCAGGACTCGGAGCAGTCCGAATCGGGCAAAATTGTGCCCAAATCGCAGAGTGTATGGGGGCCTTTATACATCTGCCCCAATGTGAGAGAAATCTCAGTAAATGTAATATTACTAAAGAAGATATGTTTGAACATGTTAAATAATAGTCAATCCTAGAACTTCCAGGAAAAGATATTCTATTACAGTCAATCCTAGAACTTCCAGTAAAGGACATTCTGTCAAAACATTTCTAGCTTTGATAAATGTATTTGCAATGAATAAAGTCATGGATGAAAATATTATTAATTACCCACTCTCTGTCAATGTGTAGTGTTAAATATTTAAGTTATTAATCCTTGGCCTTTCATTTTTTTCTATTTATGGTTAAATGTTAGATTTTTTTTTGCAGTAAACAGGGAAAAGTTACATAGTTATTATCTATAGAATGCACTTAGTTTAACAAACATGGCAGGTTTCACCTTCAAACTACTAAATTTACAAACTGTCATTATAATTCTTACCTCATGATTTATACTCTGTTTTAGCACTACCTGGGTAGAACCCAGATCTGTTTTTTTTATATACCATATGTATAAGTGTGTGGTTTGTTGTATACATACTGTATATCATTTTTGAAAGATGTTTTAAGTACAGTAGATCACATTGAACAACAGGGACCAAAACAATTATAATTTACAATATAGATATCATGGAAAGAAACATCCAGCATACACCAAACTGATGTACTGTAGGCTGTAGAAAGTAAAGAAAAGAGAAAACATAGATAAAAAGAGGAAAGCTGTAGAGAAAAAAGGAATAAGTTAGCGGTATTTCAAGGGTGTGACCTTAGGCTAGTTGGCTATTACAAGGTAAAAGAAGGGGGCATATTGAGATTAGGGATGTGCACCGGCCACTTTTAGTGTTCCGTGAAAAGTGTTTTGGATCTACTGTATATCTCCGGTAGTGTTTTGGATCTGGATCTGTTCCAAAACACCACCCTTCAGTGTTTCCTTTTTCATCGTGTTTCCTGTTTTGGATCTGTATTTAAAAATAAAAATAAAAACATAAAAATCGCTAAAATCTCAAAATTGTTTTTTTTTTTGCTCCTACACTATTATTAACCTCAATAACATAAATTTACACTCATTTCCAGTCTATCTTGAATACCTCACACCTCACAATGTTGTTTTTAGTCCAAAAGGTTGCACCGAGGTAACTGGATTACTATGCTAAGCAACACAAGTGAGTGGCACAAACACATGACCATCTAGAAGTGGCACCGCAGCAGCAGACAGGATGTCAGTTTGAAACACTAGGCCCCAATTTCATGTTTACAAATGGACTCAGAGTCACTGGACTGGATTTATGCAGCAGTATCACTGGACTTTAACGGCAGCATTACTGGACTTATGCGGCAGTAACAGTGGACTGGACTTATGTAGCAGTATCACTGGACTTTAACAGCAGTATCAATGGACATATGCAACAGTACCAATGGTTTTTTACTTCAGTGCCACTGGACTTATGCAGCAATATCACTGGACTTTAATGGCAGAATTACCGGACTTATGCAGCAGTATCAATGGACTTTAACGTCAATGCCACTGGACTGGATAACTGAACTATCGGTATTTGTGTAGTAGCATGGCGCCATGTGTCTGAGTCCCCTTGCGGGACTCGCTTCGCTCGCCCACGCTGTGGGCTCGGTGGCTCGCTACGCTCGCCACGCTATCTAAAATCAACTTTATGCCAACGTGGATAGTGGGGGTATGAACTATCCATGTTGGCATGGAGTTAAGTTACTTTATTTTAGATAGTTTGGCGAGCGTGCAACCTGGAAGTAGCGCGGCACCATGCTGGCGCCGTGAAACTACACAAGAACCGAACTATCCATACAGTGTCAATGGACTGGACTATACAGCATGTTCACTGGACTGAACTATACACACACAAAGTATTACTGGACTGAACTATACACTACAGCACTTTCACTGACTAGACTAAAGAGCAGAATCACTGGCACTGGACTGGACACAGCCCTTTCACTGGAATGGTATAGTAGCAACAGACAGCACTAATACTGGACTTTATTGGTGGGCAGACTGGACTGAACTATACAGCAGTATCACTGGCACTGGCACTGGCACATTCACTGGACTGGTGGTTAATGGTATTGCAGCAGACTATGATGTGTATATATATATATATATATATATATATATATATATAGCAGCAGACTATGGTATAGCAGCAGTAGGAAGGTGGGCAGGTGGGCAGGCAGTAAGGCAGGTGGCCAGGACATCCTGTCTCTTCACTCTCCCAGACTAGAGTGAAGATGGTGCCCGGTCGCCACCCCTTTAAAGGGTCTGGATTTCGCAAGATCTGACAGCAGGATCTCGCGAGTTCCGGAGACCCACGCTCTGAGCCTGGGCAGGAATTTCCGAACATGCTCAGAGAGCAAGTTCAGATTGGGGGTATTCGGATTTCCCCAATCCGAACTCGCTCATTTCTAATTGAGATGCTCATTTTGAGACCCATTTTTTGTTAAAAGATTTGGAAGAATGATTAACGATACTAGTGAAATACGATAGACACATCAGATGCTAAATAAAATGGACTGCATAGAAGGAGAAGTAGGTTGCTTCAAATCAATTGCTGATAACTAAAATATTGGGGCAGAAACTACAGATGAGACCACAGATTTCTCCATTATCAGTTGTTAACCATGGGAGCATGTTACACATGCTGCAGCTACTGCCACCTCTTAATCTGGCTCATCTAAGCACAAGTTTTCGCTACCCTTGCTAAAAACCCTGTGTTGGTCCCTGGCTACTAACTCTGCTGCCCACTGCCTTTAGTGGATCCAATGGCTTGTTGTATGGGGCTACAGAATGCTATTTGGCAATTTAAAGCCCATGATGCATCATGGACAACAAAGAGACACATCTGTTCATGGTTAATCTATTTATTTTGGTGCCAAGTGAATGCAGGGAGCCTTAATAGGGGGAGAATATACTTGGGTTCATATGTAATAGAAGTGTTAAGTATGCATGTTATAATAATGATGACATCCTTCCAAAGATGTAATATCTTTTTAATTATAAATCTGGTCCAAGAATGTCTCCAGCAGAAAACCTCTAATGTGGAAGTGTGTCTGCCAGTGAGGGGTGTTTTAATATAGAATGAAAGTGTCTGAAGTGTAAAAATTTGTAAAAAAAAAGTCCAGGAAGTCCTGTGTCTGTCTGGTGAATTGAGGAAAACATATATATTTAGTAATATTATTTAAGTAGAGCATATTTCTCTTTTTCCATGGAGAGAAGAAAGTACTATTCTGACCCAGAGAGAGGATTGTGGAGAATTGGAATCAGGCCGAACTAAATTTCCTATCAGCTTAATAACAGACAATGAGCTGAAAATGGTCTGGTAAGAGGCATCATTCCAGGATGATGAGACCTTGGGAACCAGAAGAGAGAGTAAACTGTGGAGACCCAATTTTTCAGTCTCAATTGCAAACCAGACCTTCTGAGCACCAGGATTCACAAGTGAAATGTGAGGTGTGAAACCTTTGAAAATGTAAAGACATATGGGTGAGTACATATCAAAAAGGTTCTAGAAAAGGTAGAGGAGATGAGGGGGCATGTTCATCTTCACCGCATTTACCCTTCCTACACATTAAATGAAATGGCAAGACCAAGAATTGAAGTCTGATTTAATAACTGGTGGTGACAGTGCATTAGGAAGACAATAAGATATTTGATTTTTTTTGTTTATGCCAGTTAAATGGGAGTCTTCAAAGAATTGTTTAATTGGCTGAGGAACTTAGAAGTCGAGCACTTCTCTTCACTTCTATTTTACTAGTGTTGATTTTAAAGCCTGAATAATAAGAATAGAGATTACATTTTGAAAGGAGGGCTCAAGGATTGAACAGGGTTCCCTAGGGATTGTAAGACATCACCTGTATATAATGCAATTTTATTCTCAAAAAGACCAACCGTTAAGCTGGCAATGTCTGAACTGTTATGATTCTCACTGCCAGGGGTTCCATGACAAGGGTAAAGATCAAGAAAATAAGTGGGCATCCTTATAAGGTACCATTGGCAATTCTGAAAGAAGAGGAGATATGAAACTGTGGCAGTGGAGAACCATTACAGTATAGTGAATTGCCATCTTAAAATTTACCAGAGAACCCCATCTTCTAGAGTACCCCAATAGGAAAGGACTAGTAAACATTGTGAAATGCTTTCTCAACACCCAGGGCAAGAATTACAAGACAGTTTCTGCCTATGTATAGAATGAATTGGATCTTCTGGTCAGATTCCTGATCTCTGTTGACCAGGTGATAGTACCAGATTGGCAAAAAATTTGTATCACTTAAAAGAAAAGAAAAAATAACTGGGTCTGTGATTTGCATTGTAAACATGAAATTTGCAGAGATGTTGATCTTCAGTAGTATGAAAATAAAGTGTCAGGAAAACACTTCAAAGCCACCATTTATAAATTGTTTGCCCTTCCCAATATAGATTATATATACTAGAGTGTGTGGTCACAGGCCAATGCACCCCATCCTGGGAAGTGGGTGCTGTTTGCACCCCATTCTTAGGAATGGCGAGTGTGTTGGTACTTCTGTATCTATATATATATATATATATATATATATATATATATATATATATATATATATATATATATATATATATATATATATATATATTGTACATGTAATTGATAGGTTTTAAGACATCTATTCTAGTATACATATTGTATATTTTAGGCTTTTTCCTAAGTTATACAGTTTATGAGACTGTACACTAAATACTAAAGTACCACTGTAGGTAAAATACAGTCCAGCCAAATTGAAAACATTTTTGACTGTATTTCAGTAATATATATATATATATATATATATATATATATATATATATATATATATATATATACT